>NC_059474.1:17710069-18013100 GCF_018139145.2 Gymnogyps californianus | reverse complement strand
ACTGCATTAATTGGTATTTTCTTTTCTTTTTAAGTAGCTATCAAGGAATGCTACCTATGAAAACCTATCTACAAAGCTTAATTTTTGCTGAATTCTCACAGTAAAATATGCTACACTTATTTTTAAAAATAAAATAAATAATTTATTCTGATTCTTCTTTCACAATGGTTGTGAAATACTGTACATCTTTAAAAATTCTTTTACTTGCCACAAAAATAGTTTATGACACAACATAAAATGCTTTGACTTCCAGATTAGACTTCATTTCTGCAAACATTAATTGTTTAATGGATTAAACAATGAGAATGACATATGTCAGATAAAATTTTGTGAATTAACTCCTAACAAGGTGCAAGAATACCTAAGAATAAGATAAATTTACATAATAAACAGCCATTTCCCTGTCTTGATCTTTTCAGCCCTGTTTTGGAAATGGATTGGAAGTTTCCTGGTATATGCTAGGAGAGCGTGGAAGAGGTTTTGGGAACCACAGAGCCACAACGGCCAGCTCCGTTCAGCCCTCCAGTCCAGCCCCTTCTGTCTGTACCACCACCACTACGGAGATGTGTAGGTCTTGTCAGGGATAGAGAGAGAAGTCAGGAGACTGATGGAGGGTGATATTGCACACTGGCAATCTCCAGTTAATACCTGGTCCCTAAAGACTCATATGCTGGCTTGTGCACAGCACTATATTAAACTGCACTACGGTCAAACTAGAAAACCAGACAGACATAACCTGCCACTTAACTTCCCCATGTGAGAGTATGGCTCTAAGAGACAAATTGTGCCTGTTTATTAAATATACTTTTAAAGACCAAGTCAAAGTTTTAACATATACTTAATGTTTCATCTATACTTAGCACTGATACCCCAAAACCTCAAACAAAATCCTCAATTCATATTCTCACATTTTAAGGCCTAAATAATGATTTTTTTAATCTTAACTGCAAATTAGTTAGTCTATAACATTAATCAATTAAATTTCAAAAGATTGCCTGAATTTTCCTGCAATAAAATTTAGAAATAAATACAATCCTGTATCGTGGAAGTAATATTCTACAAGTCTTAAATGTAATTATGTATGTTTATACAAAAATATATTGGGCTATTGAGTGACCAAGACACGGTCCATGCAAGATGAGTGACAAGACTTTATGGCTTGTGTGGAAAGACAGTAGTTGCTAGTTATCAGAACTGAAACTAGAAGTGAGGAAGCAACAGTAAACAGCCCTATACTATGTTGGCATCAGTTTGATAGCACGAATATAGAAAGTGAAGTTCTTTCTATTTCTTAGGCACAATACAGCAAAAATCTTCTAAATCAAATCAATTATCTGATACAAGTGAAGAAGATGACAGTATTACTGAGCACAGTGTGTGCAAAATTAATGTCCATCATAACTTTAGTGAGAACCTGGAGAGAGAGATAATGGAGTTACGACTAGGGGACAAATTTGCAGCAAAGATGTTACTTTTATGTATACAATTACCTGTCTCTTCTATGAGTTATAGCTTTACTTATATGAGTATTTATTTACTTTATATCTTTCTGATAGTACACTGATGATTCATATTGACTTGAGCATGCCCTAGCGTATTTACTACAATAAAATGCACTGAAATAATCCCAATTATATGATCAAAATCTTCAATAACCAGGCTGACATTTAATGCTGACACTCCATCCTCACGTCAAACTTCTATGCTGACTTGAGATTCTTTTTTTTGTTGAAATCATGTCTCCACTTTTTATATGTCTTTAAAACATTTTAAATGAGTTAATTACAATTCCAAACAGCAGATGTGGGTTTTAACAGCCATAGGGGTTTGCAGTAACAGGATATCTGAGCAAATATCCTGTTAACTTAAATGAAACTAGCTCTCTTGCAGAGCAGCAAGAATACAGAACCAAGAAATAAGAGATTACAAATAACATGGTTAAAATTAAGCTCATATAAACTCTGTCTGCCTTTGTAGCCAGGAGCAGATCAGCACCGGTCTTATTTTACCCCAGTTCTGAATCATTTTTTAATATGTTATAAGATGTGTGCAAGTGTCCTCAACCCTACTGAATCTATTGAAGTCAAAAGTCCTGCTACTTCATTTTAGCTGCTGTTTGGCCAGGCATCTAAACTAACCATGCTAAATGCATCCCCATTCAACAGAGTATTTAAGTACATGCTTCGTGCAGCTGAACACAATGTAGACTTAAGCACCCACTTATAATGAGTATGGTAATACACGGCCCTGAATTTGATTTCCCTTCTACTTGTAAGTATTACCAAGCATGAAGATGGTGACAGATCACTGGAATTGGGAAAAGATTATCCAGAACAGCTTATTCAACTGGTCATTTTCAGGCACAAAATCTGAAGAGACAGTTTTTTAATTTGAAATATAATCAGCTGACATCATTGTACTCCATTGTGGTGTAGTATTAAAAACCAAAGAACTGTTAAGTGCCAGAAGCAGACCTTTAAAAAGACTTTCCAAAAGTTTTATGAGATTTTTTTTTGCAGGAATATCTACTAGAAAAAAATGTTTTTGTGTTTGTGTGTTGAAAGATGCTAAAGGACCATCTCTTCACTTTGTTAAGAAAATAAGCACCCATCTAACAAAAAAACTTAATGTTCTAGTCATTTAATTCATGACTTGCTCTGAGATAGTATGGAGTTACTGTCATATATTTACTTACATAGTTCTTTCAGCTATATCAAAGTGATGCCTGAAGTCATGAGTAAAGTCGTGCTCATGTTTCAACACTGTCAGACAAGGTATTTTGCTATTAATAAATTGGAATTGGATCATTATCTTTACTGAAGGAAAATTATATTGGGACCACAGACATTAGCATTTTAGTTTAATCAAAAGTTAGTGTTTTCAAGCATGTCGCCCACTCATCGCCACGTACTATGCTCCACTTCACATTACAGAGCTGTTTTAGAGTGCAAAAGCTACATTATTTTCAGATGAAACTGAGCTAGAAGGTATGTTCAGGAAGCACACCTAATAGTGTCCACTCCTGGCCAGACAACTAGTCCATGGGGCCAGACTACAGCAAGCCCAAAGTAAACCTCCAAAATTATAAATAATGGGGACATAAGATCTGATCACCAGTGCATAACTCTACAGGTTCAATGGGCAAAGCCACTTGCTGATGTGAACATAGCCATTCTGTCCAGAAAAGTGCCATGGGAGGTTTGATGTTTAAATGTACAAATCACTCAAAAATAAGATTTTTAAGAGAAATCATAAGCCTCCTTTGCCAATGGTTCACCTTCTAACTCTGTGGGTTTCCCAAAATATCCAGTGATAAGCCATCCTTGAGACTTAAGCTTCCAGGTTATCCCTGACAAACCCGTCTTGTCAATGCATCTTCACCTCTTAAATAAGAAACCCAACAATGTGATCCAGACTCCACTCTTGGCTCCATCTGCAGGGATTTAAACCTCTCCTTCTCAAAAAATACCTATAACCATGAACCTGTGGGTAATTTGGGGGAGAAGGTGCTCTCGATCCATCCTACTGACACTGTGACATCATGCAGAAAGGAATTTGTGATAAATTGGGTAGGAAAAAGAGAGCTCAACTCTAACTTATTGATTAGGACATTTCTGTTAAAGATGGGAATACTCGGTGGCAGTCTGCAGGTAGTTGTAGTTGCCATTACAGAAAGTGATCCCTAGCATTGGTTTCAAAAAAACATTACAACTGCATTTTGTCAGGGACCTAATCCTGTAGTAAGTATTAGGTATGCTCTGAGAATGCCTCCCAGATCAAGCTGCTTAGAGGATTCAGTAGAGAAACAGTTCCCAGATCGCTGCCAGACTGAGGTAGAACTTAGGCAAGCTCCAAGCAGCCTTGGACATGCACAAAAACAAAAGTCTAGACACATTTACACCTTTAAAGGCAAAGAGACAAAGAAAGTCAAGCACATTTAGAATGAAACTGCTACTGAGCAAGGTCTTTTTGGATCATATTTTAGGCTTCATGGTCATAAGCCCTTTATTTGAGCTGCTGATTCCTCTGATTTTGAGGTCTGTTAGTACTTTCCCTACAAAAGAAATAGCAGGACCTTGGGAAAATAAAGAGGGGCAACTGCTCTGCAGAAACTAGAGCAGACTAACAGAAGGAACTGTATACTGCAAGTTGCATAACTTAACAGGCTTTACCAAGGCAGCTTGAGCACTGGAAGCAAGTCAGTGAAATCACCCCGAGCGCCAGGCAGCTGTGGTTATAGACTGTTTCCAGCCCCTGAGCAAGCTGCTTTCGAACTAGCTCAGATAGCTCTGTGCTCTGCTGCAGTCAACAGGCGTAGCATAAAACCAATCCAGGAAAGAACTTTTGGTATGCGCTTAAGTTCATAATTAGGAAAGTGGGTAAGTGGACACTTGAAGTTAATCACCTACTTAAGTGCTTTCCTGAATTACAGCCATACACTGGTATAACCGATAACTATATCTTTACGTAGACTCCATTTTATAATTCTATACAGAAGCAGAGAAGGAAAGTATTCAGATTAAAGGAAGGGGAATGAAGCTGAGTAAATTCAATTCATGCTAGTTTTGTTGGCTTTCTTAATGCTGTCATGCCAGTTTGACCTTTATTTAGAAATCTGTTTGATTTTTGTCATTTAAGATTGATATGTTTCTAAGCAATAGACTATTTCTGGAAGGAAAAACATTTCTTCCTTTCCCCTTTGCGTTTTGTTTTTCTTCATATTATAACAATTTGTACCATTTCTTACTTCTATTGCTAAATAGATACGGTTGTTAGGTTTGCAGTAATTCCAACCATAACTGTTCAGTGTATATGGCAGAGAGCTGTTTCCTGTCCCTCACCCTGGTGAAGCAGCTTTCTGAGTAAATATTTACAAAGAAATAATTTCAGTACAGTTTAATTAAAATGTTACTTTTTAAAGAATGAGAAATACATAAAGATGATATGATTAAATCAAATGAAAAAAATCAAAACAAATAAGAAAACATGAGCTAGAGTCAGTATAATCCTATTGATCATTGTAAACAACAGAACATTTATCTTGAAAATGATCATTCAGCACAGAATATTTTACGTTCACTGAATTCATACAAAAACCCTTCCACACCTTTGTGTTTACTAAACATTCTCCAACATACTTCATAAGAAATGGAAACAATATTGTTAGCTATTCTGAAAAACTCCCAGGTTTCAGTAAACGCAGTTTATTCTGCTCACACCAGAATCGAGCCAGATGCAGTTACATCAGCAAGGGCACCTATTAGTCCCAAGTTTGATCTTCACTCTCTGAAAGTGTTGTTCAGGTTGTTAAATATTCACTGCATTTCATTTCAGGGGTAGGAAAACTATCCCTGTGCAGATTTTATTTCACACTTGGTGTTATTCTTTTCTCCAGAACAAAAAGATACCATATATAGCCTCAGTCTTGCATATTTTAAACCAAGATTTACTAAAAATTCACCTGTGAAAAAGTGACAAAAAATGGCTACAGGATGACAAAAGAAATAATTATTTTGCAGATATAGATCTGAGTAATGAAACAAGAACACAAACATATTTTTTAGCTATATGTATATCCATTTATTTGCAGTCAGGTAGGCTAGGATGGAATTTTTGGAAGATTGCTACAAGAGCAAACACTTGTCCACATAAATTGTCTTGCAGGATGCAGGCCTAAACTTATTCAAAAAAGAACCCAAATTCAGCCAGAAGCTTGACATTAGCTCAGTTTCACCTTTTTTAAAGATAAATTCACCTAAAGAAGCTGTAGATTTATAATCCCCCCAAAAAAAGGTTCCATTGGACAAATAAAAATGAGGTAGAACAAACTAATCCTGTAACTAGAGCAAATTGAGAAATATTGAGACATATGTTTAAAAAATGTTTTGAGAACAAATCTGTCCCCTACCTGCTGAGCCCCTAGAGGCTATGACCTTCCTTGCAGTCCATTTTTCTTACCCAAACTGAATACACTCTGCATAATCTCTTCAAGAAAGCCAACTTCTTTCTATTCCCCCTGAGACTTAACTCTTTGAGTGTTCACACTACTGTAACTTAACCCTAACTCTTTTACAAATTTGTTTCCGGTTGCAAATTCTCTATGTCCTCTTCCTCACACTCTTTCTCACCCTCCTAAAAAGGCAAGATTTTTTTCTCATCATGTAGTAAAGAAATCACGTATTGTAATAATCCTATTCTTTCACACCTAAACCTTCTCCCAGGTCAACATGGTTAACTACTCCCAGGGGAACTACCTCCCTCTCCCCCATGGACTTCACCTGATCAGAGTGCAACAGCCAGAGCAGTACCGATAGGTAGCTATTCTCTCTGTGCCTAGTCACAGATTTAGTAACAAAACATAACATGGAGTAAACTGTGTACATAAAGTTCAGTTGACTATCACAATAGCACTGGTTATAACTCTAAGCTTGTGTGATCAGGTTAGATGAAAATAACCTTTGTGTCCTATTTTCTAATCTGAAATGCGTCTCTCTTAGAAGAAAAAAAAAAAGAGATGCTGATCTGTAGCCCTTATTTGGGGAGTGATTAGCTTGTGTTTCACATTATTCAGTGCTTGTACTGGGTGAGTATTTGAATATTTTTTCCTTTGCTGTGATTCTTTTGAAGATGGCACATTAACGGGTTTTATTCTGTTTTGGGTTTTCTTTAAAAAAAAAAAAATCTGCTGATACTGCCTACAAAGCCCACAGTATATGCTGGAGACAGGAGCATTGGTTATGTCAGAGGCAAGTTAGCAGATCCTCAAGCAACCTTTCCATAAACTCCAGGATCCTTACCCCTCCTCAGGGAGAGAAGCAAGATGTCTACCAGATCACTTAATATTTTGAGGAAAGGTGATTTCTAAGTCATCACTTCTCAAGCAAGCTATATCAAAATGAAATGAAAACTCACTAAAATGAAACCTCAAGAAGCTTATGTAGATTGGACGTTTGTATAGCTTGTACCAAGAGGATTTCCTTACAATCTTTTCCTCTAGCTACTCTTGCCTGTCACTCATACAAAGAAGCAAAATTTGTTGTCAATATACAGTAGAAAAAAACTTGTCATAATGACTCTTTTTTAATATACTTTCGCTGAATTGGTAAGACTATACTCACCTGTGTCTCTAATTCTGTCATATTTAGAAGAAGCAATGTGAAGGAGGAAAAAATGTTTAATAATATGTTTCAATATTCCCTTCTTTTGACTTTCATTTTCATACTGAGCTTTGCTTGCATGACAAGGGATTGCTACTGGTTTATGTGTGTGTACATAGGGATGTGTGTGTGTGTGTGTGTGTGTGTGTATATGGTTTTGTCTCTGAGAGAGAAAAATCTGTTGCAGGTCATCCAGATTCTGCACGGAGTTGAACTGTTTCTTCACCTTTAAGGTTTGTTTGTTTGGTTTTTTTTAATGTTACAAACTGGCATTTTAAGGAAGCATATTGGCTCCGGAAGTCTTGTTTTAAATGCATTTCCCTGCTCCAAGGCATGTTATTGCTTGACTGAATACCTCTGTAACTAAGAGGAAATGTCTTTCCAGATGACCAAAAGGGTGACTGTTTTCCCATGTCTAGAATCAAAACCGTCACTTAAGTTTCTGTCTTTAGATAGCCCGACTACATCATCTTTTCTGCTTCTAGTGGGAGCATAGCTGTGCTTCCAAGAGTAAATTCTAGCTGTAGATGGTATAGCCAATTCCCGTGTTGGCCAGAACAGTTGCATCAGAGACTGTATGAAGGGTCACTGCAAAGTGTACAAGAGAAAAACAAAATCAAATTAGATGTGACGCCTTAAACATCTCAAGTTTTTGTCAAAAGTTGTTGACAAGTGAGAGATGAAATAAAGGGGAGAAGAAACTTTACATACGTTTAGAGGAGAAGGTGTTAATGGATATTGAATTTACTTACCTCATAGTATTATTAATTCCAGAAGCCCCGAATTTCAATGGTGAGTGAAATTTCACTGTTTTACACTAAAACATTTTTGACCTGTCTTTTACATTTTGGAAATTATTTAATGCTCTACATAATTACCATTCTCTCTACATTAAACCACATATAAAGTTATTGACAGTTGAAATAATGAGGGAACAATTTATAAATTGTGACATTCTATACTTTTGTATTTGACTTTGTCTTGAGTGACATCATTGTTTTATTAGAATTACAGCACAATATTTTTAATCCTCCTTTGAAGATGTGAAGCATCTGACAATGTAGTGGTTAACAGGGAATCCTCACTGAATAATTTTGTTTAGCGGGCCTTAGTAAAGGTTGACAGAAGGCTCCAACACTATTTCATACTTAAAAAATGGATTGTTATTTTGAAGGTTTTTTTAATGATCTGAAAGTAAACAGAAAATCCCAAAGATGAAAACTTGCATCTGATGCAAAAGTTGTTGCATTTGTCAAGGATAGTGAGAATGAGCTTAGTGCATTGCACTCAGCTTATTAAATAAAATGTGGGTCTCAGTATAGGTGAGTAGAAGACTAAACATTTATAGGAAAAAAGAAACATAGGCATTTCCTACAAAATGGAGAACCATATTCTAGGCAGTGACGGTCAAAAAATCCAGGGACAATAGCATAGACCCAATGAGTTCCTCTAGAAAGGCTAATGATTCAGACAGTTATATTCTAGCAGGGAAGTAATGAGTATCCTTTGACTGAAGTAATTTTACTGCCAGTATCTCACTTCGAGATTTTTTAAAAATTCTGCTGCCTGTTCTTATTCTTCCTTTTTAAGTGCATTGAGAATCTAGAAAACAGGCCAACAAGAATCATTAAAAAAAAAAAATAAAACTGAACTCTAGAATATGGCTTACTTTGTGACTGCAATGTAGAAATACCTCTTTGCTTCCTCTCTCACTTATGAGAGGCTTAGTTATACTCAAAATATTTCTGAGGCACCATATCAAACCTGATTTTTTTTCCACTCATCCACTTAATAAATGTGACTCCAAAATATAAATCAATATATTTCATGGTGAAGCATATTTCTTAAAAGAAAGTCATCATTGTTTACTTGTTAAAAAAATACAATTTTGAGGACTATCTGAAAAATCTCACAGATATTGATCATATCCATTGAGTATTTTTGGCCTGAGAGTAATGATGTTCCTGAAATGATGCCTTCATGCACTTTTAACAAAGGCTGGAGCACGGGGGCAGGAGGGGAAAGAGCAGCTCTGCCATTTGTTCATGTTTTCCTTCCAAAATAGTATATGATATTCACCCAGATCATGGGGGACACAAAGCATGTTATGCTCTGCCCTAGGAAGTTAGAATAAACATCTCCGAGTACTGAGAAGAGCCTGATAGCTATCATACCACCAAGGGCTTAGGGCAAGGCTTGCTTGTCTGCTGGCTCACATGCTCTTTCTTTTTACAGCTGTCCACTTTGTATGGATTAGCTAAATATTTGCATTGCCTATTTGGTGACTAGCTGTATATCCATGTAGGGTCCTATCGTGAGGGCTGATCTTAGTTCAGGCTTCTGCTTCATTTGTTTCTCCACCTTGGTTTTGTTTCATACCTCCCCCTCGGCTTTTTGTCCTCTACTGTGTATATGTTTATCATCTTATCCTAAACATAGTTCTTGTATCATCTATTACATCACTAACAGCATCATTATTTTATTAGCAAAAAACTCCAAGGTTTCACTTCTGTAAAACAAATAAAATGCATCCCAAATAATACATGCTGTACAAATTGGTGATAGAAGTGATGTAATAATATGTAACACTTAATGTTGAACTCTCTTCATATCAAGAAGTCCTTGGGCAACATTGATTTGTCACTGGGTCACATGCTGTATAAGACTTTGTTTATGACAATTTTGATCAGAAGTACTCAAATTTAACAAACAATCAGGCCACAGATGGCAGTTAATCTAGTCTTTGACTAAATTAATTGCTTTCATATTTGGGTACACATGGAGCTGTTTAAACATTAAGCACAGTGCTCTTAGCTATCTTTAACAAGAGAAAGTATGGCTGTTTTAACCAAATGCTTTGAGCAGCTGAGAATAACGGGAGAGTGTGTGTCATAGGAAAAAAACAGAATGCTATGACTGCATTTAGCTCTACAGAGACAAGAAACAGCATGATTAGAATTGGCATATTTGGTTAAATTTGAGAAATGTTTTGTAATTGCACAGAGGTAGGAAACTTGTTACTGTTATCCCCTCACTGGGCACAGAATTAGCTTAAATGTTTGAGAGATAACATGTTTTACCAGTTTCCCCTACACTTAACCAACTGATTGCCTGCATATGAAAATAAGGAGAGAGGAGTTTTAGTTACTACTTGCACAACCTTTCCAGTGCTGGAGTGTGCAAACCTTGTTGAAGCGCTGACATATCTAGCCAGGGACCCTTTGTGGGGAGAATGGCGATAACCAGGGTCAAAATATGGTAGCTGTGGTAAGGGAAATCTGATAAACACTAGAATAGCAGGGAGTGGTGATTTTGTGCTGGTGAATTTGTACACTTATGTAGCACTCTACACTTAAAGTTACTTGTGTGTCATAGCAAGTTGTGCTGACCTTGACTGGTTTCTACCTGACAGGCCAAGTTCTGTCTTAGCTCATCAGGTAGTTTTGGGGAGATCATTTTTCACATATGCACAAGTTCCTGTCTAGCAACCCACAGATCTATACAGAGCTACACAGGAATTCCCCAGCAGCAGACCAAGCTCCTGTCTTGCAGGCCACACCTGGTAAGGCTACACCAAACAGAAAAGCATCTCCACTAAAAATCCTAATATCCCTGAAAGCACAGTGAAAATTCTGTCACTTAGACTCTCTTTATATTCCAGCTATTATGCTCTTCCTATCTTTTCCTTTTCTGCAAAAGAAATGCAAGATGTTTTAAAATACAGTATTTTCACTGATAAGAAATATTGATCCTAGCAGTGAAAAGATGCAATTTCCAATAATCTGTTGCCAATAATCATGCAAAATAGTTGTACAAGGTCAATGTGGAAATGGAGCTGAGATTTATTTTAGAAGTAGCACTCCATGTATAAAAGGAGCATTCACAGGGGACAAGGCCGATGCTGAGGAGCTTAATGAGTTCGTTGCATCAGTGTTGGAGGTGGGAGAAGCTAGGGAGATGCTTATGCTGAACCCTTTATTTCTGGGAGGCGGGAACTTGGCAGAGGAGTTGTCTGAAATCAAAGTGGCTATGCAAGAGCTATGGAACAAGTTGCTAAAATAAACACTAAAAATAAATCACCAAGACTTGAGTTCTAAAAGAATTCCAGATTGAAATAGCTGAATTACTAGTGGAAGTGTATGACCTCTTATAGCTTTTTCGAATCTGAGTACTGGAGATAGCATCCCTAGAGATTTGCTATCTTCAAAATAAATAAAATTTTTAAAAAGATCAAAATCAAGATCAAAATTGCTTTGGATTTTAAAAGCTTATGTGCTTTCTACAATGAGTTTGTGGCTAAATCTATTCCAGTTTCATAGTCCTGTAGATATAATGATAAAAGATTAGAGCTCACTTTAATCATCAGCCACTGATGCTGTTGGTTTAAGACATTCCTAGCACCTCCTTTGACTCTCCAGTCTGAATGACTAGTTGAATCACACTGGAATCTATTTTACGGCAGCAACACCTGGTTGATAAATATTGAGAAAAGCTGATTGTGAGAATACCTAAAAGCCTAAGAATATGAGAAATAATCTAAACGAGGACAGCTTGTTACAAGGGTATGAAAACTACTCAGTATGAAACCTTGTCAACCAAATCTGATGAAGTGGTGGTACAGCCTTGGCTTGTAACAATATTTGTGTAACACTTAAGTCTATGATTAATTTTTTATTTTTAATAGTAAAACACTACAGTTAAGATAGAGTCCCTACCTTAAAGAACTAAATATTGCCAACTCTCACGCTCACATTACAAATTCTGTTATTTCTTAATAACAGAAAAATTTCTTAAATTTCTTAAGCCCAAGACTGTAGAATCAGTGAAGACAGGAGCCTCTTGGCTTCACTTTGAAAGAAATTACATACGTAATAGTGCAGAAAAGGTTGAAAACATACCTTGATTCAACCCTAAGCAGAAAGGCAAGAAAAATTGCACAATGGAAAGTAATACAATAGAGATACTGGATGGAGAAGGAATATATCTGAATCACTGTGGCACTGCGGCCAAACTTGAAGGAGCAGGAATCCCAGCATTGCTCTGAAGTGGTTGTAGCACTTTTAGATCCACACCAGTTTCTTAGCCATCTTACTCTGTGCTGTGGGGAGGCTTTGCCAGGGAATATAGATATCTAGCTGTGAAAACATTCTTCAAGGCAAATGGTAGGAACTTAAACACTTAAATTTTTAAACAAGAGGAGGAAAGGGAAGAAACAAAGGTTTGGGTTTTTAGAGGAAGTGGACTTGCTTAAGATAGAGATGGAAAAGATTAATTCTGTTTGCATCTGAACCCATGAATACTTGGAATGAAAAAGGCCTTTCCAGGGATGATCAAATTATGGCAAAGGACAACAGCAATGTTACACTTTTTCTCATGATGATCTGCAGTAGATCTACTCTGCTGTCTGCTTTTCTCAGCAGGAATCCAATGAGGAACTATTCAGTCTGTCATATTCAGCCTACTGTGACTTCATTTTTTTATTAGCTGAGGGGATTTCTTCATGTAGTCCCAAAAAGGAATACTTAATGTGAATCTATAATTGTTCTGTTAATTTGTTTGAATTGACCTAATACAAAAATAGTCTTTAAAAATTAATGTGAAAATGGTTAGACAATGTAAGAAAATCATAAAATCAATTTTTAAAAAAGCTACTTGAGAAATAACACGAACAAAAAAATCATTCCATGTGTTTGATTTTAAAATCTAAGTATGAAAAAGGGGACAACAAGAAAATATCTTGGTTATGTTGAATTAACTGCCTTTGCAAAATAGAAATGTTATTTTCAGTCCCTTTGCAGCATTACTGAGATTGATTAAAACCACGTGAAAAGATACCTATTGAGAACCAGAAGACAAAAACCCAAACATTTCAAGAATGCAGTTATGTGAAGCAATATAAGGCCATAGCAAACTAAAGATCACAGCACTGATCTAGCTAGTGAAATAGTTGCATTTCAAGAATAACCAGGTCCTTATTCTTAAATTATTTTGGGTCTGAGAAATCATGTTGCTCTCTGTTTATATTGCTAAAAGCATGATGAATTTCATCCACCATGTTCCTCCTTTCTTTTTCTTCTACTTTTTTTCAGTTCAAGATGTTTAGCTTGAAAATGGAAGAGATGGAATTGGTGGGAAAGGAGGGAGAAGGCAGTTGAGTGGGGGATTCAGAAGATAACACAACCTAAACCACAGACAATTCAGCTAAAAGAAAGGTTATACATAAAATTGGTAAGATGAAGCTTATAGATGTCATAAAAATAGTTGTTCTAAATCAAACCATGAAGAGCTCTACTTCAAGAGGCAATAACTCTGCAAGTGATGTTACAGGAAATAAACTGCTTTACTCAAGTGACCAATGAGCCATTCAGCCTCATTTCCTACCACCTCCCATGGTGGATGCTGCTTAGGTTGGCTATAAAATTGCAGCCTATGCTGGAAATGGCAGCTGGAAAGAGGTGCAAAGGACTCCAAAACATGAATTTCTGCAGTAAAAACAAAAACCTGTTACAGGCATACACCTTCCTCCTCCCAGAATCACACACATCTCCACTCCTGGAGAGATGCTAGACACCTAGGAGGTGGTACCCTATGCTCTGCTTCCTGGGCAATGACTCTATTGGAGCAGCCAGCTTGTGAATTGGGTATTGGAATTGGGTGGTGCTTATGCGATACTCTCCCTCTCTATTTAGATTGTAGTCCTTCTGGGAGAAGGAACCACATCCTCTGTTTGATGCTCCATGTGTGCTGTATCTTGTCACGTGCTCTGTTGGCACTACTGTCATACAGGGAAACCCACCCAGTGTGACATTCCACACAAGGAAGGGTAGGTTTGGGGGAAAAAACTTCCTCCTTAGCTTAAATAATAATCAATCTGTGGTCTGCAGCAGAACTAGCAGCCCTTGTATTACTTAGCTTTAGCGAGTTCTTAGCTAGCGTAATTGTAAAAGTCATTCATGAAGACAGTAAACAGTTCTTTGTCTTTTCAGTAATAGCATAAGTTTGATTACCAGCGCATGCTCTGATGGCTGGCTCAGTATTTCATGTCTATCTCTAATATTAAGCTGCAATTAGTGATCTATTCTCTCTGGGTTTAATAGCAGTATATTTTCAGCTGCAGAGTTGCTCTGGTGATGGCATACTTAAATTACTTGGCCACTTGGGAAACTTTAGAGAGAGTGAGTGACATTACTCAGCTGTGTGGAACATAGGATAACAGTTTAAATGGAAGGAAAAAACAGCCATATTTGATAGATAGCGCTATGGAGACATCACTTAGGAGTATATATTGGATTTTACCTTCCCTCTAAATTTAATTTTAATAGTCAAATAATGACATGTTAAAACAGCAGTCTAATCTATAGAAGAGTAATTTGTTATTTTTTGGCATTTCAAGCTGGCTTCTTTCACTTACACACCTTTTTCTGCCAGGCTAGTACTGAAACATAGGATATATCATCCTCATAAGAACACTTTAAGAATGATAAATGTTTTAAATTAGTACTGAACAAAAGTTGCTATATTTCCAGTTGCAAAGTATTCTAATTGTTTTTTATAAGATAACACCATAGAGTCTTTCATGTAGTTTGCATATTAGCATTTGATTTCACCTTACAAGCCTGTATTGTTTAAGCCCTATTTTTTCTACCTTACTGAAATGTAGCTCTGCTTTGAGGAGTGATTCTGTAGAGTAACATTTTGGATTCCCCTCTGATCAAACGTGCTCAGCTCACCATAAAAGCTGTGTGATTTTTTCCTAGCTCTAGGGGTTTGTCTAAACGTAATGCAGCCTTCATACACATGTGCTCTTGTGTAGCAGAATATGTGTGTGATGAGACCATGGCCCTTTGGCCACAGTATCACCACACCCTTAGTAGCAATAAACAAAGATCTGAAAATAACCTATGAAAATTTCACTGTGTATTCTAAAATGGTATAAACTGAGAGCTCTATTCATGTTTTAGTTGCCCATGTAAAACCGAGTGCATTTATTTTGTAAACATTTACTGTAGAGTTTTATTATAATGCTTGCTTGCTACAAACAAGGCTCGTTCGATACATGGAAGTGACATCTCTATTAAATCAGCTAGTATAGTTAAAGTAGACATGACATGAGGAATATTGGTGTTCTTGAAAGCTTGGCTGCTTTTCGCTAAGTTAATTAGATGGTCTGATAAGAAAACATCCGCTCAGATACAAACTTTGTTTTACCTATTTAGATCCTCACAGCTTTAAGAGCACTACTGCTAGAACATATGATAAGAAGCATTTTCCCATTTTTTACCTTCCTATACAAGGGATAAAGATGTTTGTGAAAAATGGTCATCTGCCTGCAATGATCATGTTTCATGTACTTAGAATTAGGTCAGTAACAGGGGCACAAATATAGCGCTGACTTGATTGGCTTACTGCTGCCCTTCTACTTGAGGAGAGCTTCACTTCATGAATTTCCTGGTACTTTTCTCTAGGTTTTGGCTAGAAAACCTCCTCTTCAAGGAGCAGGTTTTGGCTAAAAAATGTTACTGTACACTTAGAAATTCACCTTGGCTAGCTTTCTATTAACCTGTGCATAGATACAGTTGTGCACCTATGTTGAAAGATGGTGGTATCAGCTAATGCTGATGAGACTCACAAAAGCAGATCCTGTAATTAGGAGACAGCAGTACTTTTCATTGTATATATTGCTGAAATACGCAGTCACTGAACACCAAATATTATAACCTGAGATTTCAGATGTAAACAAGTGCCATTTCTTTCTTCATCTGTAAGATATTTGGTATTAAATTATAGCCTCTCCACACATCACCATTTGAAAACTATTTTGAATTTTATAGGAGCACAGGGAGATAAAAGGCCTAAACCTCAGGGGCCTGGAATGCTTGCAAATCTTACTTCTTCCTGGTGATCCAAAAGCCAATGAGTAGACCTGAAGTTGTCTGACTTTTCTGCCATGTTAAAAAGATCATTCTTTCACCTGTGTGTGAAATGGAAACTTCTCCAGTTGTTCTTATTTGAGTTTGAGCTTTCATTTTCCCTACTAGAACTGATGACAGTGCAAGGAAATGTTTTGGGTTTAAGTTTCAATGCTTACAGGGCCCCTAACCCAGAGGTCAGCAACTAACTGTGAAGGATTTTAGCTTTTTTAAAATAATAATTCTGCATTTTAAAGATATTTTTGTGTAACTTCACACTGATTGAGGTTGTTATGAAAATTTGAAGCCTAAACTATTAGATTAGGCATAATCTTTTCCCCTGGGCTGTGCTGCTTGCCACCACAGGCAGGGAAGCAGTAGATAACAGGATGGCCCCTCTCTCACAGCATTCTTGCCATACTGCACTACAGCTGCTGGTCCCGCTTCTTCTGCTGGAGGTTACCTTCCTCCTCCACTGGAGGAAGAACAATAGGCTTTATATCAAACTTGGAATAGTGGAGGTATCTGCTGGCAGTAGGTGAAATAGTAGGTGGAGAAGTAATGCCTCAAACCATACAAATGTGGCTGCAGTGGAAAGTAATTATCGTTCCCTAGCTGTCTGTGCTTACCTCTCTTTTGGAGGTTGCCAGCCTACTCAGCCACAGCATTTTACAGTGCAGTGTATCAGTTTAAATCTCTGAAATTCATGGTATTCTAGCTGATGAGATTGTGCTCTTTTGCGTCTTGCCAGACTCTCACAAAACCACTACCTGTGCTGGCTGTCCACTCATCACAGCCTGAATCTAAGGATGAGATTGTGCCTGAAAAATCCTGTTGCTTTTGAATAGGTGTACTTTTCCACCTCCTGAATTTGAACTCCGCTTTATGCAGGCAACTCTAGAGCAACTTAAATACTTTGTATGAATGTGCCTTTAGGAGTGAGCACAGGGATTCTGCCTTCAAAGCATGAATAAAAGCATATGCAGATTGCTGAACAGAACTGGAGGGTTTGCTTCAGAGCTTCTTCTATGTGCTAAGTCCCCTAGCATTTTTTAAGATTAAGTCCTCAATGATCAGTGAGGGAAAAATGATAATTAAATGGAAAAATGGCCTATATAATTGATTGCTTAAAATGATATTTTTCCTACATCTGACACTGCAAAAGAAAGTGGTATATCTTACGAGCATCTCTGAATTCTTTATCATGTGCTAAATTGTTAGAAAATGGATATTGCAAATAGGTTTAAGCAGTCATGTATTGGCAATCTAATATTCACACTGACACATAACCCTTATTCAGTTTGGCTAGATCCTGTATCTAAAGGATCATGTTAGTGTTTATGGTAAAATATCTCCTCTAGTGTCATTTTTTTTTTACCCTTCTATTTTCTGCTGTGGTATATCTTTCAAGTATGAATGATTCTCTGCAATACTCATTCATAAAGCTATAACACAATTCATCATTTAACTCCTTCTGTTTTACCAAGACACTGACAATTTCCAGGTTTACAAATTGCATTCATGTGAGAGAAGGAGCTCACCACTTCAGGATGTATTCACTTCAAGATAGCATCTGCAAAAGGCTTACTACAGGGTTTTGACTGTTCAAGTTAGACTGTTTTAACTACACTTCATCCTTACTCCCAGTTTCTGCAAAGCAGTACTTATGTGACAGAGCCATGCAAAGCTCTCTGTACAGGAGTGAATTTCACCTTTGAGGATTAATTATAAAGAGGTTTTGCTGATGAACAATTTTGCAATGTTTCAATAAGATAGTTAAATCTCCCCAATGTGTGTTCAAAAAAATTAATTCAGAATGTCAGATTTTGATGAGGTTGTGGTATCAAACCGTAAGCATGTGACTATTTTAATTTCTCTTTACCCCTGAATTAATATGAGATGAAACATACAGAAAGAACAGCAGTAATAATTCCTGTGGCTTCAAACAAAATTGTACTGGACTTTGCCTCCAGAGCCATTTCTAAGTAACTGACTCTCTGATCCCATAAAAATTAGCTAGGATAGGCAGCTAAAATTAACTAAATCAAAATTATCCCTCACTGCTCCAGCTTCTGCCTTCAATCAGCCTTGGAGTTTTGATCCAACCCTTGTTCAGAAAAGTGGAATCTCTTCTATAAAATCAAGTACAAACCCATGTAAGAAGTGACCGCTTGGCTGGAAAGTCATTTTCATAGTAAAGAAAAAACAGTACAGCTAACGTAAAAATAACACCCCTCATGGTTTGATGAAGCAGGATCCTTGGGTTACCTGGTTCAGTTTTAAGTTTGGAAGACTAAAACATCTCAAAAGGAGGGAGTGGTTCAAAAATCTAGTCTCTACAGCATATCTGATGTCTAGGCAGTATTTTCAGAAGTCCTAGAGGTTCAAAATCTAGGCAAATATAAAAATTCAGTTTGAAACTCTTTCTTTCCCCTTTCCTCCTCCTGCTCCCTGAAATCTGCCCACCAAGTTTGTCAGACAGGTTTACTTCTTTTTTTTTTCATGCACGGAGAAGTCTCTCAAACAGGAGGAACATTGAAACAACAAAAAGTGTGTTAAATTAACAAAATGGGGAGGCAGTGTAGTTTCTTCTCTACTCTTTATTTAATCATAGACATCTCAAAATAAAACTCTTCAGATGCAGGGCATTTGTGTCCCTACGAAACTGATTCATGTCAGATAACCTCAGGGATTCGGTTAAATGAATAGTGTTTAAAATTCCTGTGTGTTGAATTCATTAAGCTCAATTAGCTGTTTTACAGAAGTGACAAAGTTTATTTTTATGAAATTTCTTTACAAAAAAAGATGTGACCTGCCATCTGTTACCAAAGTTTTGTTCATTCCAATGGAAGCAGAACTGATCTTCAGGGCTGTGCTCTACAAGCAATCCCTGAATATGTCCTTCACCCACAAAAAATAACATCTTTAAGAAGTTCAGAAGGAAATATCCACCATAGAAGGTTTGCAGGAGAAGCAAATGCATGACAGATTTTTTTTTTTTTTAAGCCCATCTTATGGCAAAAGAATTATTTTTTGCTGGAGGATATTATTAGTTTGAAACTGATGCGTTCTATCCAAATAAGGTTACATTTTAGTTTGTGTGCGTTTTGACAACGCCTTCCCAGAGTTGCCTTGGTTTTTGCCGTTTCTCTGAGGCAAGGCTGACGATTTTTGTTGCATTTTGGAAGTCCAGTGCAAATAAGAGAGCCAAGGTACTCACAACAGAGCTGAGGTGAAGAAGGAGGTAGCCAGGAGACTGGCGAGCTGCTGCTTGCTACTTATTGCTGGCTGCCATGATGAAAAGCTAGAGGAAGCAATAGGCTGCCTTTTCACCTGCACTTCCAGTCTTGCCATTCTCCTGAAATGCTCCACTGAAAGGTGGTAAGGGCTCAGTTCCCAAATAGCCCTGCTTCTGGTTGCGCTGACACTCTACACAGATACGTAGAGGGATGAGTGACTGGGGAAAGGCTTCCCGTCTGTTGTTCAAAGTTGAAGCCCCTCTGCAGCTTTGACACAGTATCACTGTTAACTCTGCTCATCCTCTAGCACAAGAAAAAAATTGTGTCTAGATAGATAGGGGTGACATGATTCTTTCCAGTATTGCTCCTTCAACCTTATGGAGGAGGGAGGAGAAAAGCAAAGGTGTGTTGTCTTTTCTATGGACTTACTAAATCCTGTGTTCTATCACAACCTACAAATAGGCACAGAAAATGCCATTTCTTGCTGAAGTAACGCTGCATACAAAGACTGTTCTGAGAAGGGGAGCGTGGAGGAGGAGGAGGCACTCAAAGACACACCAGGATCTAAGAAAACAGCAAGATCTTGATTTTTCTGTCTGGAGAATTCAAGACTGCTAATTGCTCTCTTGCAAGGCACGGGTAGCAATCATCATATTAGACTGGTGCTGAGGGATGTCTGTCTTGTGCTGGAGTCTGGAGGTACAGCATGAGGGTGACTGTGTGCAGAGCAGCAAAACCGACTGTCCAAGCGGTTGTCAAATGCTCCAAGTAATCCAATCTGACATTTGTGTGTTAACTTTCTTGCAGTTATCTTAATCTGACTTTAGTTCTGAAGTCATTCGTAGGTTGATAGTAAGCTTTCTCAGGCGTGCTCCCAGAGACTGAACTAACCTGACTTGCTCCTAGTTTCCATGTTAGTCTTTTCCAAAGGGGGGGTGGGAGATAACGCTGTGTTTTGGGTGACGCTGGTCCCCAGCTGACCTCCCTGTCCGACTCTACCTGATCAACACCCTTATAAAAAGTAGGCTGAAGGCAAAGCCGTTAAAAACAGTCTGGTGAACTGAGCAGTAGTTTAGAGAACTTTGAAAATCTCCCGACCGAGTGAGTTTGGCAAGCTAATTAGGAAGGCATAGCACTGTGCTTTCCCTCAGACGATAGCCACATCCATGCCGGTGGTGGAATAAGGGATGGAAGGGGGAACGGGCTGATGTGATGGGCAGCAGCCCCCGGGGGTCAGGTGTGGGCGAGCAGATGGGCCGTGAGCCAGCCCGGCTCCAAGCAGCACCCTGGGCAGACCATGGGATGAGGACGAGCCCTGCGCCGGCTTTTGAAATCCTCTTAACCCAGAGCTGCCTCCGACTGAGCTGCGGTGCTGGGAGGTGTGGGGCGAGGGTCGCCCTGCGGTGCTGGGGCTCAGGCAGCGTGGAGCCGTTGGAAGGACCGTCCGGGGTGTCCTCCCGCTGGGGAAAGCTTCGCGGGTGGGTGCCAGTCCCGCTCCCTCAGCGAACTACAACTCCCGGCGTGCATCGCTGCTGCCTGCCCTGGCTGGGCTGGAGCAGGTGGCGCGCTGCCCTGCGGGAGTTGTAGGCCGGGGGGGGACACACCGATGGGAAACGAGGCGGTGGTGGGGAGGGAGGGGGGGGTTGTCCGTTTTCGGCCCCGTTACCGAACCGGCCCGCTGTCTGCGGGGGGAGGCTGGCGCCCGGGAGGGCCGGCGGCGGGGCGGGGGCGCCGCGGGGAGCGGGGACACGTGTCCGTCACCCCGCCAGGCGGCGCGCGCTCCCCGCCCCGGATGCTGAGAGGGGGGGGGGGGGGGGGGGGGGGGGGCGCGGGCACGCGCTCGACGAGGCAAGGGGGGGGGGGGAGGGAGAGGAGCCGGGGGAGCGCGCGCTCGTATGTAAATGAGCGGGCGTGAGGTCAGAGGCAGATGGAAAAGGGAACAGACAGAATGGCCGCCGCCGCCTCCCAGTGCCGGAGCCCCCGCTGCACGGCGGAGCGCAGGGGAGTCCGCCGAGAACTCGACTCCTGGCGGCACCGGCTCATGCACTGTGTGGGTAAGAGAGGGGAGGACGACGGGGTATCCCGGCCGTAGTGGGGGGACCGAGGGGCGGGGGAGGGGGCAGCGGGGTCCTTGAGGGGAACGGGGTGGCGAGTCGGGGAGCGGGGTCTCCGCGGGGGGAGCGGGCGAGGTGCCCTGAGCCCGGGTGTCTCGGGTGGGCGGAGGGGGGGAGCGGGGATGGAGGAGCGGCTCCAGCGGCTTTCTTGGAGGGCGGAAGCGGAGACGGGGTCTGTGGGGGAGAGCGAAGGTCCTAAGCCGCCTCCAGGCAGCGGAGGGTGCGTGTTAGGGCTTCGGTTGGGGCCGCTCGGTCCCTCCCTTCGCCGCCGACCGAGACCCTTTCTCGGCTCGGGTCCTTTTGTCTCGGCTTCTCGTCGTTCGCGCGGTGAGTGCCGGTGGCTGCCCCCCTCCTCTCCTCCTCCATCGCCAGGGCCTGGGGGGCGGAGGGGGGGAGGGAGCCCGCCTGTGTGTGTATGTGTGTGTGCGTGCGCCTTTAAGAGGGAGCCGCTCCTGCACTGACGGTTGGGATTTGAAGTTTTCCCTTCCCCCCCTGGAAGTTGTCATGGCGACAGCAGTTCTCCCCTCGCACTCCCTCCCCCGCCGCCCCCCCCCCACCCGCCCGGGGCTGCCCCGGTGGCTCTCGTGCCGTGAGGGTCCCCCCCGGGTCACGTGACTTCCCCGCGTGTCGGGGCGGGGGGAGCGCGGTCCCCGGCGGCCGCCTCGGCGGCGTTCCCGCGCGGGGAGAGCCCTGCCGAGGGGACGGGCGGCGGCGGCGGGGGGACGGAGCCGCTCCGCCCGGGCGGGTACCCGTGCCGCGGCGGCCTGCCGGGTTAACGGCTCGCGCCTCTGCCCTCGCTTCCCTGCCCCTTTCCTGCGGGCGGGCTGCCCGCCTTAGTGCTGGCATTTGTTACGTGTGCCGCCGCGGCGCTGCGACCTCGAGGCGGGGGACGCTTCCGTTTGGGGGCTTTGGTTGGGTTTTTTTTTTGTTGTTCGGGGGGGTGAACGCTTTGATGCCAGGAACTGCTTATTTGTAACGTTCAACAGACGCTTCCCTTCTTAGGGAAACAGATCAAATCCTTGATCTTCGAGTAGTATGCTAGTGTCAGTACTGATCCTCCCTGATGGCTGAGCGGTGGAAACGCATCTAGATGTAACTGGGAGGGTAAGCAGCAATTCATTCAGTGTTTCTGCGTGTGCTTGAGACAAGTTCAAAGTAAGAAGTAAATATCTAACAAGTCGGTACACTTATAATTACAGGTGATTAGCTTTGTCCGGGTTTGGGTGGTTTTTTACGTATTTTCAGTAACTTGGTAGCTGCTTCATGCACACACGTTTCTTGTTCTTGCTGTGTTGCCCCAATAACACTTTTAAACACCTGTTATAACACCTGTGTATATATTATGACACCTATGTATGCTTGCACCATCTTTTTAATCCTCCAAGTTACAATATTGTTTAGGAAAACAATGTTTTGTATTTCCATACACTAATACATTATATAACACTTCTTGTGGAAAGAATGCAGTTTAATTAGACTATATAGGGAGAGCTAGTACACTGGCATACATGCTGTGATAAACTGTTAAATCTGATGGACTGATATCTCTCACAATATATAAGTGGCTGTTCTGCTGTTTACCTGTTATTTAATGGCATTTCAGTTTTAAATTTAAAACTAAAATCTTAAAAGTCTGCTTGAAAATTGATGACTGAAGGGACTTTCAGGTGGTAATGGTATGCTGCCAGATGTGTTCGGGGAACATGATTGCACAGCACAACCGACACTGACAAGGACTGCAAAGAAATGTAATGAATGCTCCATAAGACAATATTTTGCCGTAGGTTGGGTCCTCTGCTGGGCAGATCTGTTGTGTTGAGGGAACTTCTTCAAAGTTGTTTGGGTTGCTCTTTCACTGAGAATTGCAAAGTGTAAAACCAAAACATAATTATTTACATTTTACACTCATTGCACTGTGGTGTTGCTTCAAAGTCAGTTTTCTCCTCCTTGGAATAAAAGTTATTTAGGATATGGTTTCTTTATATGTTCGTGATGCAAAATGCAGTTAATAGAAAGGAGCCCTGAAATGATTAGCAACTGCTAAGGAGGAAGGACATTGGTTATGGTTTAATAGTTAGTCAAGAGCTATCTCAGTTAACTGTTACTTGGCATGCCTGTTAAACAGCCCTTATCTGAGAGAAAGTGTAAACAAAGTGGCAAAGAAAGTAAGTAGTCAGGATAATGGAGGTAGAGTACACTTCACAGGTTTGGGTTGGTTTTTTTTCTTCTTTGAAATTCTGTAGTATTAACTTCTGTAAAATAACCTCCTACATTAGCTTAAATTAACTTCCAAAGTAAAAATGGTTAATTGTTCTCACTCGGCAAAGTACTCCTAAGGATTTGAAGAGTCTAACAAAGTTAGTATTAACTGGAAGGTCTGAACAATTGTCGGGTTGATGGCTGAAACAGCAACATGGTAGGGGAAGGAGTGGTGAATATGATGGGTTTGGCATAACTTACTTTTTCTTTCTCCCCCCTTCTCAAGATTCATACATTTGTAGCAAAGTGAGGAAAATGATGTGGTAAAGTAGTAGCCCCTCAATTCTTGAGCTAGCTTACTGTCAATCCTAAAACAAACAAAAAAACACCACCAACAAAAAAACTCAGATCACTCTACCCTTAGCATTTTTTTTAATTAAAAAAAAAAACCGTTGAAAGGTGATACGGTTCTGTGGACTATCATTTGCCAAGCATTACGTTCAGAGAGCAAAGCAAGAAAGTACAGACTCCTTGAACAAGTCATATTGTTTCTGCTAAACCCTTTCGATGAACAACTTTATTTTGATGTCATGTATCACTTTACTGTATTGATACTAAATTTGATATTTGCATTTCTGTAGTATAATCACTTGAGCACTTTGAAATCCTTTGTCTGTAAAGGATTCCTTATCCACTTAATTTATGGAAATGGTAAACTGAGCAAGAGATAATACCTCCAGGACAGTGATTGCCCAGCTTGAGGCTCATGGTCAACAGATTGTTCATATCTGCAACAGAGAGACAGGCATAATGCTCAGTTGACTGCAGCATACTGTTTGCTTGAGGGTCAGTGATGGTTAGGGACCTCTGCTCGAAGGGCTCGATTGCTGAATTGTTTGTCAAAACCTGGTTGCAGACTTGAATATTTGGATGGGCTTTAGAATTAAAAGCTTGGGTTTTGCCAGTCTATTATGTTAATTTGTGACCTGCAGAATATGATCTAAAGTCTGGGGTCAAAATATTCAAGCATTTAAAGAATTTGAGAAGAGAAACAGTGATAAAATTTCACCGATGTTACTGAGAATTCTCTTATTTGGTATCTGAACATATTTGAAGGTACAAAAAGACTTCACATTGTAAATGAATGGAATATATTCACACAAATTCTAAATAGGTGTTCAGTACAAAATGGCTGTTCAGATGGTAATCTTTGTGTGCGTTATGTTGAACACTAACATTCCTAAGATGCCTGGACTTGTGCTTATGGATGTACCTAACTCTTGCATGACTCGATCAGAGTTTAAAACTAGATGCTCTTAGAAGGCACCGGAAGATCTTGGTTCTGTCTGTGTTCTTACAGCATGCATAATATGTGCTAACAAGTACTGTTTATAGCAGTGCTCACTGGTATGTTTTGTCCTAGGTACAGATTTGTACAATAACTAATGAACAAAATAGCCTAATTCTAAATTCTGTGTTTATGAAAAAGTGCCAGAAAGCTCAGAGTTGAAGTACCTAACTTAGCCAGCAACTGAGTTCCATGGTGGTTTAAATTGCAAGATATTTTATAGAGGTGAATATCAGAATGGTTGAAAATTGCTCTTTGGTGCTCTGTGATTAAAAATTTGTAATGTGAATTGGTTAAATGCATTCCATTGGATTGAGGGGCTTTGGTAGTATGGAGCTATAAAAGTCTAGCTTCATACTGTGGTCAGCCTTAAGAAACAGGATTTATGCAGTTTTTCCAAGCAGTCATTGATCCCATTGACCAATTTCATTTGAACTTTGCAGGTAGAGTGTTGGCAAGTACACTGAGTCCCCGTAACTTTAATGAATAGGCACAGAGGAGAGACCTAGTAATTGCTGGGGTGCAAGAAAAAGCTTCAGCATGAGGTGGTGCTTTTTACTATGTTATCACGGTATCCTATGGGTAAAGTTTGGAGCAGTAACTTGAGGCTTTTTAATGGAACGTGCCAGGTAACTCCAGTCATGGATGTTGAAATCTTCTTGCTAGGGCCTTGCATTGTACTGTGAAAAATAACAGCCTCTGAATAATCTTTCATTGTGAAAATGAAAGTTTAAAATATTATCTCAACTGCTTTTTAAAAAAATAAATACAGTGCTATTTGGGGGGAGGGGAAGGGTAGAAGTTTTACTGTTCCTCTGCTGCAGCTCAAGGGCACACATTTGACAGGAAATAGCCTTGGTGTTGCTTTCTTATGAAAACTGAAATTTGATCAAAGTGAAAATCCATTTTTGTGTGCTTGTGAAATCTAGCATACAAATACTCCTTTACTCTTGTTATATTTTTTCAGATGTTTTTCCCTCTGAACTAGGATACGTTGGTGCCTCTAATTCTGTTTTGATGGATCTAGACTTTCAATTTTTTTAAAAAATATTTGAAATTCTGCTCCAGCTTACTATTTTTGAACAAGCTGTCTCTCAAGTGCACTTTCCAGGAAGAGGAATTCCCTCTCAAACAAAAGATTTGTAGCTACTGCATTTGGTATTATCCCCATGCTTGCAACACTCCTGCATTAAGTACTTTGTATCTTTATTCCCACAATACACAGAAGTGTTCTCACTTTCACTGTGGCTGTAAGTACTTTGCAGCAGGTTAGTGTCACTTTTTTGGTAATACTGCTGCAGTTGTAGCTGATTTTCTATGGTTGCCACAGTAGTAGTGGCAGAACTAGTTATTTTACTATACATCTATAATGTTCTTGTCTATCTGCTAGTGATAGTTTTGATGGCTCGATGCTCTATTACCTGTCAAGCCACTAACAGACTGTATGCAAGAATGATTTCAAAATGATACCTGCTTTGAGCCCTTTTGCTTCCTTGGCACTCCAGCTTTTTTAAACAAGCTTGCTATGGCCGTAGTGCCATCATCCAATATGATGGGCAGTAATACTGGTGTAAGGTGTTCCTGTGGATCTGTCTTGCTTTGAGCTGTGATGTGAAACTCTTGGAGTGATTCCAGTGTAAAACATATCAGGGAAGTAATCTCAGTGTTACTGCAAATGTTGGAAGAAGAACAGGAATTAAGTCTAGATCAGAATCCCAGCACAGGTTCACAGGCAGTTTTTGATGCAATGGGGGAAGATGGTATCATGTAAGGGAATAGCTCAAACTAGTGTTACAGAGGCAGGTGTGCAAGTCAGCATTAGCATTGAACACTTATTATGAAACAACAGTCTAACAAGAAGTGCCATCTTGCATCATCAAGTCTCACAGAACTATAATGAGAATGGAGAAATGGCAATCCTGACTGTGTGCTCCTGCTGCTCATATGCTTGCATCAGCACTCATCAGATCCCTGTCTGATCTGCTTTAACTCAGTAGCTGGTCAACTGTCTGTTGAGAGGAGTTAGGGGCTTGCAACAAATAAAAAAAAAAAAAAAAAAAAAAAACCCCAAACAAAAAAAAAAAACCCAAAACTGATGGATGCTGGTGCTAGCACAAGGACAGGAGTGGGACTGTGCGACAGAAGCAGGATGGGTAATAGCCAGAAATAAGCCATTGGATTGGTTTAGCTGCCTATGGCACTGTCAGTTGCCAGGAATGGAACACAGCCTTAAACATACCATCCTCATTTCCCCTGAGCTAAGCAGGTTAACAAAAGAGGAAAAAATGGTCAGTGTGTATATGTCATTGGAAGTTGCTGTGGTGTATGTATTACATTGACTGTCTTTAGATTGAAATAAGAGAAAACACGTGGAGTTTGTTTTGCTTGTGTTGGACCATCTTTGTTTCAAATATGTAGTGTTAAATCGGCTTCTTTTCCATGTCCTCTCACAATCCGTTTCAACTCATCAGCTTTTCTCTCAGAAAGAAGTAATTGCCTACTGCTGTCGTGTTTTTTGAAGGGATATCTTATGTTTGACTCTTGAGAGAAATTTTTACTTGGGAAAACAGTACAAGGAAAGTTAGAATAATGACACCCAGAAGCTTAGTTTAAAAGGCAGGGGGGGAAGTTCTGTGTATCTAGCAGTAGACGCAGTACTAGTTCACTGATCTCTTGTGAACCTGCAATTGTAAGGATGTATAGAGCATAATTTTGTGAAAGACAAAACTGTAGCTGCTACACAGACTAATCCATGGACCGTGGCAGATGCAAGCAATGCTGTTTGAATTCTTTGCACTCGGAACAGAAATGTGTTGCAGAGCATGCAAGTAGATATGCATATCTTCAGTAGTGTTGATAAACCTGTGATTGTTTTTGGTGTTCCTTATGTCTAGATACTGGTATATGGAAGCAGTTCAATTTTTAAGTGTTCCAGGAACTAACGTAATCTTTGTCAATGTTTTTAGGCATAGCTTGAACTTTCTTATTGTATGTTCTTATATGGTAGCTGTTTACTTTTTATGTGGCTGATAGTGAGCTGAGAAATTTCAACTCTGGTAGTCTTTCTACATTGTAGGCACTAAGAGTTTCCTAAGCTGGGACTTGTGTAAACCAAAAACATGGAGTACAGATACTGTCACTGCAACTCAGTCTCAGTTCTTCCCTTGAATTGGCCTTCAGTAACTGTGTACTAATGCTTGAGCTTGGTAACTTTGGGGGGGGGGGGGGGTGTTGATGCATAACGTAATTTTGTTGTTTTTCTTTCTGGACTCACTCTACCTACCTTCATGGTTTATGTTGACTGGTATGAGCATTCATTTATTAAACAGTTCAACAAACTAGACTGTAAAACTAATCTAGCTTAACATTAACCTAGAAAACAGGAGGGGAAATGTGGCAGGAGGAAGAATAGGAAAGAAAAGGTCAGATCTAGTTTAAGTTGGATGAGTTTCCTGATCAGGTTTACGACATACCTGCTTTTTCTCCTGAGTCAAGTATAAGTAGCTTTACTAGAGAGAACAAGGCTTCTGATTTTTAGTAACTGCCTATTTTGGCAACAGTTTTCTGGGGGTTTGAAGTGAGCTGGAAACTAAGTTGGCTGAACAGCATCCTAATTGACAAGAGCAAGAATACAGTACCACTAACAATAACATCTTTCCACTTGTTCTCCCTCTGTAGTGGAACTTGGCTGATGTAACAGTGAACTGCCCTTCTGTTTTAAGTTAGTCTGGGGGGCCTGCTGTGATTTTTGTTGTTGTTGTTGTTGTTGTTGTTGTTGTTGCTCTGGGTTGGTTTTCTGTTAGTTGAGCCTCCTGAACTGTCTTGCTATGGTAGTAAGTACTAGTAGTTGTGTAAGGGAAATAATAGGAATGTGTCATGCTGATCAATTTATCAGATCAGTGTATGCTGTTGAGGAGCTGTATTCCAGCCACTGGCAAGTAGTCAGGGCTTGTACTGCCTACAGCTAAAATAGGAAAAATTAGTACCTTTTCCCCTTATCCGCCCTCGCCTTTTTTATTTTTCAGCTGTATTATATGGGTGTTCTGAACAGATAGTTACAATGGATCTCTTCTTGAATACGACTCAAGTACCAGGGCTTCAAACAAGGTTGTTATTCTAACCTTTAGAGTTCAGTGTGTTTATGTAAAGTGTAGGGGTCAGCTAGAACTTTATAGACTTCACTAACTTAAAATTCTTCATCCCAGTTAGGACCACTGTCTTATGTTATTCTTGAACCTTGCTCTCTTCCTTGTGCTTGGAGGAAACTTTAAGATAGGTTGGAACAGAACTGAATTTGTATGATTCACATGTCTAGTATCAAACTTCTGAAAAATAGGATGGCATTATAAATTTAGCTACCATACATTAAAAAAAACCCACCTTGTTTGGGGGTGTAAAGTTATTATGTGATATATCTTTTTTTCCCTGCTGCTAATCTACCACTTTATCCTTCCATCCACTAAAGGCATAGGGAAGCCAGGAAGAAGGGAGGAGAGTAGAGAAGGGAAGATTAGATGGTAGTGGCTCATCTGTGTGAGCCTGTAAGGGGGTTGAAGATCTGCTACAAAGAGTAGGGGACTCTGAATCTCCAGAAATGCATTGAGCAGTAGAGGTTGAATTCCTCTTTATGGGGTGTGGTCAGCAGCATGTGACCCTGCAGATCAAGGACCCATGTGTCAGGTTGTCATCTTTCTTTTTGTTTCCGCCTCTGGCACAGGTTCCTGTGTAGTATCTTGAGAAGCTGGATTAACCCCTTCTTAGATAAATGTTTTATTCTTTGCAGAATTCTTCTGGATTCTCAGCTGCTGCTTCTAATTGTGTTTGGTTCTCAACATCCATCCAGGCTTGCATCTCCATAGCAGCATGTGTTGCAATTTAGGAGTGAGGGTTGGGTAAATGTCACTAGATGTGAATTTTTTTTTAAAGTCTGTTTGTTGGTAAATGAAAGCTCACTGAATTTGTGACCTCTTTAACTATGTTCCTCAGGTTTCAGTTTCTGTATAACTTGGTAGGGTCTTGCTTTCCAGTTATGAGACATCCTAGCTTTTGTGGCACCTGGGGATTGATTACTCATGTTTAAAGAGCTGTTCAGTGGAAAAATTTGTTGTTTTGCAATGCGTTTTATTCTAAAGTGCTACCAACTGCTTTTAAAAATGCTTAATTTTCAGATTATAAATATTTATCTTTGTCATTCCACAGTTCCCAGCTTCTTCAAATCATCTTGATTAAAGGTTAGTTAAAATCTTACCTATAATAGTTCTCACCGTCATAATTCCACTGCTTTCTAAACTAGTTTTAGTGTACTTCTAGTCAGCTGAGCCACTAATAGGTCAGAGGGCAGTGTAATAAATCTAGGGTTGAATATGCTGCTGCTTTTCATAACTACTGTCAAAACGCTTTGCACATCTTATTTAAAAGTTTTATTTTGCATTCTAAAAGCACTACACCATTTAAAAATGCTAGGTTAAAATACTACTGGTGCAAAACTGCTGGACATCTTTTGATTAACAGTGAACTAATATTGCTGCCATATATGATGTAGTTTATAGAAGACTGCTTTAAAGGACTCCAGCTTGTGATTGCAGCTGTCTGTTTGGCGCTCAGAACAGAAAGCGTGCCACAGCAAGGCCCAGTTAAATGTGAAGATTTGACTTTACCTAAGTGTAGCTATTAAGCCTCCTAATCTGAATATGGGGGAGGATTATCAAATGGCTACTGCTTCATGACCTGTAGTTCAGATGTAGGTCATTCTGGTGTTAGCCATCTGATGAGGGGGAAGGAAAAATAGGATCTATTTAGGATCTACTGCTGCCTTAGACTGCTCTGTATAAGGGCTCTAGTGCTAACTGTGCCAAACTCTCTCAAGTTTGCTGTGCTACCAGTTGAATAATGCAGTGACTGTGGACTTACCTGTGATTCTGGTTCGTACTCCTTCAATTTACTTATTCTTCCTGGACCACCCTATCTCTCCATCCTTCAACTTTCATAAGCAGTCATTTCCTATCTTTGACTTCTTAAAACCACCCATTTGTCTTCGCTTCCAAACTTTTGCTTTCATTTATTGTCAGTGACATTAAAGCAATTTTGACAACTCCACAAACAGTTTTCTCTCAGCTTTTGATTTTTGTATGTTTCTATATGGAGTCTCTTCACAATTGACTTGCATTACAGCACAAACATGCTCACCAAGGCAAATTATACTTTCCATCTTTTGGTTCAGGAGACGTATGTGATGTCGTCTTCTAAGTGTCTAATCCCATCTGCTTCTTTCCATATGTACTACTGCTAGATATCGCATCTCATGGTGCTTGAGGAAAAGGGGTGTATGCTTCTTCCTACCACCTTATTCAGGAAATGTCAGTCTCTGGCAATCTTGCCAGGTCAAGAAGTCTGCTACCTTGTTATCAGACTTTCACATACTAATCAGTAGCCATTTGGAAGGACTTAATTGTTCTTTTTTGGAAATGGATCCCAAACTCATTCTGGCTAAAGTTAGGACACTTCTAGCCTTAATTTATCCCCAGTTTTTATGTATTGTGGCAACACTGTCATTTAGGGTTTTTCCCTTCTATTTTTCCTCTTTTCCCTTCTGTATTTATTCCTATTCAGATATTATCACTTATTTAACATAGTAAAAACTGAGTGTTAATGGATAATGAGCACTAATGACTCAAAAGTTGCTGTAGTGGATTTGAATTTTAAACTAGTTCACAGGCAAGTTAAAAAAATGTAGCTACAAATGTACAAGCTAGTGCGAACTGTTAATAGCGGATATTGTCCAAAGCTTACTGCCTGCACTGTGGTACAATCCCAGTTGCAGTGTAGAGGCTATAATAAGCTCTCTGATCATGTGATCTGTTTGAGCATTTTCTTTTCCTCCTGTTCCAGTTTGAATAGGTTCTACAGAGTCATGCTGAACAGTATTTCAAACAAAGTATAGTCCGGAGCATGTTGAATGGAGGTCATAATGATCTGTCTCTGCATCATCAGATAAGAACAGCTCTACTAGATCAGAGCAAGTCTGTGTAGTCTAGGGTCTACTGTCTGCAGCCAGTGGTGGACTGCTAGGGAAAAAATGATATTTCTGAAATATCTTCCAGCCTTCAATGACACTTTTCTTGATCCTTGGGAGAAAAACAGTTTTCTTAGTTTTTATAACTGATTTACTAGATTATTCTACCATGAGTTATTGTTGATTTTGTGTGGGGGTGTGATTTCAAAGCAACATAAAACTTCAGTGGATCTCTGGTGTCCCCTGGTTATATTGTGTTATGTGACTCTTCTGTTTGTCCTAAAACAAGAAGTGGAAGCACCATATGAAACCATTACTTAAAAAAGGCAAGGGATGGCAAAGGTGTTTCCTATTCATGTGGTTTTGGGTTTTTTCTAATTTTCTTTTCTGAAGACCTGACCTGTCTTCCCTTGGCCATCTCTTCCATTGCCCAAGCTGAAGAGTTCTTAACATGTTCCGTGTAGGGAAGCTGTTTATTAAATTCGATCATTCTTCCCAACTTTCTCGTGTTTTCTTAGTTCTGCTATCTTTTTGAGATGGGGAAACTAGAACTATATGTATTCAAGATCACATCAGTGTGAATATATGTGGTGACAAACCAGGGAACAATGCAGAAGATCTTCCTTTAAGAAGTCAAAGCATTTGACATGCCCTTTATGGAGTTCATCCTTTCACAGAACTGTGTATTTGAACCCCAAGATAAAACTTGAGTGATAAGTCAATTCAGAGCCCATTACTGTCTATGTAATATGAAGATTTGCTTTCTCCGCTATTTAGCTTAATACGTACTTGCTTTTGGTAATCATCTTCAATTTTACCACCTCGACATCTCAATATTTTGAAGTTTCCCTGATGTTCTTTTGATTTTCTTTGCTGTTAATACTAGACTGTACCGGGCAGTGGATTGTCACTTTATTAGATCATCTCTTTGGGTGGAAGAGCAAAGACAACCCTGGGACACTCTTGTTTGTGACCTTCTGCTGTGAAAACTAACCATTTACTTCTGTCTTTTAACCAGTTACTTATCTATGCAAGGACTTCACCTCTGTTGCTTAGGAAGTTTTTAAAGCTTTTGGAGATGGATATCAATAGATGTCTTTTTGAAATCTTGATTTACTCTTAGTGTTGCATGTCTACATGCCTACTGACATCTTCAAATAACTCAGTCATGTTTGAAGTATGACTTCCCTTCACAGAAGTTGTATTGTGTCTTTGGTAATACACTATAATTCTTTACGCATCTAGTAATTCTGTTCTTTGGATTTTATTTGCACAGTTATGAACATTTGACTTGCTGGTTTATGAAATGGCCTCAAGTTGCGCCAGTGGAGGTTTAGACTGGATATTAGGAAAAATTTCTTCACTGAAAGGGTTATCAAGCATAGGAACAGGCTGCCCAGGGAAGTGGTTGAGTCACTATCCCTGGAGGTACTTAAAAGATGTGTAGACATGGTGCTTAGGGACACGGGATAGTGCTGGACTTGGCAGTGTTAGATTTACAGCTGGACTCGATCTCTAAGGGTCTTTTCCAACCTAAACGATTCTATGTATGCCTTTGCTGGCATATGTGCTAAGCAGGTGTCTGTCTGGTAGTAGTATACAGGCCAGTACAAGACAGGCATACACAGTTGCCGATTGTTTTTTGTTGATTGGTGTGAAGTTTTGCCTCTTTCCTGTCCTTTGGTTTTGAGGTAATTAGCTTGCTGATTTCTTCATAATATATACTAGTTCAGGTGTATCATCCTCAAGTTCCTCTCAGTTTTTCTTGTTGTTACTTTCTTATTTTGTTTCTGTCAACAAAAGGCTGTTATTACAAGAAGCATGTCTTATTTACTCCTTAGACAAACTGATCATACTATGACTGGGTCAGGTAGGCTCTCTGAGGAGGAGGAGAGGCCACTCCTTCCCTGGCATCAACTGAACTTGCTTGGCAGAGGGAACGTCCTAGAGACTATAGGATGTAGCGGACCATCACAGCAACAAGCTGGAAGCTTGCAGCTTAAGCTGGAAGATGAGTTAAATGGGGAGGGGAAAAAAGGGATGGAGAGAAAGAAGGGTTAGCTGCTCAGCCTGAGGAGTTGAAAATGAAGACTTCTGTAGATCAGGCTGTACAGAACCCACAGGTAGTATTTAGCTGACTAAAAACAAACTTGGAACTGATATAGTACAATGGCTGTTGGGGAAATATGATTTATAAACTCACTTTTACCATCTTACCTATTTACTTTGGAATTCTGCCACCTGTTGTGTGTTCCACTCTGTAGTACCTGGCTTTTGAGGTCAGATCTTCTGGTGATGTTTAGAGAGTTTTGCCATAAGGAAGAGGTTCTGGAGGCTTTGTTTCAAAGCTCTTCTGCTTGAGGTCTTGCCACACCTCTTTCTGTTGATGCCTAAATCTGAGGAATTGTTCAATTAATGGCTTGTACTTGTCCTGTGATCTATCAGGAAACAAGATCCTTTGGTCAAAGTAATTTCGACTGTGCAACTCTTAGTGGATTCTTTACTTGTTTCCAGGTGTATGTTCCTGCACTTTGCATCACCACAGAATATGATGTAGGCCTCAAAAGATAAACACATGACATTTCATTTCACATCTGATTATACAATCAGTCAGAACTTCAGGTATACTTGTACACTTCTTTTGATTGTTGGTAAAATGTAGTTAGCAAGGTAAAACTTACTCCTAAGGAAATCGTCTAATAACCGTTCTCCAGGCTGGACCATCTCCTTCAGCATTACTTGTTGTTGTCTTCCTCCTTTTTTGTCAGTTCCATGCCTGGTTTATGTGCATTGTGCAAATTCCCCTCGGGCTTGACAAAGTTTTATCTTGAGGTGCCAATTCGTGTATCTGTCCTAACTAACTGATGTATATGCCATAGTCTGCTATAGTGGTGTCCAAAAACATGCACTTCTCTTCCATGTCATCAGGTCTTCTCAGCTGTGGAGCTGAGAAATGTGAGGAGGCTCTTGATTTTGGCCTTTCCCTTTTTCCTTAGGTGCCTTGCCATAGTTTATTTTAATCCCTTACTGCTTTTTAAACAGCAACAACATATTTCCCCCCCCCCCCCCCCCAAGTGATACTGGCCTTCTCTGTTGCAATGCCAAATGTTGTATCTTCTCAGAGAGAATTTCTTCAGCAAGACCATCAGACTGGTTAGGATATATTGGAAAGTAGTTTTATTTCCTGTCTGCACCCTTGTCTAAGTGTACTGACTCCTGAACAAATGTGTCCTGCCCCAAGGAAATGAGATTTAATACGAAATGCTCCATTTATAATTTGTGGCATCAGGAGTTCTTATCTTGAAATGCTGGAAGTGTCCAGAGTGCTCTGAGCTTAGTGCTGATGTGAAAAACTGCACTTCAGCACTGACCCTAGATCAACTTTTGTGCACAGTCCTCAAACAAGGGTACATTACTTGAGTCCTGGATACTTCTGCATTTAGTGCCTCGCTACTTCACCTGCACAGAGCAGGGTGTTTTCTTAAAACTAGGGCTTCTTGACAAAACATGATGGTTTCACTGGAATTCACATCACAGGTAAACTGTTTAGTAAATCCTACAAATATCAAGAGTTTTTGAGGAAGCATTTGTCTGTAAATCAGTCATGTCTGAATTATTGTCGTCATCTCTGGCAAGCACTCTTCGTCCCGCAAACCTTTACGGAGTGAACTGAAAATTCAAGGGGTCATGGATTTCTTATTTAACTAGTCAATGCTTTCTGCAGTGACACTGCAGGAGAAAAAGCTGTGAGAGAAACCCACTGTAGTGTGTCGTGAGGAAAATTGCTTTAGTGTGATTATTTCAATAACTGAAACCTGTGGTCTTACTTGCTGAATATGTCTCTTAATTGGTGACTTCAAGAATGCTTGTCCAATGGTTCAGGAAGGGGGTTTGCTGGCCCAAGCCCAACTTTGTAAGGACTTTACTTCAGGTTGTCACATATAGTAGTATTTTGAGGGCTGGTACTCGGTGTGACTTGAAGTAATTTCTGGTGCCCTCATATTGTCTGAGAAGATCTTGGCATCTTTTCAGAATCTCTCTTCTGAGGAATCAAATCGCTTTGAGGAAACTGATATTAACAGAGCATCTTAAAGGCAGTAGAGTGACTGCTTGTTTTCTCGAGGCCTTTTTATTAATTTCCTAGGTAGGAACAATGGATTGCACACCCTCTGCTCACCTTGTCTGCCTCATTCAACCACCAGCATCACAAACCATCACAAACTCAGAAGAGCCAGAGCAGTCTCTTCTACTCTTGTCTGCAAGAGTAGCTACTTGGTAGTGATTTGGATGGTATATTTAAAGAGCTGTTAACTGTCCTTCCATTCTGTGTGGTGCTGTATTTCTCCACCTGCCCTCTAACAACCAACTGACCTGATTATGTGGCATACAGCACAATTATAAACTGGATACTCAACAGGTTCGTCAGTGGTATATCTCTAGTGGTACTCTGGCATTTTCTCATTAATTCTCAACCTTGCAGATTAGTAATAAAGGCTGTTTTGCTCTTTGTGTGGGATATGAGCGACCCTGACCTATGAGACTGATTAAGAAGTTTGGTACCAGATAAGTAACTTCATAAGAAGTTTTCCAGAATGCTGGAACCAAGATTTATCTGGTTCCTGCAGGAGTTTCCCTCTTGCTGGAAATGCAGACTGTAATCGCACCTTTCTTTTAAGAAATCCTATTCCTGTATTCTTGACCTTGCAGTTCAGTTGGCTTCCCTAAGTGGTTGCTGTTGTCTTTCTAAATTGTTTCATTAAGAGGGAAAAGTACCCTACTTACAGATCAGCTTGAAGTACTGAAGTTTCCTGTTTTGCCTTGCTTGAGATTTGTGGGAAGCAATGGGATATGTCTGTCTTGGGTCAAAGAAACTCACTAGATTGTGAACGGAATAGTGAAATCTGGTAAATATCCTACCTCTTCTATTTATCTTAAAATTCAAGGTCCTTCTGGGGAAAAAACCAACACCCCAGCCCCACCCCCCCCAAAAAACCCCACCTAGTAGCTGTTTCACTTAAAGCTTCTGATTAAAATGCATTTTTTTACCTGCTTAAATTTAGTACAGAATTTGTGCTGAGTTTTTGTTTGTTTTTAAGGACCGAAATAGAGACATAAGTTTTTTAACAGTATAAAATGAAGAGGTATCTCTTCTCATTATTTTTAAAGCACACTAACAGATTTAGAGAATTAATGTCTGGAAATAATGAGTGTTTGCTTCTGCTAAGGAAGAGCCAGTGCTGGAATACAGAAGGAACAGAGTGTTTCTAACACAGGATAGCCTACTGTTTAAACCCATCCGCCTTGTGTAAGAGCTCTTGTCCTCCACATGAGTAAAGTATTCAGAATCTTGCCACGAGGTACTCGAAATACGTATCTATTTTTCCTTTGTGGTGCTCCACCCCCTGCTCCCCAAGTCAGGTTGGACAGTTGTTAGTAATGTGAGTTTATAGAATGTAATCAGAAATTAATTACAGAATTGTTGCAAAGTTGATTTTCTCCCAATAAATTCTCAGAACTGGTATATGGTTTCATTTGAGTACTATATGAATTCTATTCCACAGCAGATGAGAGTCTGAGTCCTGCACTTTGAATCTTACCATTTCGTGCTTTGTCTTGTGCCATTTAACGATTGCAAGGAAGTTTATCAAGAGTTGGTACAAATGTGTGCTAATTGCTTTAAAACAAACAAACAAAAAACCCTACCCAAACAGACCTGCTTAATCTTTGAATTGTGTCAAATGCTAAAAGCAAAAATAAGAGACTTTTTCCTATTCTTTTCTTATATCTGGCATCTTTTATCTGATGAAGAGTGCCTAATGTGAAGCTAAAATTTGTATTTAAAGTCTCCGTTTCTGTATTTCTGCTTTTTCAATCTCCTGTGGGAAATGAGGGAATTCAGCCCTCTTAATCAAATGTTATACGATTAGAAACTTGTCTGTATTCTTTTCAGTGTATTATGCAAGTTCAACAGAAGTACGCTTAGAAGATGTAGATTACAGGTTGGTTGTCCATAACATGTAAGTTGAGATGCACTACCTACCTACTTTGAACAATGTCATCTTTTCTTTTATATACTGAGCGTGTTTAAGAACTGATTTGAAATCACAGTTTAGCTGAATTTAGAGTTCTTCCAATCTAACTGGAGCATCTGAGGCACTTGCAATTTTAACTTGAATTCCAGAAAATCTTTTAGAGAAAGCAGGCATGGTTAATACTCTTCATGTAAAAACTTCACTTGAAATAGATAAGAGTGTCCAATTCTTGACCTAGTTGACATGTTGCCAGCTCTAAATTTTGTCTAATTTGCCAAGCCAAATTTTGGCTGGATACAAAAATGATGGCTGTCTGTGGGGTTTTGAGTGTTTTTTGTTTTGTTGGTTTATTTTTTTAAAACCAGGTATTCATAAAAATAAGCTATAAGTTAAAGGTGAAAATACATGGCACAGGTATTATAAAATGCAGAAAAGTAAACATGACAAATTAACTGCTAGTTTAAAGGTATGTTGCACTTATTTATTGGTAAAAATTGTGGTATGTCTAGGATTATTAAGAATATTTTTTAATAAACTGGCTTCAGCATTTGTGTTAATAACATGTTTGGAAATAAATACTTTGAAGAATGCAGCTCTGAGATGTATAGGGTTGATAGTTCACTTACTGTGTTATAATTTGGCATCTAGATACAAGATGTCTTTCATTCTGTAGCTTCAGCAGGTAAGAGATAAGTGTCAGTTGATTTCAGGGAACCACCATATTAGTGCAGTCTAGTTGCAGGATTTCAATCAATTTCAAACTTTTTTTTTAAATAATAGAAACCAACAAATAGTTTCTGAATATGAGGGAGTTGGATCTACTGGGAGGTAAGAATGGTTTTTGTCTTGTTCATTATTTCAAAACAGTTTGTGGGGAATAGACAGGTTGGTTGAATGATGCAGAAATGATAATTGAAAAGAAACCTCCTGAAAATTCCCATGAAACCCTGAATCTCTTAGGGAATTCTACTTACTTGTTAAACTTCTTGTCAGGCATCAGTTTCATGGAATGCTCCTGAAGGCTTGCAACTTCATTAGCCTGCAGTAGACCCATGGCGTAGTACAGAATCCTAAGCTTCAGTTTCTCAAAAGCCCATCAGGCTAGGAATATTTTGAATGAAATATTTTTTGGCTCAGGGAACTTGTGTTTTCTGATAACTGTATTTTTCTCTAACAGCTTTCAGCTAGCTCTCCCTTCTTAGCAGAAAGCTTCATGTTCTTTGATTCTGATAATCCAGGAAGTGTGCCAGACCTATCTATCCATTAGTTGACTGCTAGACTTTCTCCCAGATGCTGGTTAGATGTGTGATACTGCATAGTAGTAAAGCAATGTTGTGACCTATTCATTGTTACAGATTTGCTGTGGACTTCACTTTTCTGTGGTGATTTAGTGAACATCTGACTAGGCCTTCATGTAGAAAAGAAGCCTTTGTTTGGCAATCCTAAACTTTTTAGGTAAAACAGCCAAACTTTTCAGTCCTCTTGTACATCTTAAAATTATGGTTAAGAAACAAGAACATACTTCAGGCACGTGGTTTTCTGAAAGTGACAGTTGTTCCTATGTTTTAGTCTTGGGCATTATTCTCATGTTGTAAAACGGTTAAATTGATACCAAATGAGGAAGTCACGAGCATTTTTCCAAGTTGGATGTTATCTTCTTTTACAGTGACTTATTGCCTCCGAATTTTCTTCTCTAAGGATATGAACTATAAACTGGCCCAAATTATCACCAGCACTGTCCTGAGTAATAGTTGGTATCTAGATAACTTTTTGATGTAGCGTCTTGAAAAAAGAAAGGCAGTAGGATAAGCTTCAGTGTCTGAAGAACACTGGTATTCACACCAATTCCATATCTAAATGTCCCTGTGTGACAACTGGGATTAATCACTCTTTAAAGAAAGAAGAGGTTTTAGAGAGAACAGAAATTAAGTTCTAGTAACTGTCACTTAGAAGTGTTTTTCTCTCCCCCCATCCACAGAGCAGCAGTCACTTCTGAAGTGTTTTCCTTATGCCTTTTAAGTTATAAATAACACAGATCTCAAAATATCTTGCTACTACATTAGAAATTAGATTTAATTTTAATTTTGACAGTGTCTGGAAGCTACAGTGAAAGGTGTCATGTGGGCTTTCCTATTTACAAGTCTACAAGGACACATTCTTACTGGCATAGAAGATTACTTTGGAGTGTGGAGATGCTTCCTTTTTTATTGAACCTTATTTTTCTTGCTGTGATTTATAAGTACCTGAAAAATAGACCTGAACTCAGAATTGATGCTAATCTCAGGCTTTACTTAACTTACAAATCTTTTTTTTTTTTTTCTTTTTTTTTTTCTGTTGGCTGCCACCCTTTTCTTTAAAATCGTTGAACAATTCAGGGGAGGCAGGACATTTCCTCTTACTGTTTTGCCTCTGAGGTATGGCCAATGTTGGTCTCCCTAGCACTGGAATATTACTCCCTCTTTGTATTCTGCTGAACTGTGTAATGTTACAGCTAGTTCTTTTGATGTATATATACTTTTTGGAAACCATATTCCATCACTGTATGCATCCCCTCAATAAAGCACAGCATAGAGAGTTGAAAGCAAGGATTTTTATCCTAAGTGAAAAGTAGCCAGTTAGAACTGAAGCTGTTCTGCAGTCTCATTTCAACTTTTGGTCACCTTATCTCTTTTCAGTGTCAGTGTCCTGAACTACATTAATTCTTGGAGTCAAGATTTGCAGTAGAGAAGGGCAAGTATCTTTTTTAGCTATGGTTCGGAATTTGTATTGGAGTCTAAATAGAGGATTTCCTCCCTTTCACACTGGAATCTCTGGTATGTTGGTTCCTGTTTGCTCAGGGATCTGAATCAATATGGTAAAGAAAATGAGTGTATTAAGTTAAATGTTTAGAACTTTCTATTATAAGAATACCTTTTTTAGTGCTATAAGCAAAAAGTGGATTCAAGCTAGACAAGATATTCAACAGAAGCCCCCTCCCTACCCCACTCCTGTGTGAAATCTGTCCTAAACTATGTCCCAAGAATTTTTCTGCAAGAAAAATGGGCTGTTTTTTACCTGAGAATCTGGCCAGCATTTTATCAAATAATGAATTTTGCTGAATAGGTATTCTGTAGTGACATTACAAACAGGAAAAAGATAACATTTGAATAAAGATTTATTAATTTTTGCTTCTGTTATGCTCTATATTTTGAGTATTCTGTCCAGCAAGCTAGTTTATTTTTTCTTACCATTTGTATAAATGGCAAAAAGGTGATTGTCTGAGTGTTTGCTTGTTGTTTTCTTTTTTTAAACACAGTGCTTCATTGGCTTCATAACCTGGTCGATCCTTTCCAAATTGTTGTTATAGTAGATTTAAAAAAAAACCAAAACAACAAAACAGAAACAAACAAAAAAACCAACAACAACAAAACCCCTGTGACTGAGACTGATGTCAACATATAAACAAGACTAAGATTATGAATCCATCTATGGCTGGGGTGAGGGGCAGAGAGGACAGCTGCTGACCTGTGGAAGGAAGGGAGAGGCAGAAGAAACAGAGAGAGATGTTCACATCTAATTTAAGTTACTCTGTTAAACACTCTGCTCTACTCTTATAAAATATGAAAATAACTGTCTTTTCTACAGAATATTCTCCTTCAACACGTTGTAAGGGAGTTGCTGCTTGTATCCTAATGGTGTAATAAAGAAAAAGCTTGAGATAATTATTTAATGCTTTTCAAAATTTTGAATTAGTGCTACAGAAGACTTGTAAAATGTCTTCTAAATCAATTGAGAGTGATCTGATGTATCAAAGGAACTTGGTGATGGCTGAGTAAAACACAGATATTCTTAAGGGGTTTGAGTTTCTGATGCAATTAATTTTTTTTTTTCCTGTCACTTGGAAGCAGAAGACTGTTTCTTTATTTGGAGACAAAAAAATGCAGAACTTACAAGCAGATAACCATTTTTCAGGGGAACTAGTGACCTTCTGCATTGTCAAATATGGTGGAACACAGTCCAAGCAGCACCTGTAAAATGGGGGCATATACTTCAGAAGGCTGTAAGTTCATGTGGTTAGAAACTAAAAGATGACTGAACATGAGCTCCAAGTCCCTTTCTTATGAAAGGGATAACTTGTAAGAAGGGCAGACGACTTCCTTGCCTTTAAGTAAGCCAAAACAAAATACTGCTTCCCACTTTTGCACCTGTATTTTAAAATAAATATTGAAGCACTATTGAGAGAGAATTTGAAGAGAAGCAGAACTTGTTTTTTTTTTTTTCCCCAGAGAAACTGAGAGGCTTGGTGCTCTGTCTGTCTGGGTTACTTGTTTAAAAAAAAATTAAAAGCAGTTCTAATGCTTGACAAAAGTAATGAAGCTGAATTCTGTCTGTGGTATGATTGTTTAAACCCAAGATAGCTGACTTAGTAATGCAAACCACAAAACTTCCTTCAGATAAACTCCTGTACTGAGCCAAACTAAATAATGCAGTTGTGAAACTGTATAGAATGGGGAGAAGTAGAACTGAAGTTTGTCACTTGTGTATAATACTTTTTTGAATTACACATCATTTTCAGAAGGGATCACTTTTTAGTTGAGTGAAAGAGGGCAAAGTGCCAAGGGGAAAAGAAGTTTAAGTCATTGCTCTGGTGTGGAAGAACGAAGCTTAATGTTTTTAACTGCTTACATATTTTCACATACGAAGGGAAATTTTTACTTCTCATGGTAACATCAGTTACATCAGTGAGTTTTAGCTCAGAACTGCATGTTTGTGTGTTGTACCTTGCCATGAAGTTACTGCTACTTAAAGTGTATGGGGCAAAGGAGGCTAGCAATTAAGGAGGTTAGGCTGTTGGTTAGAGCAATAAACTGGGGTGTGCAGGATCTGTCTTTTGGTCCTTACTTGTCCATAATTTCTTTCCAATGTGATTTTAGTTTCTGAGACTCCTCATACAATTTATGTAATAGTCCTCATAGATTAAGAAATACCACCTCAAAATATGGGTTGTATGACTTCAGAATGGGAACAAAATTTATATGAAAACTAGATAACAGTGTTCCTGTGGTCAAAGGAAAATGCAGAAGCAGGAACTGAACTCCTAGTTGTAATCAAGTCTCTTTAACAACTAGGTAAAGTAACACTAACTGCTATTACAGAACACCAAAAAATAAAAGAAGGAAGTTTCATTTTAATGCTGTGTCTGGCAGTACTGTGCCCAATCTCATTAAATGTAATCCTATTCTTCGGATTTTCCTAATTACATTTTAAAGACCCTTTGTTAAATTTTACAATCCTCTAAGAATTGGAATCAGCAATTCTGAACCTACTTTCACATTAGTTTTGACTTAAAAAGCAGCATTAATGGGTTAAACTCCATACTGCTTAGTGTGCAATTTTTTTCTGCTTTAACTTTTCATTCCATTTACTCTGCTTAGAATATTGAATGAACTCAAAAAACAAGGAGGAGACATGAATCTTCCTTGCTGATGCATGTTACTTAACAGCATCTTTTGCTTAAATCAGGCCTCACCCCTCCTCCTATTTTACTTAAGAAGCTAAATAACAAGTGATTTGGACTTTAGTAAAACAACTTGAACTAACATAATTCAGATGTGATTCTTGGTATAGTATGCCACAAAGTGGAGGCTGATGGAAGTTCCTGTGATAATTTTTGCGTGCCTAAAAACTTTATCAAGATTCCGTCATATGATTCTGCTAACTTTGTTAGGTGGGTTAACAAAGGTGTGTTTTACAGAGCCTCAGGATCCTTTTTTTCCTGCGGTGCCTCCAGAGGCTGTAGTGCTTTAAGCTAAAAGTCTCATTTCATTGTAGTAAAAATACACATGCATGCCCCGTCCTTCAAAGCAGTGTGCGGCAGTCTTACCCTATGCCTAACTGAGAATATGCTGGAGAAGAAGGGAAAAAGCAGAACTTAATTTGCATGCACCTGGTATTTTCCAAATTCTTTAACACATAGTTAGAGAGAACAATATGATCTCTGCTAATGGGTAACCTTTCAGCATAAGATGAAAAATAGAGCAGTAAATATGAATCTGATGAGCAGTATTGTTAAGCATCTCCCTCTTCCATTTACATTTTGTCTATGTAAGGACCATTCCTCTACCATTTCTGGTATGCATCCAGAGATATGAATAAAACAGCCTTTATGGCTTGGAAAAATATCAAACCAAAAAGTGAATTTATTTAGAAATATTTTCACTGAAAGCTTTTTATCAGTTCATCTGCTTATACTTTCCTAAACTGGAAAAAGCTGCAGCAGATCAGGGGAGGGGGGAGCAAGTGTAAGTGAAGGGTTTTTCTAGGTGGCTTATTGAGAGGTCATTGGTGTGATGACAATTTGAATTATAGGGTTTTTAATAGGGTTTTCCCTCACTTTTTTTTTTCTTTTAAACTCAGTGGCTACAGCGTGGTAGCTAGTTACATGGATTCCCAGTTATCCTGTTACAAGTGACTAGGCAAGTACCTCAATATGCCCCTGCATCAACTGTAATTAGTATAGTTTGCCTAAATCTTGTGAGGCCCCTCCTTGAGATTTAGTATCGTTGTGTTCTAGCATTGACTAAAAGAGCAAAGAGAAAGGCTCTCTTTTTTTTTTTTTACTAAAAAGGATTAAATTTTAGTAAAATGTCTCAAATACAGTGACTTTAACAAAAAAAAAGCCTTGTAGCTGAAGCCCTAGAATTGGATTACTTCTGAAAGAGAAACATGTAAATGGAGGAAAAAAAAAAAAAACTACTTGTGAAGGAGTGAAGAGTCAAAGGTGAATGGAAATATATCTGCTTTTATGAAATGGACTTTCTTTTGAAAAGAAGATACAAATACTGGAGTTAATATGGTCATAAACAAGACTAGGGGAATCAAGAAATTAGTATGATTAAGAGTGTACCAAACCTATCAAAAACATTTTAATGTAACCTGTGCATATACTACTGTTCTCTTTCCCAACTGTATAGTAATTACCTTTCCTATCTTCAGACCCGCCAAGTGGTGCATTTGAAAGCAGTACTCAAATGTCAGCTTCCATTTATTACAGGATATTTATTCTTTTTTGGCTGTTCTCCTAACACATAGTCTGAGTCATTCAAACATTTGTTGAAAACATACATGCAGTCTCCATTGTGATCGCCTAGAGGATGTGGGGAGGGAAGGAGGAGAGTGGTGGTTTGAGAAAGTACAGGGATCAACTGTGAGGCTAGAATAACTCTCAGAAACATTATGGAGATACAGCTTTTGGAAAAGCATTGGCTAATGTATAACTAAACCTGTTTGACTTCAATTTGTATTGTAAAATTGTTCAATTACTACTTCTGTCTAAAGTTAACCTAGGCCAACCTTGTATTAAAAATTCTAAGTCTGCATCTTGTGATTTCCTCTAGGCTCGGTGCAACATAGAATATAGATAGCTTCCACAGTGACAGGTACAGCTTAGCTATCTACTAGTTTCTGGATGGAAGAGGCCTTTGTAATACATAGCCACACTACTGCTAAAGAGTAGATGAAAAATGGCTGTATTTGGTCACACAGTGAGGAAGAGTCCTCGTGTGTTCCTTGAATGCCTCTGTAGGTCTATATAAGGTGCACAATCTAGGAAGCTTCCATGGAATGTATCCATTCAATCATTATTCTGTTTTATTCATAACAAAGAATTTTACAGCCTGTACTGTTCATATGTGGCAACATACACTTTCTAATGTAGATAGTGTTTGTCACATCTTAAAAGCCTAAGTAGTTTACAGTGATAAAATGTTATGGAAAACTTAAATCGTAAAGTTCTGTGAGCACTTGAAGGGTAGTTTCTCTTTAAGATGACTTATTTAAAAGCTGTAAAAGCAGTCTAAAGACTTATTTTGGATTTAATAATCCTGTTGTAATACTCTTAAATCTGAGTAAACTTGTAGAGACACTTAAATAACATACTGGAAATAATTCACAAAGTAATGGTTTCTGAATTGCTCAATAGTGGTAATTACTCTTACCTTTGCAATTTCTTTGACTTTTTATAAAGAGTTAGTAGGATAACTCACTGGAAACCTTGCCATAGGCCATTGGCCCATTTAAGACTTACCTGGTTTAGACAAGACAGTACAGCAGTCCTACTTCTAGCTCCATTGCACTTCCCGCTCCTCCTGGGGGAGGAGTGTAAATCAGTGACTGCTAAGCTCAGGGCCATTATTCAGCTACTCAAGTTCCTCACCTCCCTTGGGATCTTAAATTCCATCTCATGGCTGCTGTGGCCAAGACCACTGTTAACTATCACATCACTGATCAGTTCTTCCTTAATAATGAGTAGCAGGTCTAGCAGAGTGCCTTCCCTATTGAGCTTGTCCACCACCTCAATCAGATTTGTCCTCCAAGCACCATAGAAATCTCCTGGGTTGCTTGTGCGCTACCATGTTGCATTTCCAGCAGATGTCAGGGTGATTGATATTTTTCATGAGAGCTAAGGCCTGTGATTGTGCAGCATTTTTTCTTGTTTTTTGAAGGCTTCATCTACTTACCCTTGATTGGGCAGTCTGTAACAGATGTTCACCATGATGTTCCTCTGGTTGAATCCTGACCCATGAATTTTCAACTGTCCTGTAGCCCGTTCCACACTAAAGCTCCATTTGTTCAAGTTCTTTGCATAAAGTGTAAACACTGTCCTTGACTTTCTCACTTCTCCTTTCTTAAAAGCCAGTATCTATCCACTGCAGTTCTCCAGTTGTGTGAACTGTCTCACCATACCATGTATTCCTGGTGAGATTGTTATGCACTCGGGTTTGTAATCCCTTGTGCTTGATTCCTGTGCCGAATGCATTCATATACAGCTACTTAAGATGTGTCCCTGCTTATGCCACTTTTTCAGGATAAGATCCTCGCTGTTGTGTTGTCCTGTGCATTTACCCTCTCCTGCCATTCTCCTGCTTTCTAGGCTTCAATCTCCGCTTCCCTGGCAAACCTAGTTTGAAGCCCTCCTTATGAGGCAAGCCTGTTGGCAATGATGATTTGCATTATCAAATGGATCCTGTCTCTCTCAAGTACTCTTTGTTTCTCAGAGGATCTTAATGTCTTAAGAGCTGAAGTCCTGCCTGCAGCCATGTAGTTAGATGTTGATCCCCAGGATCCATGTTGGCTCCTGTCAAAGCCTTTCCCCTGGATCAACACCTGGGCTCTGGTGTCATTCACCATTGTCCCTGGACTCCTGTAGTTAGCTTTGATCTGCTGAAGATCTCCTTTGGCAATATCATGGTGGCCATGTAGATGGACAACAAATGATAATATTGCAATGGCCAGATGAGCAATAAGAGTTTCTCTGCAGCATTCCAGATTTGGACCACAGACAAGCAGCAGAGCTTTTAAGATAGCCAGTCTGGCTGCTGTGCAGAAGCCTTCATCCCCCTGGGAGTCTGCAATTACTGTCACCCATTGCTTCCTTTAGTGACGTGGGCTGTGACCCATGGATCAGGCTTAGATGCCAAACCTGACAGAACTTCTTCCTCCTCACCTCTTTCCTGGGCTGTGTGCCTTTTTCAGCACCTGAATAGCTACTGAGGGGAAAAAGAGAGCCCCCTTCCTGTTGCTGGAGGTCACAACTTCCAGCCTCCCTGGTCCTGGGAGTCCTCATCCTAGCCCTGAGGGAGGAAAGCTGTAGATTTGATAGAGGGTGGTCATGGGGCGGGGGGAGAGTTAATGTAGGGAAAAGAACTGTTTACAACTCTGTTCAGGAAAGCAAACTGTGGAAACTCTTAACTGGGTTAAGAGACTAGTTGTATCATAAATTTCTGCTTATGAAGACTGTTGGAGTAACCTGACTTGGATCGTAAAGGGTGTCAGGTAATGAAGAAAGCTGATCTTTTTACATGAAGATACAAGAAGTAAGACAAATAAGTAAGAGAAGAAATTTATTAGAGGTAAAGGGAGTTTGACAGATTGGGACATTGCAAGTTAATAGAGCCAACGGTGTTTCTTTTCAGTTTGGAGCTAGAAAGTGTCAGGGCTCAAGTAACAGTAGTTTTGAAAGGTAATTTGGAATCAAGGACGCAATCAGCCACCAAGAGACACACAAAATTCTGTAAAATTAATGTAGAGAAGTTTTTTTTGTGGTTTTTTGTTGTTGTTTGTGGAGTTTTTTTGGTGAATCACAAGAGGTATAAGCAAAGTGTATTTCTGACTGGTATCTATAGGCTCTTCAGGTTCTGAACAGTTCCAGAACTACTGCTACCATTTGCTTATGCATACTGTCTCATGAATTAAAACAAAGGTTTATTGAAATGCCTGCATTCAGGTGGTTACACTTTATGAAACAGTGCCAGCAGTATTCATCAGTAGCTGTACTAGAAACTAAGATGTATCTTCCTGTTTAGGCTAAATCAAAAGTGTATCAATCCTGCTGAAAAGCAGCGGAAGAACTTTGTAGAAAACTGCACAAAGTGGAAGTAGTACACATCTCTTCTGGGAAAACTTTAGAATAAGGACTGGGGAAAGATACTATGTTGTTAGCTTGTACAAGTAAACTTTCTTTTAAAAGAAAGGATCCAGTATACAAAGCTGAGGAAGCAAATGATCACATTGATTAAGTCTGAATTGTGGCTCCATGGGGAAGTTGTGGGAGGACTTGTAAGAGAAGTGTCGCTTTGCACGGGTGGGATGGAACGAAGTTTGGTGAACTAGTAGAGAAGTGGGATGGTGTGTCCTTTTGCTCAGGAAAAAGCCCCACAGCGTGCTAATTGCCATCTTTAATACAAGCTGTATGGAAGTCTATTTAGAAATTGTATTCTTCCTTAAACTGCTGTTTCACAGAGCTGTTTTTTCTGTGGTCGTGTTTTTGCATAGGCAGGAGCAGGCAGTAGGGCAAGCAGATATGTGTAAGGGGAAAAGTAAAGGACAAGTAAAGGACAAGTAACACCGTCCACACGGGGGCGGGGGGGGAGGGGGACGGAGAGGGGGGAGGGCGGAGAAGGTAGGTATCCAAAAAACAAGGAGATTTTGGGTGCTGACTGGAATAGTAAACAAGCTTCCTGTTGTTTGATTTACGAAGTGCTAAGAAATGGGAGTTAGTGTTTGTTCTTTTGGAATAACTACAACTGTCTCCAAGAGATACTTCACTCCATTCATGTCTCTACCCAGTGACAATAACTTGCAAGAACCTAAGTATTGGCTAGCTGGTGAGCTAAAGTAGCTTGCAGTTTTTAACATTAGTGATCATAATAATACACATAGTGTGTTTTATATTTCCAGACTGTTGTGTTTGGGGAATTGCTATCTTAACTTCAGACTTCTTCATCTCTCTTGCTTTTTTTGTCCATAACCCTTTGAAGCCGGAAGAACTGGGAATTTGTGCAATGCTAATATGATGTGAATTTACATTACATTGAATCTAAGAGTCGGTGGATAATGCTTTAAGGTAATTTTTAGTGTATGCTTGGGCCTTGGATTTTTGCTTTCTAGTTTTTGTAGACTGTGTTTAAAAAGTGTGTGTGTATATATATCTGTGAGAGGACAGTGGTTTTGTCACTTAACTTGTGTTCTTGCATAAGACTATATTTATTACAAAGAAAAGTGGAAAATTGAAATAAATACATTTAAAGCTCAAAGCATAGACTTGTAGCAAGTACAATTATAATCAATTGAATTTAATAATATAAATACAATCCATATATTAAAATTACAAAATAATACAAAATTGAAAGGTGAATGTTAACAGAATATGACCTGTCACGCTGAACAGCTCCTATGTGTTAAGATAGGTTCTCTTGTCTACATTAGGATTTTAATATATTACTTAACGTGCTACTTAAGATATGATACATATTTATTCTTCCTTATACTAGTGTACACGCAATCTAAACCAAAAAGTAAATGTCATTTTTTGAGAGCAGTATGTTGTGTTGTCTTAGAGAGCATCACAGCTGATGAGCAAATTCTATGATTCTAAATGTTCTTTGTTGATGGTAGTTAGTTGTTTCCTGAAGATATTGGTATCTTTATGTGGTGTGATGATAAAATAGTCTTGCAAAGTACTGTAAAATAGCTACATTTGTAATATAGACAGGTCTTGAGTATGAAGAATGAGAACCTTCAAATGCTGCTTTGAATTATCCTCTTAGTTGAAAATAAGCTTATTATTTGGAAGGAGAAAAGAAGGGGCACTTGGAAACTGTTTCTATATTGAACAAAACTTCTGTTACATGGATGTAAATTCTCATCATATTTCATCAGTTGTCATGCATCTCCTCTTCTGTTTTTTTGTTGGTTTTTTTATTTGGCTTTTTTAATCATTTGGTTTGCTCTGTGTCTCTTCTCCCTGGTTACAGTATGTGATTTTACCAAATACCTAAACAGACTAGCTCGTAAATCTGGAAAATAATTGGATTTATCTAATCCTCAATTTTAAAACGTTTTTGTACAGATAGGGAGGACTAGAGAACTGTTATGGTATCAGAAGCAAAATAAACTTTCTTTTTTTTATATTTGTAGAAATATTAATATTAGCCTACTCAGATTATGTAATTTCAGGTGATCATAAATGAAAAGTTTCTGATTTTGAAGGTTTCCTCCTCTTCCCCCCCCCCTTCCCCCCCTTCCCCTCCCCCTGGCCCCGATTCTAATTCTCAGTGTAAGAGAGAGACTACTTCACTTGTGTAGAGCTATGAAACTAATCCTCCCACCTTTAAGATTCTGTGGTAGTTATTTTAAGTCTAATGAGGTTGTTGGGGCATGGCTTAATAGGCTGGTTGTGTGCAGATGGCAGTTGCCTTGTCTTATTTTTATCTTCTAATTCTGTTGAATAGTACTATAGTGGAAGGAGTAAATATTTGTGTGAGAAATGTAAAAATTTTTGGAATTGCTCTCAGAATTTGAGAATGCTTGTTGCCAGTGTTCTCAAATTTGCTTTCTTTTAAGAAACTTTTGATTTACTGTTTTAAACGTTTCTTTTGTCTCCAGGTTTTGAAAGTATTTTAGAAGGGCTTTATGGACCAAGGCTACGAAGAGACCTCAGTTTATTTGAAGGTAAATGAGTCAGCTTTTAGTGCAATGACCTTAATTTATTAGTTTTTCTTTTAGTTTAAAGTATATATTGAATTCTAAAAGGGAAATCTTCAATTGTTTTTCTTTCTAATGTTTATTTCATCATGTCACTGTCAATACTGTGCATAGGCAAAACACTAGGTAAAATGGTACCTAGGTTTTGTTCTTATGCAGGGAAATTCTGGATTAGCTAAGCTTTCCTGAGAAGCTCTTATGAGAGATTTACTTTTCTGGAATACTGCATCTCCTACTTCGTTTTTTGGAGAGCTTTTCTAAAAGGAAGACAAGCTACTCAGCTTCCTATCGACATTAATTGTGAAAAGGAAGGTAATGAATGCTAGTTTGGTTTTCTTGTAGTGGTCAAGAAAGTTTTAAGTTTTTTATATATTTTTTTTACGTCTTTATATATATGAAAATTAAGCTTTTTATTTTTATATATTTTTGTATGTATATAAAAGTATATCTATATTTAAGTGTGTGTATGTATATTTTCCATTACCCTTGTAAGACCTAGCCTTATTCCAGATAGGTTTGGTTTTGCTGGAATAGCTGTTAATAACATCTGAGTCCTTAGTTAAGTATGAAATGATTTATCTGTCTTTAACGAAAGCAGAGGAGGAAAATCCAGCACAAAATCGCTTTGAAAGAAGCATTCTGTGAAGTTCACTTTGATGGCTTTAAAAAATGTTCTTTGTGTTATCGAACTTTCAAAATGTTCCATTTCATTTCAATTTATTGTCTGATAGTGTAATTTGTAAAGTATATAACTTATATACTGCTAGTACATGAGGCAGAGTGGCATACTGTTAATGTTTGCTTAGAATAGGTTTGGAATGATTGCTTTAACTTGGTTATGGTTTTGTCCTCTTCATATTGTGCAAGTTCCTTGGCCTGTATCATATACATAACACAATATTTTCAAGGGAAAGGGGGAGAACTTGAAATGCTACTTTACTGATGTTTTAAGAATATTTTTTGCCACTTAGAAAGCTAAGCATGCCAGTAGTCAGACTTAAAAACATTTACGAAATGTGTAAATTTGGGTTAAAGCTTATTTTCATGAGTAGTACTCCCATCTGCTGTGATAAACAAGCACATTACTGCTTTGAAAAGGGAACAGGGCATTGTTATAATAGTGTACAGTATCTTTTTTTTTTCTGGTTGTAATTCCAATGGGTTGCTATATATTGGGCTTTACGCTGATTAGTGATTAAAGCTTTGTTGTTATTTTGCATCAAAGGGTTTACATTTTGAAAGAAAATTCAGGACACTTTTTTTTTTGCTTTTGTGTAAGAAGGCAGGAAGTACTGAGCTAATGACCAGAATATAAGTGTTACAGTTAAAGGAGCCTGATACTACACAATAAGGTGTTATATTGCTACTTTAGAGTTCCTGCATGCGTATATTTGAGCTGTCTTATGGGAAAAGTTCTAGCTTATTTGCTTCATGCTGTTGAAGATTTCTTGTAACCTATTTAAGATCTGCTATTTTGATTTGCTTGCAGAGGACCTTTGACATTTGATGCCCCAGTGACTTTGTCCTGCAAATTAAATTCATGTTTATCTAAAATGTAAAGTTTTAAAACTAATTTTTTTCCAATTTGCAAGAATGGCTGTCAGTAATGTGCCTGAATTTTTCAACAGTTAAAGCCTGTTTCCATGTTTGACACATCTGTAAAATTGATTTTATTTCTGGAGCAACTGCAGAAGAGATGAAGGAGTGTTAGGTTGGGATGTCCGCCTTAACTAACTATTTTTGATTCATTTGTATAGGTGTAGTATCTGTAATTTCAGTAATGCCATTTGAAATTGTGCGTGTTTTGTACACACACAGTAGAGGTAGACCTTATAGTATAGGATGCAAGGCTATTTCTAATTTGAGGTCTGAATTGCATTATAAAGATTAATACAGAACTCTTGAGTAAAATTTGTTATAAATCTTTCCACTGTCATAATTTAAGTGCCACTTCACTTTACAGATAATGAAACTAAGATACAAAGTAAATAATTTGTCTTAGTTAACAAAACATACAGTTCGTAGAATCTGAATCAGAACCCAAGTTTTTAGACTTAGCAACATGCCTAAATCACTGCATCTTGTAAGCTGTCCATTTTTCTCATCATAACCATTGAATCAGTACTGTCAACATGCAGCATTATGTCTGATTAGCAGGAGTGTATGTTTCCTTGAACAAACCTCAAGAAATTATATGGCTTTCTTATCCAGAAATGTGTGAGAATCGGCTGAAATACATGCTGCTTAGCTACAATAGCATTTTTTCTCTTACATTGTTGGGTTTATCTATTGTTTGTAACATAAGGAAAAAATTAATAATGTGCATAAAATGTAATGTGTGTTAATTGATATATTTCCTCCTTAATTCTGTCTTGAAATGGTATTTGATCTATAGATTAAATTATTGTATTGTATTCCTTCAAAGCTGCTTGAGAGAATAATAAATTGTAATGACAAATTTAAATGGTAAAAGGTACACTTCATTTTTACTGGGTTTTTTTACTTTTCAAATAAAATATCTTGTAAACCTCAGAAACAATCTTGCTGAGAAGCCAGACTAATTAAACTGAAATAGCCACCCATAACAGTTACCTGAACATGGCAAGATTTTTTTTCATTATCTTGAAATTCTGATATGATGTATATGTAGGACTTACCTTGGGCTTGCTTAAATGGTTCTTGTCACCTCTGTTATTCAGCACCAGTTTTGGGTTTTTTCTGATTGCTTTGATAGTGCAGCTTCTGGTTGTAAAGGTGTCAAGTTCTGTATGTTGGCATCTGGCCTTGGTCATGCTCTGAACAAGCTCGAGGCTTCTTGTCTCATTGATCTTTAGGGCTTTCTAATCTGTTGCTTATACCCATTTTCAGCTAAGTAGATTCACATGTAAATTGTTATTCTTTACATTCTACTTATGGATATTTAGCTAAACTGTTAGAAACCTTTTCCTCCAATCGTCTGGTATGTGTGTATTTTGGGGGGATTATGTGCTGGGGTTCTATCCTCTTATGGACAGAGGAAAAACAGTGTCTTGTGGGAGAAGAACAGCTCTCTTTCATTATTCTTTCTCTGCCAGGGAAAAAACCTCATCATACAGGATGAAAGGTTTATTTGAGGGTGTGTTTTATTTTTCCTTAGGTTTTTCTGGAATATTTATTCATATATAAAGTAATGGAGTGAAAAATTATATTAGAAACACAAATCCCTAATATCATTCAAGTTTTTATGAAATTAAAAAGATGAAGGAACATGATAAACACCTCAGATATTCTAATGTACTTATTGGGAAGCAGTAGTGTCATATAAAAAGGAAGGGGATGATTTGTTCAGAATTGTGACAAATAGCTGGAAAATTTATTGGGACATTATTATAATAATGCAGAAAATACTGGAAAGTAAGGGCTGAATTTTTTAAGCTATCTCATATTTAGATTTACTAGACAATTATTTCACATTTTAAGAGGTAAACATGGAATCTGTTCGGTACTACAGATGTCTGTATTTGTTTAATTCGGCGTCTCTGGGAAAAATGGTTTGGGGAAACAAATATTTGAATGGCTTAAAAAATGAAAAAAGGTAGTAGTTTTTGCCCAAAAAGTTCAGTGTTTTATTCTTAAAAATTGGAAATAGGTTTAACAACTTTATTACTTGAAACCAAAGTCATTTAGTACAATCTGTACCATGCTTAGTATTAAAATGCTCTTTGCACAGTCTTAACAACTTTTTCTCATAGGCTGGCTAGTGTTGTAAGTTGTCAGCAAATCTTTCATCAGGTGACCCCAAGCAAGATAAAATGGGGAGGGGAGATGATCATGATCTTAAATTGAATGCAGCTAAGAGAAAGTTTGTTCTGCTTAAAGTGCCATCTGTGCCTCTGATCTTTCTGAGAGTATGGTTGTCTATCTGTAGTTAAAAACTAATACTGGTCTCAGTAGGTTTCCTGTGGTGGTGACCTGAGACTGTTGGATGCCTGGCATTTGGTATATCTGGTATATATCTGCTATTTGATGGCAGTTTTGCTTAGCTCACCGGCATACTTAATGTGTTATGTTGTACAGGGTTTATACTTCTTTGAATAAATTCAGTGTTATGTAGAGATGTTATGATGTTTCTCAAGGTTTGCTTTTTTGGCGACACACAAGGATTGCTCTCTAGTTAGACTTTTAACAGTGGAACTTCAGGATTCCAAGGCAGAAGAATTTCTCTGAAAATATAAAATCTGTCTTGGAGTTATGCACAGAATCCCAACATTCATAAGTAGATTTATTGTGGTTGCAAGGAGAACTATGAAAACATGAACTTGTTATGAAAGAGTAGTGTGGGTTTTTTCATCTGTGGACATCTTAAAGGAATAACTCCAACAGGCTGGGGCAGCTAGACTAATTCAGCAAAAATAACTCATTATCTTTTGTTAACTACCCAGTCAAGAAAAATCCCACGTCTGTTTTTGATCATCAGCTGTCCAACCTGTCAAAACTGCTGGTTTGCATCCCTGGAAGCATAGAACACATTGTTAATACAGAATTCTGTTCTAATTTAATATTTTAGAGCTGAGTAAATTAGATTAAAATAATAATACAGTTACTTGGGTTATATTTGCACTCAGCTTAAGAACCTCATTTTTTCAGATTCATTTTATTTCTGATGGTGCATCTGTGATAATATATTTAAGAAAGAGTAAAAGCTCAGCGGGTGGGGGCTGGGAAGCAACCCTGCAGACAAAGTCGGAGAAGGAAGAGGGCAGATGAGGTGCTCTGGGCACTGGAGCAGATTCCCCTGCAGCCCGTGGAGAGGACCATGCTGAAGCAGGTAGAACCTGCAGCCTGGGGAGGACCACGTTGGAACCAATATCCACACTGCAGCCCATGAAGGAGCCCACACTGGAGCAGGTGGAGATGCCCTGAAGGAAGCTACAGCCTGCAGAGGGCCCATGCTGGAGCAGGCTCCTGGCAGGAATTGCGGCCCGTAGAGAGGAGCCCACGCAGGAGCAGGTTTTCTGGCAGGAACTGTGGGCCTGTGGAGTGGTCTATTCTTGAAGGACTGTGCCCTGTGGAAAAGACACATGCTAGAGCAGTTCATGAAGAGCTGCAGCTGTGGGAAGGACCCACACTAGAGCAGTTCATGAAGGCCTGTAGCCCCTGGGAAGGACCCCACGCTGGAGCAGGGGAAAAAATGTGAGGAGGAAGGAGTGGCAGAGAGGAACTGTTATGAACTGAGGACAGCCTCTGTTCCCCATCCTCCTTGCGCCGTTTGGGGTGGGGGAGGAGGTAGAAGAGTCAGGAATGAAGGAGTGAAGTTGAAGCCTGGGAAGAAGGGGTGATAAGGTGGTTTTAGTTTTGCCTTTCTCAGTACATAAGTCTATTTTTATTGGCAATAAATGCAATTAATTTTCCCCAAGTTGAGTCTGGCTTGCCTGTGACGGTAATGGGTAAGTTATCTCCCTGTCTTTATCTTGAACCACAAGTTTTTCCATCTTATTTTCTCCCCCTGCCCTGTTGAGGGGGAGTGAGAGTGTGACTGGGTGGGTGTTGGCAGCCAACCAAGGTCAGCCTACCACAGTGTGTTACAGAAAGCAGATAATCTCAAGAACCTCCCTAACAGAACTGTGATTGTAATTTAGTGGTACAGAGAAAAGGAGGAAACATATTTGGTAATAAGGGGAGAAAAAAAAAGTTGTTTAGGTTGTAAGTGCATGAACTGGAAATGAATGGGATGGAGAGGACCTTGGTGTTGCAGTTAATCAGGTTTGTATTCACCTGCCAAAATGCTGCAGCTGTGATAGACTCATGCACAACTATGATACTGTAGGAAAAGTACTGTCTACAGTTTAAGGAAGTCTGGTGTAAATGTAAAAGAAAGGCATCATCTTGAGATCTTGGTCACCTGTGTTCAGGAAACAGGTGTTCAGGTGAGAATGGTGCAGAAAAGATGGGGTTGAATCTCATGAGAGAAAACCAGGTGGACTAGATTAGCCTAGCAAAATGAAATGTAAAGGGGCAATAATGATATTCTCTGTAAATACATCAAGGTGCTAAGTACCTAAACAGTTATTGTTCATGGGTATAAGAACAATTTTGCCACAAAAGGAAACTGGAATAACTTGCCATGAGTAAATTTAAACAAGAAAAAAGGTTAATTTTAACTATTAGCACAGTTGGTTTGGGAAAAGCTTTAAAGCAATTGGTGTTTTGGGAAGAGTATGTGGTGGAAAACTCTTAACTTTTGAAATGGAGCTTAGTAACTTGTCTAAAGAAAATAGATGGCGTGTCTCCATTCAGTAGGAGAAGACTGGACTTGATATGGGTGATCTGTTTAAGTCCTATATTCCCTCAAGACCAAAGTATGTCTTCTGATAAAACATATAAAGTTACTTTAAAGTTCTCTAAATAAATCAGGTACTACAAGTGAGTATAGGGGTTTGGTCTACCTATAGTGATGGTATCAAATCAATTAAAATATTGTAAGTACAACACATGTCGCTCAAATGGTGAGGAGTCCATATCCTAATTCCTAGCTTAGTTTACTACAAGTTTGCACACTTTTGTTAAAAGGAATGATGACGGGAATTCAGAGCTTTATTTACAGTATTCAGATGCCTCCATAACTTGTCATAGGTAATCAATTGAAATGTATGAGTTTACCTTTCCTTTTAAGAAAGGTGCACTCTGCTATTTGAAAGTTGAGCCATGTGAGCCAGACAAGACTTTGGAAATATCTGAAGAATTGAATACTACTGACTACATTGTACCAATAAATGCATATTAGATTATGATGGAGTTTAAGAGAATTGTAGGATGTGTATTTTGTTCTCAAAATCCATTTTTACTTGTTTAAAACATCTAGCTTTTTTTCTTCTTTTAAGACTGTGAGCCAGAAGAGCTAACTGACTGGTCTATGGATGAGAAATGTTCCTTTTGTAATTTACACAAAGAAACAGTCAGTGTAAGTATGGACATGATATCAAGCATGACTCCCCAACACCCAATTTTTGGTATGAAATCAGAGAACTGAATTTTGCAAATAAGTCAGTACTGCATTTTGACTCAAGATAGTTTGGCTATGAGAGGGAGTGAGGTGGTTTTGATTTATATTAAGTATCTTTTTAGTGGTTCTTTTTCACTCAATAGCTCAATAATTTAATTGTATATTGTATTACCAAATAACTTCTGAAAGATGTTATAATCTTCATATGTCTTCTAGGATCGTGCATCAGTTATCGGTTCTTCACAGTCAACGCCTACAGAGGAACTGTCATCTCAGGGCCAGTCCAACACTGATAAGATTGAATGCCAAGCAGAAAACTATCTAAATGCACTCTTTCGAAAGAAAGGTAATAAAAGCATGTCTTTTACATTAAGAGATATGACGCAAATAAAAAGTACTTAAGAATCAAAATCAACCCTAAATCATTTGATTCTTCTAGGTTTATCTACTGAATACTGTTTCTCTTCTTTATTCCTTTGGTTTTCCTTGATCTTTTTCTTTGCTTACTTGAATCCCCAAATGAAGCACTACTCATCCTACTTGCCATTGCTTTTAGTCCTATCGCATTGTGTGATATTCTCTTGAATCCCTGTTCATTATATTTTATTGGGTTTTTTTACCATGAGCTGCTACTTTGTTTTCATGCCAACTTCAGGTGCCATTCTGTGGAATTTTAAGCATTTAAACTTTTTCTGTTCCTAGACTTTCACTTCTAGTTTTCAGCAGGAAGACCGTTTTAGGTAAGAGAATGTCTTACAAAATACAAAATGGGATTTGGGATCTTCTTGCCCAAGAGCTGCTACTTCAAATACGTCCAAGTCAGAGGTCGAAACTTCTTGTCAAAACACAGTATTTAGTAGCTCATTAATTCTTTGTTCTTGTTCTTTGGCACTGAGCAAGTTATAGCAGTACATGAGTGACTGACAAGACAGCTTGGTTCATGTAAGTTACTTAGCTAGTCACTGTCAACAGCAGCAAAAATACTAATTTTTTTCCTTAAACTTCTGTATAAGGAATGTGAATGCAGCTCTGCTCAGTAACTACAACTTTCACAGTTTTTCTTGGCTTTAGTAGGTGTACTTGGATGTCAAAATAGCTGAGTATGAGTAGGGTGGCAGCCCTCTCTTGCTCTAACAAAGAATTAGTCAGACACATACTCTTCCTTCACATAGGTGGGAGAAAAAAACGAAGTAAATTTTCTCCCCTTTACCTTGCTGTAGCAGGAGGAGATTACTGTGCCCTTGAACCTGGGGTGGGTGGAATCTTTTTCTGTGTTGGGGCATCTGTCTGTTAAGCCTATGTTTTGCTTGGGGCTTTAAAGAACTTTAAATGGAGTGCAACAGCATTTTGAGTCCATCTTTGTTCCTTGGCTTTCTTTAAAACCAACTATTTTCCATTCAAAATAAAATGTCCAGTGAAGTTGCCACCTCATTACTTCTGAAATTCTTACTATATTTTCATCACAGTCCCAGTTGCACAGCATCTCCCTAGGCAGGTATTTTAATTTCTTCAAATTTCTACTTTCTCAGATCTTTTCTTGGTCTTGATGTACAGTGTTTTTCAACATTCGCCTGCTTTATGCTTCTGCTGAAGATGCTGTCTTTTAATACTCCTTGAGAGGAATTTTTATCATGGGAGAAGTGAAACTTGGCATGACCTCACCTTGCTGGAGTGAGTGACTTCTGTGAAGTTTTTTCAGAAAGAGCATTAGGCTTTTAGCATCTTCCTTAGGTTTTTTGATCAGCCAGATCAGTAATACTAGGTTAAAAAGGTTTTGTCTATTGAAAAACAAAACCAAAGTCTCTTCCAGTTGTTTTTGTGATTCTCTGAAGGACTTGTGTATTCTTGGGTAAGAGGTACTTTGCTGAAGAGTTTTCTAAGAATATTGCTTCAGTTCAGGTTCCAGCAAAGTCTCTTTAAGTTGTTCAAATTATGGGAAGTAAAACAGGAAAAACTTTTGTATCTGCAAAGGGCATGTGAAACCAATTTATGAGGTATTTAAGTAATTGTCTTGGCTTTGTAGGGGGAAGATGAAGAGTTTTACTAGGAAAATCCCAAGTCTGCTTTCTGAATTTTTGTCAGTTTTCGAGATCAGTTATCAACTTAGGAAAAAAGGAATCAAAAAATTTCAAGTAATTGTTTAGCTAAGGAACAGTTCTTATACCTGATACTAAAACAGATACTCTTTCATTGTCAAAAAAAAGTAGAATTCCTGGTTGGCTGTCTTTAAAATGGAAGTAACCCTTGTTCCCCTTGTTTTAATTGCAAACTCCTCAAAATCATATGCTGTCTCTTACTATCGTAACTAGCACAGTTTCATTTAGGGCCTCTGTGAACAACTTCTAAGACGAGTGAGCAAATTTGAGAGTTGCGTTTATTGGTCTCATTATCCTTTTATTTTAGCACAAGTTAGTATATGGCTGGGTTTTTTAATTTGCAGGCTGGTTTTGGGGGTTGGGTGGCTTTTTTTTTTTTTGACATCAGGAAACTAGTTCAGAAGATCTCGAAACATGCAGCCGTGTTATATCACTGTCTACAGCATACAACCTTCAGGCATTCATAGATGAGGATTTGTCTGTAGAATCTCAGACAAAGATGATTCCTCTTTCCTTTTAAGAGGATGGTAGAATTACTGCCAAGATGGGTAAACTCTTGAGAGGCTATAAGTAACAAAGTCTTCCTGTTAGGAACCTATCTTCACTATGTGTTAGTGAAAGACCAGTTTGGTGGGTAGTTTTCGGTAGGAAAGTCCTATCCTCAGCAGACACATCAGTAAAGCCAAAGTAATTTTTTCATCAAACATTGATTGTTCCCATTAAACAATGTATCTGAAACCCAGATGCTTTCTTCCTAAGTATGACATCTCTCATTGTAAACAGAGTAGACTGTGATACTTTTCCACTTACATAACATTAAAATACATCCATCTTCTTTTGTCGAAGAAGCAGTTACGAGGAAAAACTATGATATGCTTTAAAAATACGTATTAGTCTTTTTACTATGAATATTATAGAATGTGGCACATGTGATCATCATTACGTGGCAGAACCATAGTTGTTCAGGAGCTTGATCAGACATTTTGATCATGGATTATTAATTTTCTGGGTTTCTAGTGATCTACATTTTATGTTCTTGGAAGCTTTTTTTTCCATATAATATTAATGTGACCTCTTTAAACAAAAACAAAGAAAAGGTTATTTAAATACATTCACGGTTGTGAATCAGGACATGTGAATCACGGTTCTATCTTCAGGACATGATCCACCACCAGAAGGTAGAAACCTGAAAAGCTTTTGTAGAAATTAAGGAATTGAGGAACAAAATTAGAGGGAGAAAATGGTCAGGATTACTTGAATCTTTCCAGGTTCTCTGGGCAGCTCTGTCAAGTATCTTCAGTGCCATGTCTTCCATACCAAAATAATTTCCCTGTAAGCTTTTTGAAGTTCTTCCTTGTTTGTAGGTATCTGTCTTGTATTCTAAAATATTTCCATTAATAACTATGGCTTTCTTACACCATACTGCATACCTGCATTTAACTCTGAGTTCTCCTGTTCTTTGCTTAGTTTTATCTCAGAGATACATAGATGTCATGAGCTGGTTATGCTTCTTGGACAGTGTATAAATAATTTGGTAAACATATGAAAATGTAATCTTGCACACAATCTCAGACAAAAAAAAGTGTTACTTTCTGAGGTGTAGTTTTGAGATGTACATACTACTTGATCCAATACCTGTGGTTCCTTTTTATTAATAATTTTAAGAAATCTAGTTTGCCTTTTCAAAATCTGAAAGGTTTTCTGTAAGAACTGAGAACTGTCACAGCTTGTGCAGTAAACCTGTATGACATCCTTGCTATATCCCTCTTCCTCAAGTTCATCAGGAAAGAATGTTTAGCAGGATTTCAGCTGCTTTCTTAAGGAAGTAAAACATACTTCTTGTGTTGACTGCCTGTCTGCCAGTGTTACTGTCTTCACTGACTTCTGAATTTCTTGGTCATTTTCAACTACGTTTTAAGAAAATCCTTAGAGATATGACTGTATATAGAATAATGAAAATTACCATCTGAGTAGAGGAAGGAAAAACGTTGAATGTTTACAAGAACAGAAAACTAGAGTGAACTTGGCCCTTATTCCTACTGTTTGTTGACCAGTCAAGTTAACTAAACTAATCAAGATACATGGTTCAGAATAAATTGCTGTATTCTGTTTTTAACTTGCTGGTGATCTGACAGTGAGCTGGACAAGTTTGCGGGTAGAGCTAAGAATATTGCTGGGACAGTTTGGTGGCTGTTGAGGTGGGATCATTCTAGAAAACATGGCCTTTTTGTGAAAAGGGGAGAGCTGGAGTGAATACAGGAGACACGCTGATAAGCAGCCAGGTGTTCTTAGTTCTGCTACTCTCACAACAGGATTGTAAGCTACAAGGGGGGTTGTGATTCCCTGTTGATTTCCACTGCCTTTTGGTATTGTATCAGAAGAGAAATTAAGTACTATTTTGACTTTTTAATGAAAAAATACTGGTTTTCAAGAAATAGAATACTATTGTGGAGCACTGGTTTTGGAGCTTTTAACTCCTTGTCCATTGTCCTGCCAAATACACGTGTAAGTCTGAACTATCAGTTAAATTGTTCGTTACATTGCGCATTGCAGTCTAATGATCACACGTAGTGTTAATGTACAGAATAGTTAAAAATATGGATTTGAATAGTTACAAGGTGGTGCAGTACATAAACTGAGGAAGTTTTAATCCTAAATGTGAGCTTTGAATTAAAATAAATCATTGCAATTAGTCATAATTACACATCATCTTTATTACTGCCTTCTCTTGCATTCTGACTGTAATCTCGACAATCACAAGCAGAAAATATCAGATTACATCATACAAATGTGTCATTTAGCCTTCTGTTATCCTAATAATATCAGGAGGTCTACAGTGATCTGAGAGAAACTAGAAGAACATCAGAGCTACCTTTTACTCCAAATCCTTAGAGACTGTTCTGCTGGGTTTGAAGTAGTGTATATGTACGTACATGATCTGTGGAGTAAATACAGCTGCCTTGTGTTTTAAATCAACTATGTGAAAAATAGAAGTTTAAACAGATGTAGGCATGTAGATTTAAAACTTTGTAAGTAGCTATAATCATGACTCCTAATAAAACATCTTAGAATAAAAACTTTTTAGGTCATACAAAGTATATCTGGTGCCATCTGCTGATAATAATTAAGACACATTTGCTAGTGATACTAAGCTCAGAGACCTAATACTTTTCTTACCCCAAAATACATTAAAATTGCATTTAAAAATTTTATATGACTAATTACAAATTTCCCATGTGTAGTGAAACTTTACCACTGTGAACTTAAAATTACAGGTCTCTACATGTTTTCATTGCATACTTGTATAATAATATGGACTTACAGCCACTGAATGTAAGTAATTAGACTTTATATAATACACTTCAAGTGCGTGTACCCTATTCTGTTCACTCAGGAGTCTTATATTAATAAAACATTATTTTAAAGTTGCATTTTCACTTAAAAAGTCTATCTTCTTTCAAAAATATACAATGTGTGAAAAGAAAATAGTGTATGAAACCATATAACTTTTTCTTCTTTACTTTTGAATATCTAACGTCTCTCTCATTTCTGTTCTGTATCATTTGGAGAGCTGTGAGAAATTATTTCTAACTTCAAAATACTCTCAATTACTTCTTCCTCATAATACAAGTTATGCATCCACAGCTTCATTCTCCATTAGGAAGCAAAGCAGCATTAATAGGAACGGATCAAGAGCAGCTTTCTAGTACCTCTGAGGAGGTTACTGAGAAGACAGGGTCAAACTCTTTACAGTGGTGCATAGCAGGACAATGGAAGATTACAGACAAATTGAAATGAGAGGTTCTTTTTTATGTAAGGAAAAATGAGGACAGGCAAGCAGTGGAACAGGTTACCCAGAGAGGTTGTACAGTCTCCATCCATGGAAGTATTCAAGACCTAACTGGATAAAACCCAGAGCAACCTCATTTGATCTCAGTCGACCCTGCTTTGAGCAGGCAGTTTTACTAGAGACCTCCCAAGGTCCTTCCAACATGAGTTACGATTTAATGACTTACACAACAGAACAGTCCATGTGATAGCAACGCTATTTGCATTTATGGCAGTTAAGCTTAGACTAACTGTGGTCTAGCCCTGTAGACTGAATATGCGTTAGCAGCAACAGCACTTCAGATGCACCCCTGGAGCACATCTTGCAGATTATAAGCTCTGAGATAGCTTCCCCTCCCCCAGTATTACCTTTTTAGAGTAAATTAACTTAAAATCTGTAAACTGCCAGTAGCTGTAGCAGTTGAATATATGAGAAATTTTGCTGCATCTATTCTTCTATAGGGAGTATTTGGAAATTATTAGAAAAAAATTAAAACTAATACTAAAGAAAATATTATTTGGGGGGGGGGGGGGGAAATTCCTTTGTTATTCCAGCTAGGTCAAAAGATGACTTTGCTCCTAATGGAAAAGCGGGCTTCTCCTGCAAGTGTCTAAAAGCAATTCATGCTTGGATATTACCAGTGTGAAGCGTCTAAAATGGCATAGAAAGGCAATAGAAACTTGGCAGTTCTGAAGGAGTTTTGTCTTGCAGTTTTATAATAATTGATGCTGATGATGGTGATTAATAAGCAGAAATTTATTCCAGGCTGTTGTGTTTTCCGGCTAATGGTAGGAGTCCCCTGTGCTCTGTGATCTTTTGGTTTTTAAAGGCACAGAACATACCAGGATGTAAAATAACTGTCTTTCCCATTGGCACTGATGATCATCTGTTCTCCAAAAATCTTCGAAGAAGTTTTTTTTGGGTGCATGCAACAAACTAATTTCTCTATATAAGCAGGGTCATTCCAGACCAGATATCTGGTAGACTATTTAGTGTTGATGATGTTTCGTATATTTCATTTTGTATGAGTTTCTTGATTGTTGGCTGTCAGATTTTTGTTTGCTTCTGTTTGGGTTTGTTTTAGGGTTTTTTTTTTTAAGCTAAGCTATTGATCAGTAGTTTTCATTGTCTAGAGCTACAATTCCCCTTTCATGCAGACACTTTTGTTCCTAGATAATTCAGTTTTTCAATTCCATCTCTTAACTTTCCTTGTTCTTTTGTTATTTTTTGCATATACATTAGCATTTTTACACCTGTTGCCTTACTGCCTCAATATCTTTTGTTGAATTTTTTCTTTCCTTGTAAGTGTGTCTCTAGGATGATAAAATTCCAGTTGAACACTTATTGGACTCATTATTTAGGAATCGGGGAATACCTGTGCCTAGGTGTTACGTGATGGGGAGAGATCTTTTTCTTTGTAGGTATCCTCCATCATTTAGAATTTCACCTCATACCTCTCCTCTAGAAACTCCTATCAATTTTAGAAATTTTGGTAGAGATCTGGTTGAAAGATTGTCAGAAGATAGAGCTTCAACCATAAGCAGACTTGTTTTGTCATGCCTTGGATAAGGTTTCTTGAAGCCAAGATGTCTAGCATATACTCAGTCTTTGAAAATGTTGGAGCTTCACCTTATCTCATAAAGCCTTACTGAAAGGCCACCCAAAAGGTATTGACAAGTATCTGAACAGTCAGCTGCCCTCTCGTATGCTTTACACAGCAGATCGCATATGCGCATGTTTGTAATTCCTTGCAATACTCTGTTGGTGCAAATGAATTCTCAAAATGGAATATGTTTTGAATAAACCTGCAACAAACAAACAAAATCTTCTATTTATTCATCCTAAACTTGAGCAGCATTCTTTGATCTCAGTGGTCACTCTCTTGCTAGTAGATGGATAAAGCTTCATTGGCATAAAATGCTTGAGCAAATATGCTGTGTGATCCTCCAAACTACCTATTAGGAAATTTACACTTTGCATGCAAACATCTACCTGATCTAATCCTTTCAGTTTCTCCACTTCCATGAAAACAAAACTCAATTTATCGTCTGTCTTAGCTGTTTCAGACTAAGTATCCCAGTAACTGCCACCATGTCCTCTGGCATTTCTTTCAGGCCATCAAGGCTGACCTAAAAGCTAATTCTTCTCTATCACATGCACACTTACTTTAAATCTTTAAATCCCTGTCCTTTCTTGATGAAATCTGTTTCACTCATTACCTATGACCTCAAGGATAGGCAGTGGTTAAAACATTGAAAAGGATATTTTTGTTTTGTGTGTGTGTAGAGTTGAAGGAAAGAAGGAAGAGTGGGATAGTGAAATGAGTTCTACTACTGCCACTTTAAGGAAGAACATAGATCTTTGAGTATGGGCAATTGTGCTTGTCTTGTGAAACAAAGTATTGCAGTCATCAATGCAGTATTACATTGAATAACACAGTTTAAGTGAGTTTCTTAATTACATTGTTATTTATGCTAAGTTACATATCTTTATTTTGTTGATCTTTCTGGTACTTCTATTTATATTAGGATTCTTTTTTCAGTGATTCAGAAATGTAGTTTCAGCTAGGCTTGTTAAGAGGTTTAATTTTTTTTTTCTAGCTGACAGATAACATTAAAATGAAGTCATAGGTATCTCACATTTGATCCTTTTATTATTTTTGTGTTTTTAAAATGAAACACTTCTTTCCATGGGACTGTTACATACACAAACAAAAAATAGGATACATGCAGTTTAGAATAGGAAATAAAGCTTTTCTCCCAAATGTTTTCAATGGTCGCACTTTGAATATATCCTGCAAATGTCCTGAAAATCCTGTAAGATTTTACAATAAAAATTTACAACTTTATTGGACAACTCAATTGCTTGTATTACTACAATTTGTACGGGACATTTCAGGTAGCATCATGTCAGTTTTGACGTTGCAATCCTGAATCTACAATGGGGATTATAATCTCATATGTAGGTGAAACAAATTTTTTTCTCTTTTTTTAAGATCATCTCCTCAGAAGTCCAACTGTTCTATGTTATGAAAAGGACTAATCTATAGAACCACAATTTAAAATTAATTATTTTTGTTATAGTTCTTCTTTGAAAGCAACTTCTTTATGTATTAATTCATAGCTTTATTTAACTTTCACTGGTTTTATTCAAAATTCTTTATTTTCAAAACTGAAAATGAACAGTCTGCAAATGAAAATTCAACTTAATTACCAACAATAAATACAGATTCTGACTCCCATACTTGCATTATTTATCTACCCACATAGTTTCACTTGCATGCTATGACAGAGAAATAAGGTAAAAACTACTGATTTGTGCTAAACATGTTCTTCCAAGTGACCTCCAGTTAGGAATGCTCATAAGAAAAACTTACTAGACATCTGAATTAATGTGTTCATTACACATGTACTTACTACACACATTTATTGTGCTTACAGGAAGTATTTATTTAAAGAAAAGTAATTAAGTTTGGTTTTTTAATACATCTGTTGCCTGTGTTTGTTGTTTTTTTTATTCCTAGATCTTCCTCAGAACTGTGATCCTAACATTCCCCTAGTTGCTCAGGAATTAATGAAAAAAATGATCCGTCAGTTTGCAATTGAGTACATTTCAAAAAGTAGCAAAATTCAAGAGAACAGAAATGGTTCATCGTTTGAACCAAGTCTGGTATGTAAAAGCATCCAAATGAACCAAACGGAAAACTCCCTTCAGGAAGAACAGGATAGCCCTCTAGACCTCACTGTGAATCGAACTCAAGAACAGAATACTCAGCAAGGTAAACTTCTATATCTTATTATCTGTGGTTTGCTGTCATTTATTACCTTATTACATCTTATTCCCTTAAAAAAATAAATATGTGTCTGTGTCAAATATCTGTATGTTTTGTCTTTCTAAAGTAGTAATCATTATATGGGGGGAAAAGAAATTATCCTATGTGATTAAAATAAGGTTGAAGGAAAACTGGCATTGCATCAAATTAACACTTAAAGAAAACTCATACATTTTCCTTTAAACACCAGGAAAAATGTTATAAGAGAACTGTAAAAAAAACCCAAACAAAAAAAACCACCACCAAAACAAAGAAAAACCCCGCATTCTTTGTAGAAACACTTCTCATATTGTGTGTTAGCAGATAAATATTCTCACTTCTGACTGCCTGTGTTAAATAAGTGGCATTGGAATTTCTCTGCTTTAGAATACTGAATCTAAGTCAGCTCACCTGTGGCTGTCACAGGTAACAGTGGTTCAAGATTTTGTTGAAGAAATGGCTGTTAAGAAGCCTTCTGAGAAAAGAGAAAGATACTGGAATTTCAGAGAGCAAAGGTTATTCTGTGTCATCCCTTGGACACTTAAATTCTTTAAATACAGACTGGTTAGAATGATGGAAAGAGAAGATAATTTGGGAGGAAATTTCTGTACTTCATGCCTTAATCGTTATAGATCAGTGCAACTTAATTGAGAGTAAAACTAGAAAAAGAAAAATAAAGTCTGTCTCACTATCATTTACAAAAAGGAAATTATTTCTTTGCCTCAAGGAATATTGCTATCCAAAACTGATAACGATAGAATCACAAGAGTGTTTTGGACTTTGAACTTGATTTGGATTAGCAGCAATTTTCAGGAAGGGTTGTGACTGTCATGTGCAACTGAAAGCAGTGGCAAAAGCAGCTTTTGTCTTTTACAGATACAAGGGTTCATGTTAATCCAATAATACTGCAGACCAAAGGGAAAAGTTCACCTGTATGTCACGTACCATACTAAAAAAGTTAAAAGAAGGTAGAACTGCAGAATTAAGTTTTTAAAAAAATATACATTGGTCAGAATGAAAGCAAATTTCGTATGTGTGTGCTTAATGATGCAGTCTTTAATTAGATGACACATCCTTTGGGGGGGGAACTCTGACATGGATTTACCTTGCTAAACATACCTATTCCAGATTAAATTTTAAGCATCCTTTCTCTTTGACAGCAGAAGCATTAAGAAATTGTGGAATTCCTGCTTTTATTCTACGTGATCAGCAGAAACCAGTTCATGCCTGGGTTTAGCAAATACCTTGTGCAGATTAAATCCTGAGAAAATCCCTGTTGTGCTTTGACATACCTCTGCTATGGATGAATTACAGATTTTAGAGATTTACAATTGGCCAGGTTGAAGCACGTTTCTTTTACAAGGGCAATAAAAAGTACTTCCTGATATCAGCACTATAGCCTGTTGCTTACTTCAACAGCTGGTTATAAAGAATAACTAGTTTAAAGTGTCCATGAGGGAGGAAAGTCCCCAAATACAGGTTCTGGTCCTCGCTGAGCCCAAATAAATCTTTGAGGAATGAAAGGGAAGGCAGAGGGTGAACAGGGCAGGGATGGGAAGAAAGTTCTGCTGCCACCCTCAGCTATTTGAAAATCCGTTGATCTTTTGTCAAAGAAAAACGTAAAGTATAGAGAGGTTGAGGTATTTAAATCTTTTTTTTATATAATTTGAATTTTTCTTATAATGAGGCTAAACAGCAAGTTTAGAATTGTGCATCTTCAGCAAAACATCTGAGGCTAAAGTGGTTCCTCAGCATACATAGTTTACTATGTGAGACTTGTATGCTGTGTAAGATATTGTAGATTCTTAGAATTTGCACTGCCATGTTTGCTGGAGTGCTTTGCAGATGTTAAAGATACTAGTCTTGCTGGGAAGTTTAGAGCTACTGAAATGAGAGGAAGTATTGAAACAGACTGTAGCTGGAGAAAGGTTTCAAGCCATCTTATCTGCCAGGGAAGTTGTATTGCACTTCCCATTTCCTATGAACATATCAATTTTGAGCTATCTTAGCTTTCCACTGTAGTGGTAGCAACACAAGCAAATAAGATCAAGATAGAAAAAGTCAGCCTGCTCTTTTTATTTGCATTGTGTTCTAGGTGTAATGATTCATGAAAAGTTCTTTCAATTAGCTATTATCAGGGACTGCGTATTATTATTCTACCAACCCCTCACTTCTGTCCTTTTCCTGAAGAAAGCTTGGATATATTGAAGTGTTACATGCTTACAGTAGGGAATTGTGACATTTTTAAATTGGATTATTTTTAAAAATATATTATTCTGTCTACTGTAGTATACTTCTTCAGTCTGGAGACTCGTAAAAGCTATACCATGATTCCCTTCTTAGTAGCGTCTTTTAATTGTCATGCAACTGTTTTTATTATTTGCTATTTGTAATTCCTGTTACAATTTCCAAATGAAGTGGCAGTAACAGAGTAGGAAGTTCAAATTTGTACATTGCTCTGATGGATCCTCAAAGTTGAAATCTTTTTAATTCAAATCCTGTGAAGCAGATAATGACCGAAATATAAATACGTCAGGTTCATTTTCTGTTTAGGCAGTTGCTTTGTATTTACAGTATAGTCGTCTTTAAAATGAATGATATAAATAATAAAACAGTCAGTCTTGTTCCTTTACTATAGCAATGATTCTTGGACTTAAGTTGAGAGGAAGGAGTAAGCTGTATTTTCCAGATCACTAGAAGCATTTTTTGCACTGAGCAGATCCAAGCTAAGTGCTAGCTCAATACTGAAAAAAGATTCTGCCACTGAAGATGTCTGGATGATCTTATCTTCATTTAAGAAAGCTTCTTACTTTCCTCCAGTATCTGCGGGCCATCTCTGAAGTACTCCCAAAATATTCAGGTTTGACACTTCCAGACCTGATACCCCTGTGTATTGGGTTTACATGGCAAGGTTTTGGTAGTTGGGGAGGGCTGCAGGGGTGGCATCTATGAGAAGAGGTCAGGGGCTGCCCTGTGCTAGGCACGGCCAACTCTGCAACAGACCCACAACAGGCCAAAGTGGAGCACTGTGAGGTTTGTGGTGTCTCTGTGAAAACATATTTAAGAAAGAAGCAAAAATGCTGGACAGGCAGAGGAGTGAGAAACAGCGGGGTGAACAACAAGGTCAGAGAAAGAGGGGGAGGAGGCGCTCCAGGCACCAGAGCAGGTATTTCTCTGCAGCACATGGAGAGGACCACAGTGGAGCAGGTATTCCCCTGCAGCTCATGGAAGAGACCACTCTGGAGCAGATATTCGCACTGCAGCCCATGAAAGACCCCACACTGGGGCAGCTGGATATTTCCTGAAGGAACTGCAGCCTGTGGAGAATCCACAGTGGAGCAGGGGAAAAGTGTGAGGAGGGAAGGAACTGAAGAGAGGAGTTGTACGGACTGTAACCCCCATTCTCAATCCTGCCTGTACCACTTGGGAATGGGAAAGAGAGATAGAGGAGTTGGGAGTGAAGTTGAGCCTGGGAAAAGGTGGGGTGGGGGTGTGCTTCATTTTTTGTCTTTTTCTCATTATCCAAATCTATTTTAATTTGCAATAAATTAATTTTCCCTAAGTCTGTTTTGACTGTGATGGTAATTGGTAAGTCATCTCCCTGTATTGATCTTGATGACCTTTTTCATCTTATTTCTCCCTGCTCCCTTGTTGGGGAGGGGGAGTGAGAGGGTGGCTGAGTGGAGGTCTAGCTACTGGCCAAGGTCAACCCATTGCACCCCTGGTACTGAATCATTCAGTACTGAGTATTTAAGCACTGGCATCCAGGTATGTCTGTCTACCTGGCACCTGACTGATAGCAGAGTCCCAGATTATGCTCTGCGTTCTTCTACATGTGGAAGTGTGGTAACTTAGCAGGGTACTTTAATTCCTGTGCACCTTGCTTATAACTAATCAGGCAATTACTTCACTGTCAGTCAATTAGAAGCAACTGTCCCCAGAAATACCTGTGTCTTGCTCTTTTTTCCTAATCCATGTAACTCTAAGACTTCCCAAGCCTTGAAAAGAATATATAGTGAAAGAAAATTTGTTTTGCATGCACTGCATCTAACAAAAATAGGGTGGTATTGTGTGCTTTTGCAATATTACTTGTCCTCCAAACTAAGCCAATGAAAAAGCAGCATCCTTGCAGAGTAAAATATTGAGTGAGGAACAGTCTTGGAATATCCTGCAGCAACTTAACTATTTTCTTGTGCAGTCATGATGCTGACCTCTTTGGGGAGTGTTCCCAGCAGCAGCTAACTTTGATGCAGAGGCTTCTTTCCCTTGATAGATATGGCAGAGTTATCACTCTCAAGCTGGTAAGCAAAGTGACTTACAAGAGGCAGAAGTATAAGCAGTACAAATAAATAATCTGTTAGTTTAGCTACACAAGCTTATTCTTGTTGCTGTATCTTCTAGAAACAATGATAGTGTGTAAACAGCAGAAAAATGCAAGAGAATTTGCATAGATTTCCTTGTTTCATTGATCCATCATAGATTGCCAGCTACCTTCTGATGTCTTCCACTGTGTGACATTGCTGTGTGAACTTTTTACAGCTATCTGGTAGCTTTGTCAGTGTTGTTGGCTATTGCTGAAGAAGTAGGAAAAGTAAGGGTAATACAAATCAAAAATTCTGTTTAAATTATTTAAAATAGTATTTTATTATCCAGTTTAACAATGTGCATGTGATTACACCAAAATTTGTAGCAAAATAAAGATTTCTGAATAATGTATCAGAATTTGGAAACAATTCTTAATTTTTGAAAAATAAGTGGTTTCATATCTCTTGAAAATCCTCACTGAAGTTAGTATGGCAACTGGGATCACAGCATCTGTGGCCTCTTGATTGCTATGTTCAGGGCTAGTGAAAGAATTCCAAACATTACTGAAAATAACCTTTTATTTTCTTAATATACTGTTCTTACCATATGTATTGGGGAAAATACTATGCTTTTTGAAGGTACACATCCTGTGTTCTCAAAGATAAATTGTATGAGTTGTAAATACATTCAAGAAACAGTTTGTTTAATACTTCTGCGTGAAAAGGTCGCCTAAAATGGTACATTTTTGAGGGGAGTACGTGTTTATTTCTTCCTTGACTGCCATGGTTACTAATAGCCAAGCTCCTTGCTTGCTTCCGTCTCAATGGCACAGGGGAGAAAATGGGAAGAACAGGAAGGAGAGCTCATGAGTTAAGGGACATGGTCATTGCTTACAACTTGCCATCATGGGCAAAACAGGCTCTGCTTGGGGAAAATTAACTTAAATTATTGCCAAATAAAATAAATAATTATTAATTCACGTAGTGGAAACAAAAAGACACATTACAACAGCAACTTTCCTTCCCCCTTTCCCAGGCTCGGCTTCACTCCAGATTCCCTTGTGACCACCACCACTCCTGTGGTGCAAGGGGAGTGGGTATGGGGTGTCCATAGTCTGTACCTAATGGTTTCTCCCTACCATTTTCCTCTGCCATGGGGCTTCCCTCTGTTTTTTCATTCTTTTTGTTCCCTTTTTTTCTCTCTGTCCGGCACTTTTTGCCCTTTGTTAAATATTTTTTCCCAGAGGTTCTGCCCAAATGGCTGCTGGGCTTGCAGGACAAGGTCACTGGGGCATCAAATATCAAAGGTCCTCTGCAAGCAATGGAAATAACATATCTTAAGTAGGTTACAAGAAATCTTCAACAGCGTAAGGCAAATAAGCTAAAACTTTTCCCATAGGGCAGCTCAAATATATGCATGCAGGAACTCTAAAGTAGCAATATAACACCTTATTGTGCCTGTGTCCGGCACAGGGCAGCCCCTGGCCTCTCCTCACAGATGCTGCCAAGACCTTGCTATGGGCACCCAATATATAGCCATATACTTTTCATGTGGTAGTTTTTCATTTTACAAAATAGCACATCAGGTCAGTAAAAAGGGGCTGTCTTAACTGTCAAAGCAGTAGTTAAGAATTAATAAAAGGCTTTGGCATTCTTACTGACAGTTCTCTGAAAACATTGTTTCCATGTGCAGCAGCACAGAAGATAGCCAGCAAAAGGAAAGGTATTGAAGACAAGACAGTGTCATTTTGTTGCTATGAAAAACCTTATCAAGGTTTACCATGGTATGATGGATGAGGTAAAGGGAGAGTTATTATTTACTAAATCTCACAATATTAGCACTATGCAGGGCTTGCTGAAACTTTGGTAAAAAATAGGTAAGGGGCAGCTTTTGCACAGCAGTTTGTGAACATCAGGAACTGCTGTGACAGGAGGTTGTGGAGATGGACAGTGTCACTGGGTTCAAAAAAGGCCTTAGACAACTTCCTAGCTAACAGAACCAAGGGCAGAAACTAAAGCTAGAGTAGGCAGGGATGTGTCTCTGAGATCCATAATCCAATGATAGCAGCTACTGGGAGAGCAGGAGAGGAATGAGCTGCAGGTAGTGGCCAGGCTGATGTGCTCTCCCACGCTAGGAGTGGAGTTTTTTCCATGCCTGGAGACTGAGCACTGGGCTGAGTAGGTTGTCTGACCTAGTAAGGCAGTTCATAATAGCTAGTGAGAGGTTTCCTGAAACCCAGAAAAAAAACCAGAGAAGTTTGCTAGAATCAGTACAGGAATACCAATTGTAGAAACTCAAGGATGACCCATACAGTTTCTGTTACTTGCTCTTCCCCCGCTGTTTCTCTAACATCACAAGTCTGGAGGAGTTTCAGGTGATTGTGGTCCTGATTATTTTGAAGATGACCTTTGATCACACTTAGTTATATCTTGGTATTGCTGCACCTGATGATCTGGTGCTGAGAAGCAAAGGTCAGAGGTTGAGCTATTTCTTTGAAGATCAAAATAATTTAATTTGCACAGAAATAACTTCACAAGAAGACCATGAGCAGCAGACCTGGAAAACTTCTAATTTTTTTCTATATTATCCAGTGTTATATAGTATTGTTTCTGAAGACTGTTGCCTTAGTAGTTATGGCTTCAGCTAAAGAGTGGAAGTAATTCCATGTCTTTTATTATAAACCACCTTACAGAGTGGTTTTTCTGTTCCTGATGTCATTCGGTTCCTGTCCAGAATTCTTGCCTAAATACTTGTTTTGAGTGATTTGATAGAAATAATAGAAAGTTCTGGCTCGGTTTAAAAAAAACCCTATTCCTACCGTGCAAGTAACAGGTTTTCAAGGTTCATTGTCCACCTGTAGGATGCCTCTTTGCAAACTTTTTGGTCTTGTACCTAATGAAGCAAAGTGAACATCTCTACTGTGTATATATACGTAAATTCATTTCATTAGGTAGCATTTCATTATGTCTTAAAGCTTTATAGCAAATGTTCTCACTTTCCTACCAATTGTAGGTGTTCCTTCATTATAATAATAATAAATACTACTACAAAGCAGGAAGATTTACCAAAACTAGGAGCTACTGTGTATTTTTAATGAATCTTTTTTTACTTATCATCCCTTTCTGCATCAATTTGGGGGGGGGGGGGGGGTTGTGTTGTTTGGTTTGTTGGGTTTTTTGATTTTTGTTTTTGGGTTTTTTGTGGGTTTGGGTTTTTTTTCATTTGAGTGAAATCACTGAATAAAAGCCTGGTGTGTAGTGACTTTATCTGGTATTTTGTATGTGTAACAAATTTCTTGCGTGGTTCTCTTTCGACTCTTTTTACTGAGGATAATCTTCCCATAAAGCATTGTCTTCAGGGAGGTGTCATATACTTAATGAATGCATTTGCTGTGTTGGAGGTACCAACTGTCTTGAACCTGGAATGACTCTTCAGTTCTGCTTACGCTTTAGAGGCCCAAAATGTATCTAATTTTTTGTTTCAGGAGCCTACATTTTCAGTACTGTGTTCTTTTTAGTAATTTTTCAACTTATTAGTGGCCTTGTGTTGTCAAAGCCAATTCTGAAAGATTGGAAATGAAAATTATTTTGGTTAGATTTCGTTATGGAATCTTGCAAGAGTCTTTGGGTTTTGTTTGTTAGGGTTTTTCTTCCTAAAAATCTAGTTAGCTTCAATTTTTTTGTAGATTGAAGAGAGAGAGAGATGATTAGCTCTTCATAACTTGATGAGTTGTGAGCTTTGAAGTAGTTCTTTCTCCAGTGACTTTGTCCAGTGATCTCTTCTAAACTTTTTTGTCATAGTGCCTATGAATATCAACTGAAGATGGAGAAACTGTTGTGAAAGGGAACACACAAACACTTAAGAAAGGGAGATGTACTTTGTATGACTGACAGAACACAACAGATGAAATCTGTCTGTTGCACAAGACTCAGGGACATTGCGAGCTTAGGTATTTGGGATACTTTACAGCTGGGTAGGCCAAATAGTCCCTGTACAATATTTCTGTAGTGTTTTTAATTGGCTTTTCCTTCTGGAATGTCACTGCGTCAGAGAGACTGATTAACATTAACTGGTCCTTCCTTTAACTTTCTTAGGGTTAAGGAAGACTTTGAAAGGAACATATTCAGGAGAAAAGGAGCATCTTTGACAAGTGGCATATTTATAAATATTTTTCCCCCTTATGCTGACTTACAATGCTACTTTTTCTCTCTTTACCCTTCTTCAAATAATACAAAGTAGTAGTATTAAACAGTCAAAAACTGTTAAAAACAGTCCAAAACAAATAGCTGGATTTGATTATTACACAAAACTATTTCTTTGCAGTATTGGTATAAAGGAGAGTTACCCTAGATTTTTGTGACTTCTTATGCAAGCGTTGGCATTTGGACTATTCAGCCAGTGCTTCATGTCTGCATCTGAGGCTGTGGGAAAATATATACAGTTGATTGATGTTTTAGAAATAATACACAGTAACATGAAAATGACACTAATGTAAAAAGGGGTAGCATAAGTTTGCTTGTAGAGTTGAATGTCGAGCTACATGTTGAAACTCAAAATTGGATTTGCAGAGCTCAGGCACACAAAACAGCCCAAGTTTGAAACAAAGAACCAAGGAAGAAAGGTATGAAATTAAATGTATTTAGGGGATTTATCTGTAATTTAAATGTGACTTTTTTAAAAAGCAAAAACTTAAAGTAGAAGGAGTATTTCAGGTGCTAATTAGTTTCTTTAATTTTCAATGTTCTTAAATATTGATTTTAAAAAAATATGGTTTTTATTTCAATACTTCATAGACTTCAAAAGCCAACTATAAATCTTGAATTTAATATTTGCCAGTGACTTAACAGAGTGGACTCCCACCCTAGTTTAGGTCTTTCCATATCTCTAGTTTCATTATTACATATGTCTGGGGGTGGCAGGGGGAATATGTATAAACAAACTCTTAGAACCTTTAATGACATAGGTCTCATATGCTTAAAACTCTGTATTGGGCTGAGCTCTCTTCCCAGTACTGGGGTACTGCTTTCTCATCCAGTAACCTGGTCTGGTCTCATAGCTGACCCTGCTCTGAGCAGGAGGTTGGTCTAGAGACCTCCTGAGATCCCTAGTAGCCTGAATTATCCTGTAAGCCTATGATTTAGTTATGTCAGTTTTAACTTCAGTATCAGGCTTGTTTGTTTACAGTATGTAAATATGAATATATGAATAGTAATCATATCAAGTGCATTGCTTTGGTTGCCTTGAGACTAAACAGTGCAATATATATGCATACGTGATTTTTAGGAAAGCAGTCACGTGTTTCTGTTTAAGACAGATTCTTCTTTTAAATTTTATTATTTCTGAATGGGTTTATTTTTTATTTTTTCTTAAAAAGTTTTTTTACAAATCAAATATATAAAACCATTTGCTGACAGCTGACATTGTTACAGGAATAAGATGTCAGAAATTTTACAAGATAAAGTCACTGCTTAAAAATTGTGCCATAGATACAAACATTTGCTAACAGAATTTCTGAGATCATCCTTAAACAACTGCTATCATCACTACTCATTCTTTGCAGGGGATGGAGTGCTAGATCTCTCTACAAAGAAAAGCGCGAGGTTGGAAGAACCAAAATACGATCCATTGTGTTCTGAAAACTCAGTGTCTGGGTAAGCAACGTTTAGGACTCTCTTCGGCTTATGTAAAAGATAATCCAGGTTTCTCTTCTCTGAAGTCAGGTTTTATGTTCATAACATATTTGTATATACTGACACACACATGTGGTTCCTATTTTGCTTTCAAAAGAATTTTTGTCACTCATAAGTGTGTGTCTATGTATATATCATATGTTTCATTTGTCTTTTTCCTTTTTTTCTGTTTAAAGAAAAGTTATCAGAACAATCACCAAACTTTAGTTCATGTTACTAAAAATGAACTGAAAATTGATTATATAACACATTAAAAGTAATAGGATAGTAGAAGAAAATGTAAATATATTCTTTCAGAGTTTATTTAGGAAACTTCAATTTTGGACAAAAATGACCATGTTAATATTTAGATTTAAAATATTCTTCAACTAACATGAACAAGTTAAATGACTATTGTCTATAATATTCCTTAATAAGAGAGAGAGCAAGTGCGCGCGTGAGAGAGAGCTCTTAATCATCATACTTATACTTACATCATGGTTCTGACTATGGTGTGTGGTGGCAAATGGTTAAATTTCTGTATTCAGCAAGAAAAACGTTATTGCATCTGCTGAAAGCTACCACAAAACTAGTGAAACACATTGTTTTGTTGGATTTTGTTATGATCTTGGCATCCTCCCATCCACTAGCCATAGCAGGACCCTTTTTGTCACCTGTACGTCTTACCAAATAACTTATTACAAATAGGACTACAATAGCAGTATTTGTTGAATGATGTAAAATTGCATTTTATTAATTTGCTGATATGAAGAAGTTTTAAAATGAATATGACTTTGTAATTAGAGAGCTGTAAATAGTGGCTAGAAGTTTTTAAAACTGTGTTTTATTTTGCCAAAATGGACTTGGTTGTTAACTACAGCACTTTATCTTATTGTTGTAGAAAGCCTAGTTTTGTGTAAGTCTGGGATGTTTGTGTGTAGTTATGTACTTATTGCTGCAAATTTTCTATGAGGGGGTTGACTCTTTTATTACTTGTTTAGCGGTAACGTCACGTTTCTACTAACAAAAACTCCTTCAGGATTTGGGTATTTAATGGAACGTTAATTGTATAATTAAAATTATAACAGTGTTGCTCTGCAAGCATGTGAACAAGGGAATATAGCAAGCACATGAGAATATTATCAAATACTGAGCTAGGATATAAAGTTCTTGGAAGGGCTGCTGTAGAAGCCACCGTATGATTTTTGACGCACTGTCCTACCAGAACTGTAACATTTTGCTAGGATAATCATTTAACTACCACATCTCAAAGGCTTAAAAGTATCAGAAGCAGTGATGTTACCGAAGCAAGGAGTATAATAAAGGAGTGGACCCTTCCCTTCCATAGCTGTGTGAGAGTCTCTCATACATCAGTTTACCATCGTTTCATTCCATCCATCCAGGAGACTACACAGACACAGAGAGGACTATGTGGAAAGAAGTGCTGAGTTTGCAGATGGTTTGCTCTCAAAAGCTTTGAAAGACATTCAGTCTGGAGCACTGGACATAAATAAAGCAGGCATACTTTATGGCATACCTCAAAAAACTTTACTTCTCCACTTAGAAGCCTTACCAGCAGGAAAGCCTGCACCTTTTAAAAACAAAACTCGAGATTTCAATGATAGTTATTCATTTAAAGACAGTAAAGAAACTTGTGCAGTCCTACAAAAAGTAGCCTTGTGGGCAAGAGCTCAAGCAGAGCGCACAGAAAAAAGTAAACTCAGTCTACTTGAAACCTCAGAATTAAAATTCCCAACAGCTTCCAGTTACCTCCACCAGTTAACTCTACAGAGAATGGTCACTCAATTTAAAGAAAAAAGTGAAAATCTACAATATGAAACTTCAAGTCCTACTGTACAATTAAAAATTCCTCAGCTAAGAATAAGTTCTGTGTCCAAACCACAGTCTGATACTGCTGGTCTTCTGGATGTTATGTACCACGTTTCTAAAACCTCCTCAGTCTTAGAAGGATCAGCTCTTCAAAAATTGAAAAATATACTCCCTAAACAGAACAAAATTGAATGTTCTGGACCTGTAACTCACTCAAGTGTTGACTCCTACTTTCTGCATGGGGACCTCTCTCCTTTGTGTCTTAATGCTAAGAATGGGACAGTAGATGGAACCTCAGAAAATACAGAAGATAGTTTGGATCGTAAGGATAATAAGCAACCAAGAAAAAAACGTGGCCGTTATCGGCAGTATGATCATGAAATAATGGAAGAAGCAATTGCAATGGTAATGAGTGGGAAAATGAGTGTTTCCAAAGCACAAGGAATTTATGGGGTACCTCACAGCACTTTAGAATATAAAGTAAAAGAAAGATCTGGAACGTTGAAGACTCCGCCGAAGAAGAAACTCCGATTACCAGATACTGGCTTATTTAATATGACAGAATCAGGGACTGGCAGCTGCAAAAATAGTAGCAAGCCTGTGTAGAATAATTGTTAGCGAATTGTTTTGTGTGTGTGTATGTATGTCTGTATACACACACTGTGTGAGAAATACATATGCTCACTCTGACAGAAGACGTGAAATTATACAGTTCAAAAACCACATACATGCCTTTTGAAAAATAGTTTTATTCAGGGTTTTCACTGTGGACAGAATTATAGAGTTGCTCACTTAATTCTGATAGTGTGTATTTAATATAATCCTTGTATAAATAGGTGAAAAGATTCAGGTTTTATTTAGTAGTCAATAGCATAAAGATGTTTTGGGAAAACAAGTATTTGTCATGTGAAGCATAATTTTTAATTGGTGAAGAACCACTGTACCCATTCAATAATCCATCTTATTATGGAAATACACAACCAAGGGTTAGCAGACTTTTATACTTCACAGAATACTTGCAATAAATTGTAAGTAACTCAGATTATACAAATCAAGGGATTTTTTTAAAAAGCTAGTTCCTTACAAGGAAGTGGATTTGTGAAGTATTAGTAGGATATAGTACATTCTGTGAAAGAAAAAAAGTTCATCGTTACTTAAATATCCAATACAAGTAAGAAAAACATTTCATTACTAAAAATGTGTGTTTAGCAGGCATAAACTGCATTTTTTATCATTTTAAGAAAATTTTGTTGTTGGTTTAGAAAGAAATTGGTGTTTACAAAGTGTACACTTATGAAACCTGAGAAATTACTGTAGTGATAGAATTATTAAATATGAAATAAGATGGAATACTAAGAGCATAAAATAATTTAAACTTTAACATAATTTTCCTTTTTAGTTTGACAAATAAGGTAACTTGTAAGGTTTAAAAAGAAAGTTGGAATGCAACTTAGAGCATGTTCATAATGTGCACAGAATGAGCTTGAGAATGGTTTGGGTTTGTTTGGTTTTTTGTTTAAACGTGCTGGTTAGTTGATGTTATGACTACTTAAAATTTATTTAAGGATTGTGTCACACTCCTATTGAAAAACCTCACTGTAACTGTAATGTATTTGCTGCTGTGACATTTCAAAACATTTTCAGTTTATCAAAATGAATACCAAGTTACATTATCATTTTGCTAATAACCAAATTTGCAGTTCAGGGTCTTGATAGAAATACAAATATTAAACAGTGAAGCTGTTTTGAACTTTCAGTAATATAAATTCTTTATAAATTTGGTAGTTAGAAGTTAGGCAGTTCACTTTAAATACGTAACTTTTAATAGAATTTAAGGGAGACCAATTACCTTCATATTGCAGTTTTTACATGAATTTCAAAGTATTCACATTGGACTTTATATCATACTTAATTTTTTTTGTGTAATATCACAAAGTATATGTCTACATATGAAGAATGGGGGCTTGCTTCATACATTCAATACTGAACATCAATGCCCTTTTCCTCTCAAAATGTAATTTTTTCTGTATGCATCTAATTTGACATAGAAAAAGACTTTTCTCCAACTTTTATACATTTGGTGCACATGCATACATTTTTTTCCCCACTTAAATTTGCATGTGTATAGGTTAATTATATAACTGAAACGGAACATTAGATACTTATGGGCCACATCCGGTAATTTGATTTATAGATAAACTTGCCATTAAATTCAGTGGAGATGCAATGTTGATGGCAAAATCTAGCCCGTACTTATTAACGCTACTAAAAAATAACAACTTCCATTTTAAAATGGAATAATCCTTTGAAACTGCACAACCAGTGTCTCACTTCTTTGGTCTCTCAGATCTATACTGAATCTTCTTCAGTGATTAAGGTTTACTTGCATATTACAGAATGAATCCTTTTTTTTAAGCAGAACTGTACCTGATAACAAGGAGGTCACAAAACAGCAGATGTCAGGGTCATCTTTCATTTTAAAAGAATTAAGCCATATTTTGTGAGGGTCAGAAGGATTAATTTGTGAATATATCCCCACTGAAAAATGAAGTTGAAAAAACCTTAAATGTTTCAAGATCTGTCTTTATACAGTTTTACTTGCAAAAATTTTGGGCTTCAATACATTGCCTAATACTTGTACCATACTGATGTTTTCTACTCCTCAGACAATGTTATAAATTTGAGTCAGAAGTTTATATTGAAGGCAAGTTACAGTACTCTTTTTATATCATTTAAAAGATGACCTGACCAAAAAATTAACAGGATTCATAAAATCAGGGATCATTTTACTATTGACTTAACAGTACTCAGTAGTTTTGTATGTAATATTATAATTAATTTTCAACATTTTAGTACTTGTATTTATTTTTTGGTCAGAAATAGTATATTAAAATATTTTTTGATAGTTTATAGATGATACTCAACCTGTAAGTGTTTAAAGGAACAGAATTATTTGTTTCTAATTATTAGGCTAACCTTTGATTACACAACTAAGGAAAGGCAGGGAAATGTGTAGATTCTCCTTCCCCAACCCCTACGTATTCCATTAAATGTCATTTAAATTACACATTTTGAACTGTTTTATAAATTCAGTTACCAGTCACTACTTAATAATTGACAATTTCTGAAAATTCCTGTTTCAGCAGAATTTTAAATGAAGGCGAAAGCAAGCCCTACATGCTTTCTACTTATTTGAATGTTTCTCAAGTATTTTATATTAAAAAACAGTGCCTCTGTTTTTAGAACTACTGCTCAGTAAAGCTGTTTAAACCATTTCTGGTAGCTAATGACAATTTTATATTAAATTGTATATTAAATTTAGTGAGACTGATTTTTTTAGTTGTTTACAGTACAAATACTTGTATTTGGTTTTTAATCGCAGTATTTCCATTGTCGCAGTAATTTAGTAAAACTCTGTGGCTGCCTTGATTTTTGACAGATTTTTGTTAACAACTGATTTTTAGGCAATTAGTTATATTTATGCATAAATCAATTGCACTATAATTCATGAATTATTTATTACAATATTTTCTAATGAATTCCATGTATTTGTCTTGTGTTGTAAATGTACTGTAATTCTGTTTCTTCTTTGTGTTGTTATATTCCTAAATCTGATTGTATGAATTTAATTGTTTAGTTAACGTGTTTCTACGTTGTAATTTGTAGTAAAGCACTTCAATGCTTTTGCACATAAATTTACAACACTGATGTGTGATTGATTTGCTCATTCAGTAAAAAAAAAAAGAAAGAAACAAAAACCTGTACACTGACTCATTTGACTTACTCCTGAGGCACAAGTTTATTAGCAGTGGCATAAGATCAACAACTGTACAAATTAAGCACATAATGACTAATTTACTATGAGAATTTTATATATCAGAAATAGTAGCTTTAAGGAAGGATGATTTCTCAGAATTGATGCATTACTCATAAATGAGAAGAAATTCAGAAAATGAATTTTATAACAGTTACATCCTTTAGTTTGCAGCTAAAAATTATCTATTATATATTACTGATAATATACAGCTTTTTTTGAGGGATGTATTTACTTAGTGAAGTCAGAAAACAAACATTTCTATAAGACAAATTTATATTTCTATAATAGTTCTATGCTGTTCATATGAGTACTTGAAAGTATATTCTGTTCCCAGTTTTGTTCCTGTTCCCAGTCTGCAAAGAAGTTGCTAGATTGATCTATCTTGTCTGTGGCTGAGACGACAGAGGACAGAACGCTAGGGAAGGACATCTTTCGGGAGTCCTCTGATAGAGCTCTTTCCTGATAGCTTTTTGGATTTGTGGAGGAGGCAAAGTTTTACTTTTTTTTTTATACATAAGATAGTACGCTGAAAGGCTAGTACTTATCACATCTCTGCCTTTGTGCAATTTTGGACTCCAGTCAATCCCCACTCCATGGTATTAACTACCCCTGCCTTCCAGCAGGGAAATAACGTCATTCCATGCTTAACTTTTGTCTTCAGAGAGATTGTGCACAAAAGGTACTGGGGGAGCACTGCGTATTGATCCTCTCACCTCTCAACCCCTCCATTTCCTACCCACTCTCTCTAGCCCTCTTTTTGTGTGTGATTTGTAGGAAGTGTAAGACTGTTCTGTGAAGGAAGTATGCAATTGTGTATTGTTTAAGCCTTTTATCTTGAGGATAGTCTAAACTACTGTGTGACAACACAAATTTAAAGGACTATAGGAAGGACTTACAGGAAACTGAAACATAATTCCATAATTGTATTGAAAAGCTACTAAAAATTAGTTTGTTTAAACATATGGATATCTCTACAGAGAGACACTTTAAAGAAAATGTGTTGCTTTAATGCTTTAATTTGTTTGTGTAGTAAGCTCTGTTCCCAAATGGTGACCGAGTAAGGAGTCGATGTGTTTTCACATACTTGGAAGATCATTTGGTGTCTGGTACTATTACAGTAGAATAGATGAAGTTAAGTTGTCTGTCAGCTTTAGAAACTAACACACTTTAAGGGAAAGCGGATTATAGATGTTACACAAGGGTAGATAACCAGGAAATAAACCGTATTAGAATAATGTCCAGTATGTCTGTGATAACCAGGATATTACTTTATACAACAGGCTGATCTCCACATAGCAAATTCAAAGCAGTTTTGAGGCCTTTGGAAATTTTGGTTACTGACTTTGAGAAGGCTTTAGGGCTCTGGAAGTTTCTTCCACCAGTAAGCATATTTTAAATAGCAGTTATGGATACAGGGCCTCTACGATTAAAGCTCTCCAGTGAAACTCCATTAGACATGCCTTGCAAGTCTAGACAGACAGAAAGATATCTGTCTAGAGATTCAGTCTAAAAAGACTGTACTATAGTCATCTTTTTAACAAATTAGTACTTAACAAATTTACTGTGATTTACAAACAAAATATTGAAGACCTAGTGCCGTGTTCACTTTTTTTCTATCTGGCCTTTCAAAACATTATTAATGGTGGTGGGGAGGGCAATTAGTTTTTATCTGTAATTGTATTACTAGAATAAGCTTTGTTTTCACAAGTGTAGGGATAACATTTCAACGCCTCATGACTCCTGAGTTTGTTGACTGAGTAACACTCAGACTCATCTCAGTGAAGTGGCGTTTCAAAAACAGTTAAATCCTGACAGTGACATTCCCTTGAATAATGCTGGTTTTACTTTAGATTGTAAGTGCAAAGAGGGATTTTTTCTTTTTAAGACTTCAATTATTTCAGTTTAAATATAATCGCAATTTCAACTAGTACCATCACAATTATCTTATGCTTTTATGAGTTAGTATCATCTAGATGCTTGATTTTGAATATATACTGTTTCATACTAAGTATTACAGGAGAAGGAAAAAACATGAGGAATTACTGAGCGTAGTTGGCTGTTTTTAAGCTCTAAACTTTCAAATCTGTGTGGGACAATAAAAATACAAATTTGTATGTATCACTTCCAGTAAGAAACCTGAAGCTAAAAGTTATTATTGATGCTAATAACATCGGGTATGAGCTAATTAATGAATAGGTAACTTTATATAAATACAGCACATTAAATTTTAAATTTGTTTGTTCCTTGATCAATACAGTTGTAAACCCAGTGAAAATGAAGTTTTTCCAAAGTACAGGCTTAAATGCAAAAAATTACAGGAGATAATAGTAGGGCAAAAAGTTAGTGTCATGTTCAGAGTTTGGTGATATGTTTAAACAATACATACTTTTCTAAAACAGAATTCTTCTAACATTTTCTGCTCATGCAATTGGTTTCAGTAAAACATTTGAATTAGGTGTTAACTATCTGTTGATAGTTGCTATCCAGCATAAGGATTTTGTATTTAATTGAAGAAATATCTGTATTAATTTCTACCATGGAAAAATTTCAGCTTTTCAATATAAATGATTGATTAGGTAAGTAGTGACATTAGTTTTAATAATTTATAAGAAATTAATTAAATAGTTAAGGTAGTATTTTATAAGTGATTTTATTTTGAGTTAATACCTTTGAGAACAACTGCTTAGAAGTCTTATTTAGATATAGGCCTACCCTGTATTTGAGATCTGAAGGATATTAACCTTTATTACAGAATTTATTTATTCCAGTGGTGATTATCTCTGTTTCTGTTTAATGAAGGAATCCGTGTGTGTGTGTGCACGCGTGTGTGTGTGTGTGTGTGTGTGTGTAATATATTGCAATGAAGAGCCTGTGATGCACCACTGCATTTTATTTAAAAACTAGAAGGGAAACTTCTATCTGCAAAGAACAGTAACAGTAGCAAATGGCTATTTTTTCCATTTTCTGTTAGCCTATTGAATATTCTTTAAAAATAAATATATACATAAAAATGTCTTTAGAAGGATCTTTAAGAGTATCCTGAAGAGCATTGAATACACTTTGGTATATGAATATCTTAAAGTGGGATTCAGGAGAGATGGATCCATTCTTGCCTCTGCCACAACCTTCAATTGTGACCTTAGGCAAGTCATTTACCCTCTCTGTGCATCAGTTTGTGAAATGGGAGTAATACTGAGCTCCCCAGGTTCTTGGTGAGGTTTTCCTTCATTAATGACTAAGGTAGTTTGAAATATCAGAAAGTTAACATTATTGTAATTACATTTAGATACAAGAAGCTATGTTTCAAACTATTCTTTTCGTCCCTTAATTTCTTCCTGATTATTTTTCTTATGGTAGGACTACCACTGCTATAGATAAGATGCACATCATTGCTAGTGACACTTGCAAGTATGATTGAATAGTGCAAATAGAACAGAACTGTTTTGCAAGCTTCAGGTTTTTAGGCTTGAGCTTAACCATTATAACAAACATTAGATATGGTGTTTTACTGTAATTTATATTTTGTTTTGATTTGTTTTCGTTTTCAGTTCAAGCTCAACAGCTGATGCAAATTCAGAGGAAACAGCTAATTTGGAAAAAGGAAAATCAGCATTAAACAAAGTTTTGGAGTCTTTTTGTTCATATCACTGGCAACAGACTTTGGCTATGTTAAAATTTTTAATACAAGATGAAAATGTTCCTATAGTTTGCAGTTGCAAGCAAACACATTTGGTCCAGTCTGAAACTCCCAGTTCCCTTACTGAAGAGGATGTTCACGTTTCATTTTGCAATTGCAATGGACATATGCTGACAAAAAGGTGCTGTTTACAAAATCAAAGACCAAACACTTGTTTACCACCTCTGTCTGTTTGTATTAAAGATTTCCATTCTTTGTCGTGCCAAGCTGTAGCGATTGGATGTATTAAGACAATGGTGAACAAAGCATGTAGTTCTCATAAGTATTGTGCTGAACAATTGCAAAATTATAACAGGCATTCTGTGAAAGCAGCAGCATGTCCATATTCAACTAAGGACTGTGATCTCTTGAACAGCATTAAAAATTCAAACAGATCTCGCAGCCCATCACCGCCTCCTCTATCACCTGTACAGAGTAAAGAATTTGAATCATCAGAAGGATCAGTTATAGATTTTCCAACTTTAGACAATAAGCTTGAAATATCCATCAACCAGCCTCCATCCCTCTTGCCAGCTGAAGGAAGCAAAGGAGAATTTGAATGTGAAGGTAAAACATGCAGAGGAAAAGAGACCGAATATTCAGATGGAACGTTGCTATCAACAGACCAAGAAAGCAACAGTTGTTATATAAATTCTGAGAAGGCTGAGAAAGGTGAACATTCTGCCATTTTTCAAGATTTAATGGACCGTATTAATGAAAAGTTAAAATCAATAGACACGACACATATAGCAACAAATACTGTAAAACTTTCTAGCAGTGACAGGGCACCAGAAAATGATGTCAAATTAGGAGACTTCATAGCTTCTCTTTTGCATAATGCTAAGGCAAGTGATTACAGCTTTATGGAATTACTTCACCAACATGATAAACAAGTGGAAAATAAAATTATCCAAACAAGATTTCGCAAGCGTCAGGAAACTTTATTTGCAATGTATAATTCTCCTGATTCACCATTTATTCGACGACAGTCTTTGCAAATCAAGAGGGAGCTTGCAAGCCTTGATGAAACTCTTGTAAGAAAAAGGTCAATTTCTGAGAGAAATGCAAAGAAATCTACAAAAAAATTTGATAAAATATTTCCAAATAAAAGACACAGTTTTACTGTGATAGAAGGTGAGGCTTTGCAACATCTTGAAAGTAATCCATGCATGAATTGCCAAACCAAACCAATGTGCTTTCCAGTACACCAAACAGAGTCTTTCAAACTACCTCTTACTAATTTTCAAACCAGGTCCGGCTTTCTGGTTGTTTCAGAAGACAGTGCTATTGCAGCCAGCCAGGCGGAACTCGCAAAAACACAAGGAGATTGTGCAACCTTAAAAGAGACTGAGCAGATTCCTCTAAAGGATGAGAGTAATGGAATCTTGGGCAGAACTAAACGTAACATTGTGCCTCCTGGATGGTACTCTGTGTATGTAACGAACAATATTGTGTTTAGAAAGTCGTCCAATGCAAAGAAGTCTTTAGAAAGTTTGGGAAAAATGAAAATAAATAAAGGTGTTCATGCTGAAAGATGCAGTGACATAAATATAAGCAAAATTGTGAAAGACACAAATCTGCAAGTTGTTGTAGAGCGTTTAGAAGATACAATAAACTTGGCCAGAAAAACTAACAACTCATTGCTGGATAGTTACAAAATAAGCCAAAATTTAAAAAATAATGCTTATGAACAGGTTATGAACCCAGCTGCTAGAAGAGGCTTACCTTTCACTCTGAGTGAAATGGGATGCACAGGACAAAGCTTCCTTCCACATTCACATGTGCCAAGCAGCAGTAAAATCAAAACTGTGTGTGTGACAACAAACAGACAAGAAATGGTTATAGATCAAGAAATTAATGACAGCCTTTTGAAATCTCTGACCTTTGATTCATCCAGTTCAACTTCCAGTGATGGAGACTTGCGTACAACTTCTGAAGCTGGGGAGATCTCGTCTCCCTTAAACTACTCTAGTCCTATTAAGCTTATGTTTGTCTCAGAGGTTAATAGTAGTGAAGGAGTCAAATATACTTTGACATCTGCAGCTGCATCTTCTAAAGGAAGCACAGATATTTGTTTGTTTCAGGGGCACACAAACACTTTGTTAGACAAACAGGCCACAGGAGATCTTTCTCATGCAATCTGTATCAAGGATTGTGATTACAGTGAAAATGATACTAAGGAGGAGTCAAGTTGTGTTTATGTGGAAGCGATTACAAGCTCTTGTCCAGTTGGTCAAACTAACTTAAATGACTTGAAACAAAACGACGAAGTTGTGGAGAAATCCAGCAGTAGCAGTGAATCGGTTTTAAAAAGAAAACCTGGTAGACCAAAGAAAATAGGTCCTCAAGTTGTTAAGCAGGTTAAGAGACCTATTGGACGGCCTCCAAAACCAAAAATAGGTGTGACTGAAAGCACAGAACCTAGACCTGAACTTAGCAGTGACGGTAAAAGTACCAAATCTGATGCAGCAGTAATGGAAGAAGTAAACAGCAACAAAAATATAACTGTGACAGTTGTTTTTGGAAGATCAAGAAGAACTAAGAGACATGTTTCTGAAGGTAATCTAAATGTAATCAGCATTCTGCCCACACAACCCATTGATTCTAATTTTGCCAATGACCACAGCAAAGTGAGGCACAATGCAGAAACTGAAACTGCTTTGACTGAAATAGTAAAAGCCTTACAGAATTCTTCCACTGAAAACGAGGTCTCTGGTTATGACTATGTCAGACCTATCAAGAGTAACCTAGCATCACCACATCCTTGCAGCAATATTATACGGCCAATTAAGAAACAGTTAACCGCCATTCGAAAACCTGGTAGGCCAGCAAAAGTAAAAATCTCTGGCATATCAGTGACTGTTAATAGAGTTTCACCTCAGGAAAGGAAAGTGAGTATTAGCAACTGTTTGCCTCCTTTACAACAGCAGAATCTGTTAGAAAAAAACATACCACAGGAGAGAAAAAATCAACTGTGCAATAATATGGGTCAAGTAAAGAGCATACAGAAAGATTCTAGAGAGGATGGATCAAACAATGTTATTACAACAGTGTCAAGAAAACGTGAAATTCCATTGAGACATTCTGCTAGAGACAGAAAACCCTCCCTGCATTTTTTACATTCATTAGCATCTTCTAGTGCATTTACTTGTAGAAGTGCCTTACTACATAAATCTTACAAACTCCATTTGAAAAAAGCTAAAGATCGAAAGGAAAAACATAGGCAATCAAATCAGAGCACAGCATCCAAAGATACCTCAGAACTGAGAAATTCAGGAAATGCAAAAAAGGATCTTAAGGATGGTGAATTCGGGCCCATTAATGAAGTATCATCGGATCCCATTTTTTCATCGAATCCCTCTCTCAGGTGGTGGGCTACTTCCACTTCAAGTGACACTTTGTTGGAAGAACTAAATAATAGATTTGAACAGATAACTAATACCTGGTTGCGAGTGGGGGGAAATGAGTTTGATAAATGTGTATGTGAAAAAAGGGATCCCATTGAACAAGACTGTAATACTGAAATGTCAAACCCTTTAGACTCCTGCCTTGTAGAACTTGAAACATCACCTATAAAAATGCTTTTTCAGAAAAAATGTAATATGAATGAACTCTGCACCTGGTTTATGCAAACTACAGAAACACAGTCTCTCTCTCTAGTGAGAAAGGCAAATGCTCGCAATCCTTTAGAAGTAGTTAGTACTAGAGAGATAAAGATGGAAACTAAACAATCTGATCTTAGTACTTGCCCTTTCAGAAAGCACTTTAAAAAGTTTGCACTATCCTCTCCTTCAAAACCAGCAGGGGAATTACAAATATTACATAACATGGTGAGGTCTCCAGTCTTAAGCATGAAAAGTAATTTCACATTAGCCAGATTAAAAAGAAATGAATTTAAGAAGTTACAGCGTGATAGGTGGGGACAAACAAAAAAGCTCTATAATCAGGCTCCTGGAGGCTGGAAATCAAAAAAGAAAAATTTGCAGTTCTTTTGCCAAAGCCAGTTGTTTAAAAGTACAAGTGGGGAAACCAATGATGAAATGCCCAAGCTCCAGGAAAAAAATACAGTAGAAATCCAGCCCACTCAGACTTTGGTAGAATCTCAGAGTAGCCTCTTGCCAACTGAAAATGAAGCCAGAGATGCAGTTGTTCAACAGATGATGGGATCTTCTGACTTTAACCCACATCCTGGTTTAGCAAATATACTTAAGTCACATGCAGAGACAAATGGAACAATTTGTTGCCAGCAAAATGTTAGAAAAGAACAAAGCCAAGATAAACTGTTTCAAAATACTTGGAAAGCCAAAACCTTTAAAGATTGTAGGATATTTCTGAGAAAAATCAACCATATTGAGCAGCACAATTCATTTAAGTTAAATAATGTCATTTATTCTCCTGAAGCTGTTGAAAGTAAAAGCACTCAGGCCTATATGGAAGAAAAAAGACATCCTCTTTTAAGGTCCCATTCTACTAAGCAAAATGCATTAAAGAAACAAGAAAATGAAATGGAAACATCTAAAGGATCTAATTCTTCTAAAGTGACTGAAAGGCTGGAGGACCAGTTTCACAGCAGAAAATTAAGTAGTGGTGTAAACCATGATGATAATCCTGCAGGTAGTTCTGAAGTTCTTATCAGAATAAACAAAAGAAAAAGTCCACAATGGGAGACCACTGATACAAATATAAGAAAAAGGCATAAGAGACAATCATGCAGTAGTGGACAAATGGCAACTTATTACCCAAAGTACCAAGTAGGTAAGTTCCTGTTCCCCCCTTCATCTTAAAATTGCAGTCTTAAAGAATTGGAGAAGTCAAACAACTAAGTACTTTGGATTCTTTTTTTTATTGCATGATATTCATTTTAATTTCAGAGAAGTCATGAAATTAAACATCGTATAGCATCAGAATAAGGCAGAAAGTGCAATTTTAAAAAGTATATAATATTTTACATTAATCTTTCAGCTACAATAGGTGTGTTACATTCTATTACGGCTGTAACACATCAAGATAAAAGAAAAAGAGCTAACTAGTATAGTTCAGACAGACGACAAATCAAGTTCTGACATGTCTGAAGTCAGTCGCAACTGGTTATTGATTTCAAAAGGAACAGAATTTCATTCCACTGTGGAGTTTCTCATATTGTTAGGAAGAGTAAATTATAAAATGAAGCAGAAATTCAGTGTATTAACATATAGTTGTTTAAAAAAAATTGTCATTGAATGATTTCTAATATAAATCTGTAATGGTTTTGTAATTATATAGTAAAAAATAGTACTATGTACTTCTGAGAAGTATTCATTCAGAGATCCGTTTTAGTATCCATTCAATGCCAAATGAAATCTGCTGACTCTAAAGGGTTTGCGCATTGAATCCTTACAGAACAATTTTAAATGCAAAATTATTCTAGACAAGTACAATATACAGCTACTATGCTAAATGCATTGGCTTGGAATCTTTTTAGGCTAGTGTGAAATTAAATCCATTTTTAAAGCTACGTGTTTATAATACATCGTAATACAACTGTGATCTCAGAAAGGCCATTCTGTTACTTACAAAGAGGGCACACTTGTGAAATTATTTCTTCTGTTGGATGAAGAGATCTCCTTAAACAGAAGTCTCAACTCATTTCAATAAAATAACTAATGTGTGAAATACTCACCAAGTAAAAAAAAAGTTCTGCAATAGAAATTAAATTACTGCAGAAGTATTCATTTGTAGAAACAATATTGTATTAGCTAATCTGATTATATTGACTAAAGAATAAAAAAACTATTCAAAATACCAGAGCAAAATCTTATGTCCCCCTTTGTATTCTATATTGTAGAAAACTATCCCTGATAATAAACTGAAAAGTTAATTTAAGTTGTAATATAAACAATATTATGGCTCTTGCATACTTTATTTCTTTTGTGCTTTATGTGATATATAAAATTCTTCATATTAAGCTCATTCAGTGTAACCGTGCTTTTCCAAAGTACAGCATTTTTTATCTTTAGACTATTATTTTGTATTTTAATTCACTGATTTGGGGCCAAACTCAACATAAAAACCTTGTTTTTAAGAAGTTCAAGCCTTGACACAAGATTGCTGTAAAAAAGCTAGAACTAGAAAAGGAAAGGGTAACATCTATCTGTTTCTTTTTTGCAAATGAAGAAAGAGCTCTCTCATACTTTTATTTCATAATTTTGACTGTAGTTGAGAAAATTTTGCATTTGAATTATATTTATCTTTAAACTTTTTCTTGCTATGGCAATGTAAGACCTATTACTGTGATACGGTCTCATGTTAGTTTTAATTGGGACTCAATTTTATTTACCTGATAACTTTCCTCCTTTAGTTTTGGATCTTTAGGATATCTGATAACTATTTTGATATTTTACATTATTTCATTTACAATTTTTGTTATTTTCCCTTTTACTCATAGTTTCATCAATCGTTGTCTTTAGAAAGGATATGACAGAAAGTTCATTGGTAAAGGAAATGTTAAAAGACAAAGAATTATGATTCTGGAATTTTCTCCACACTTGTAACCCCAAATCTTTTTTAGGGGTACTGTTGCAGTATCAGGGGATTGTCTGATATAGAAAAGGATGTCTTGTTTTGGCATGTTGATTCAACATTGTGTACTGTCTGCACTAGCCAAGGAAATCATATAAACATTTTTAGTCTAGAGTATAGCTACTGGCTAAAAAGAAGGAACATGATTTCTACCTGTGCATGCATGTGTTTTCAAACATAATTCCTGCATCTGGAAGTTAAATGCACATGAAAACATCCTTATTCATTCATATGTTCTTTGGATTGTTTTTTTGTTGATGTGGTATCATAAATTATATCACTGTTCTGTTGTCATGCTTGCAATGTTCTTATATACACATTTATGGTCAATATTTAAAGTTTTTCTTCAAGTTTTACTGATCTTGGTGTCTTACCGAATATTCTTGAAAGAGAGAGGTGTTGTGATGCTGTTTTATTGTGAAGCGTTGTGGCAGGTAGGCAGACTGTTGTTATCGAATTTTTATGTATACTCAATTTTTGTTAGAATGTGCAAGTGGGAATAAAGCAATTGAGTTCTTACAGCTCAAGGTAGTATCAAGCAACCAGAACTAGCCATGTACTCATTGTAGCAACAGAAGAGAGTTAATCACTTTTTCATATTGCCTGTTTTATTCAAGATAAGGTGGATGGTAGATACATTGGTCCATATGCTGTTTGTTACTACTTGACTTCTGAACTGTTGCTTCAACAATGTGTTTGATGTGTTGAGGGGTAGTTCCCTTTTACTGTAAATCTATGTTCTGACCATTTTAATTTCTTTAGCAACACTGAAACACTATTACTGTCTGTGGTGGCAAAGAAAATTATGTAAGCATGTTTCTAGGAAAGCATTTATGTTTTTTTTTCCATGAGAGTGGTTCAGTGTGTTTCCTTATAACACTGAAGACCACATTCACGTGCTTTGGACTTGGCCAAACTAGATCCAAAAAGGCTTCAAGAGAGCCAAGCTAAAATAAGAGAAACTATTATCCAACAATAAAATGGGACACTATAAAAGACTCCATTTTAGGAACTTGCAATGTACTGAATATTTTAAAAATCTGCTTCAAAGGGTGTGGCTTTATCACAGGTGCAAAGGAGGCTGTGGACCTCCTACAGTAGCTGTGATGACATGACATACCTGTTTACTTACCATTTGTATCAGGGTGGGAGTTCACACAGAAAAGCTTTTAAAAACCAATTCCAATCACTTGAAGCTAGGATATTTTCTTAATCTAAAATGAACTTTTTCATTTTCTCCCTTATAATTTGGCTTTTCTTCAAGTAGTCTAGTCTGTAGTTTTAGAAGAAAATCTATTGTATTTGTTGGCAGATAATATAAATTTTCAATTTTAATTTTTCCTTATATTTGAATGCTGTTTTTAAATGCTATTCTAATGAGATCAAGTTAATGCAGTACTTAAAATGAGAATTTGTTAATCTTTGTAATCATTTCAAAGTTGACTACAAGAGTTAGGAATCTAACTATGAAAACCTGGTATTTTTATGAGTCTAATTGGTCTCTTGATTGCGCATGTAAAATATCATCTATATTAATATGACAACAGATGAAACTTTTCTTAAACTTGACTTCTGTTACCATAAATTTCCTTAAAATCAGGAGGGAAAATTTTGTGAACTCTTTTTACACATCTATATTAGTATGGCATTAATATTCCAGTATTGTTGCTTATTTGTCTTAGGATAGCGCAATCCAGTAGCGATAAGGCTACACAATGTGAATCACTTTCCTACTACTGTGGAAGACATTAGTCTCACACCAAGGATCTAGTGACAAAAACAATTGTTTTTAGCAAGTCCCTTCAGCTTTCTCTTTCATGAAGGAGCACATTGTACACTCCTAATGGGGAACAAATTTAAAATATTAGGTTAGGTAAAATGCAAAAGAGACATAGTGTAACAGTCATTAAATCTGTTGATTTTGAGAAATCCTTTTCACAAAGGCTTTTCATCAGAAGGTCCCTTGGCTTCAGGATAAGTTTCACCTGTGATGCAGAGTAAGCAGATAGAAATTTTCATAACTGTAATTGCCAGACAGGAAGTTACTTTTTCACAGACAGCCATAAAACAAAGTAGGAAAATTAACAGAAAATGTAGGAACAATATTGAAATGAATAACTGTTCTCAGTAAGTGGGCCATTTTTAATGCAGAAGTATAAAAGCAGAAAGGTAGACTTGATATATAGTTGACTATACACGTATAATAAATCCTGACTCATTTAATGAACTTAATGGTTTCTGCCTCATTCCCCTTAATGCAACAACAGCAGCTCTAATACCACAGTCTAATACTCCATCTTGTTTTACACTCTGGAATTCCAGTTGCCAAATGCAATTATATAGTCCTTCCTTCCCTTGCCTTTTTCTCCCATCATGTGATCTAGTGTGAGGTGTATAAATTTTGGGTGCTGTTTTGTTTTAAACTGTGGTCATTTACACATTGCCTTAGGGTATGCTGTTCCTCCTGTTCTTTTGAGGGTTCTAAGCTAAGGATTTTTACTTTTGCTTATTTGAATAGTAGACTTCTTTCAAAGAACTCAACTCTGAAGTCTTTCATTTCCTTTACCTGCAAGGAAATTTCTGTAGTTTAGTGTCATGATCATTTGTGTAGGATTTATATACCCAGCTTTATAGGTAAGTGGGGTTTTTTTCATCATTTTATTCAGTATTGTTTTGTTATCTCTTTTTAATTTTATTTCCTCAAAAACCAAGAAACTCATACTCATGCTTTCCTATTTGTCCTCAGTCCTGAGGAAAATGTTAAATTTTTCAGCTTTCTTTAGGGAACTGGTAATACTATATAAATATAGACAGGCTTCTGTCTTTCTGCTTCAGCCTTTCTCTAGAAGAGAAAATAGTAGTTTACCCAGGCCTGCCTAGCACTTTTGAAAATATGACAAGCACATATCCTCTTTAAAATCCTCTCTTCTGTTAAGAGTTTACAGCCTTAAAGTGGAGCTTCGGTTGATGTTAGACAGAAAAGGATAGAGGTCAATCAACACAGCCTGTGATGATGTAACTTGTAAATAAAGTATTTATGTAGCCTGACCATCACAAAGCAGGTTAATTATACTGAGAAAATTCTACATTTTGGTGTTGAGCTCTGGGAGAATATTCCTGTTCAAGAAAGATGCTTTAATTCATAGAGGCATGTGTACTGTGCCTTAGTTTGCATTCCTCTGTCTTTTATATGCTAAAGCTAGTGGTGGGGTTTTTTCTTTCACCAAATTTTTGTAAAGTGTCTTATAGTAGAATCTTCAGTTAGTTACATTCAAAAGGTGGAGATTCTGGTTCCAGAATCGAGGGGAGGATTTTAAATGGTGTGAGATGACTGGGCTGTTGTTTGCATGTATTCTGCAGTGGGTTTTCCTTCCTTAATTCCTCTTTCACTCAATCAAAAGATAGTTGTAGTCTGTCCTTTGATGATTCAACACCTTCTTCAGATTTTCAAGCCAAATATAATGCCGCATTTATTCACTGTTCATCCTTTTGCTAGCAGTGTCCTTTCGTTTTGCTGTAATTACACAGTTGTGCCTTAAAGATATTGTTTAAACAAGATTTGAGACTAATAGAAATGTTTTCATTATTTTAAAGTATTTCAGGAGAAAGTCTAAACATTTGTTTGCAGGGCTTTACGGAGTGGTGCTAAATCTTATTAACTTATCTGAAATTTTGTTTCAAATGTAGGTAAACATTTGGTAGCTGTTAAAAATTATATTTCATTTTTTATGTTCCTTCTTCCTTGTGTTCATTTAGTAACTGGATATTAATTTAATACAAATAAGATTTTTGCCATATTTTAAGGACAGCATTTTCTTATCATAAGGCTTTTTTTCTGTGGCGTTTCCTATGGTCAGCATGAAAAAGAAAGACTCTCTGCTGTTTAAAATGGCCTTGAATCTTGACTGTTCCCTAGCATACTGAGTGTTTCTGAAAGCTGCTAACAGCCTTCAGGTTCTAATTAAGCCAGATATTTTTACAATGATCAACAACTAATTAGATGGATGTATCTGAATGGAAATTGTTTTATATGGGAAGCCCAAGATTTTAAGAGCAGCATTTTGCATTCACATGCACACACCACTACAACATCACAGCTTGATGGGTTTGCCCTTGGTGGTAACTGAGGTAGTGTCATGCTTTGCGGTTTCAGTGTAATACAAAACGTGATGGTGTTCTTGGGTGTGTAATCTAGCAAAGAAAGTTTATGGAGTCCTCATTAACAAAGTTTACTTCCTAGTTATTTAAAAGATATTATTAGATATTTTAAAATAAATCAGAAGAAAATGTTTGGAAACCCAAGTTATGTTTTTTAACAAATACAAGTATATAGAAATGTATGATCTATAGACCTGTACCTATACATATTTGTATATGTGCTACCTATGAACTGAGAACATTTCTAATGTACCATTTTAAGAGAAAATCACTTCTTCGAAATACTGCAAATAGAACCTAGATTGAGGTCCCAGTTTAGAAGTTAATTGCAATTTTTTAATTACTTTGTTCGCAAGGATTTTTTTAATAGTGCCTTATAAAAAATAGAAATTATTTCACTGCTAGTCAAATAAAATATTGAAGCTATTGTAACTGAGCAATAATTAAAATGTACTCTGCACATTTTTATCAGGTTCCTAACCAGGTTATGACTCAAAATAATGTTTTGATTGGTTGCAGTGTACCTTGATAAAATAATGCTGTTCTTGAGACATATCTCTCTCCATCTTCTCCTTTCAATGCATCAGGTATCATCTTGAATTACTTCAGTTTTCATATCTCCTCCATCTGTTATTTCTTTTTCCTCCTTACTGGATTGTCAGCTTTCAGCTGACTGACTTGTTTTCTCATCTAAATGCTCACTTTATTTTTCTTCCTCAATGTGTGATTTTTGTCAACATTATTTTTTATATTACTCACTTTAATAAGTCAGACTAGCTATGTTTTCCCTGCAGCTTTCTACCTTTTTTCCTCTCTCACAGAAGCATAGAACATGTGCACACTTTTTCAGGGAGGCTGATGAGCCCAAACAGGATGTCTAACTACTTCTCATAACAGCTTAGCTCCCATAATGAAAATTACACCATTGGCTATCTCTTCCAATGTTAGCTATCCCACTGCTTTTTATGTATCATGATACTTACTTGTATTTTTACAGCAATATAGCATTGACTTGTGCTTCATATGTGATCCACTATAGCCGCCTACACCTTTGTTAAAGAACTGCCTAACCTGTATTGGTACTTCGCCATGGTCCCTGCTGAACTGTTGTTTATTTCACGCCATTGCTTTTATTAATTTATTTTATTCAGGCCCATGTCTGAACCACTGTTCAGACCGTTCAGACCGTTACACTCCGGTTGTTCCACATTCATCTGCATCCTCTCTTCATACTTCGCTCTCCTTCAGTACCAAACTTTAACTGATTCTCAGATCACGCATCAGCTTTTTTTTTTTCCAAGCTGTATGTTTGTGAGTGCCAAAGCATACTCTCAGGAGCACTGCAGAATGAGTGCAGCCCAATTTCATTCCCTGTTTTGTTTTTTACTGCATATTTGTCATTGTGTACTTCTGCTGGTCCATACTGTCTCTTGCTCCTGATAAGAGATTTGTAGTATCTTATGAGGAAGATGTCAGTCAGACTTTGTCACAGATTTCTTCAAACCCAGGTATGGAAAATCTTTTCTAAATAGCTGTGCCTACTTTTTAATCCACTTTTTCTTATTGAAGACCAGGTAACTTTTAATTTTTTTCCTACAGTGTAAAGATACCTGTCTTTTCCAAAATCAGTACGTATAAACAGACTTTGTCTTCCTAGCTCCATGCTTTTGGACCAACAGCTCTGGCCACTTTATAATTCTAGAAAAGTTACTGTCTCTGCTCCCGTTCTCATGGCAAATTGCACATTCTGTTCCTGTGGAACAGGTCAAGCAATTTATATTTCTCTTTCCATTTTTTCATAACTGAAGGAAGGGGACCTTTTTCTGATGCTGATTTCTCTCATGTTTTAGACATCAGTAAAGGCTGCTTAGATGATTCTTCAGTGTTCTTTGGAGTACAAATAATGGTATCTCTTGCTCTATTAAGGGGATGTAAATCTTTAGTGAGAAAATTCATGCTTTATGGAGACCTAGGCTTTTTTTCTGTGTTCTTTTGTTTGGTTTTGTCAATCTGACAGATTTTACTGTCTGATTTGTTCTTTCGACAGCAGAAACTCACCTGACTTATGTCTGCATTCAGTTTTATCGGTTCCTTACCACAAATTAAATTTAGGTAGGAGTTTCACAAACTGTTCTTTCAATGGCTGTGCCAGCTCACCTACTCTCCATCCTCTACTTACTGCCACATGCTTCTTTCTGTCTCCACTTCTAGGCATACATAAAAGGAATCTGTGCTTCTGTCTTTTATCATGGTTTATCTGTAAGTGGGGCAGGTATCTTAACTTGGCTGTAGCTCTTTCTTCAGTGATGATCAACTTTAGACCTGCTTTTCTTACTGCATGCCTACCAGTAGAAATGGCCTTAATTAACATTAGCTTAGGACTTAAAATCCTTTCAAAAGCATAAGCCTATGCATTTCTACTTGGTTTTGAATGTTTTATATCCATTGTCAAGCCATTAGTGAGTAATGTGACTACACTCATGTTTTTCCAAGCAGGTCTTATGTAGGTATTCTTATTCTTTGTTTTCACTTTGCAGCTCAGGGTAGAATATTTCTAAATTGTGGTCCTGCTAGGAATTAGAATAATAAGACTTTCACGTTTCGTATTAAAATACACGCATACATAAAAATTAAGATCCTTAGGGATATCAGTCTTTTCAGACGGATCTTGTCACAGGTTCCTATTATCTAAGGTGCAGATTTCACAAATATGCAGAGATTACACTTGATGTTTTACTGACACAGGCTTCCCCTCAAAGTTGTCTATTTCAAACTATTGAAATCTTGATTATTTGCTTCAAATAATGGATTGTTTTCCTGTACATGAAGTGGAAGCCTAGCTGAAAAATTCTTGTCTAGAAGCTGTAAGAATTCCATATGATATTGTTCTTAATCCAAAAAAATATTCTTATTTTCACTTAGATGGTGCTCTTTTATGAATGGAGGCTAAATTTTTTTGGGGGGGGGGAAGTACTTAAAGTTAGGTTTCAGTGTTTTTATTGGGGCACTTAGCATAAATTTCAAACACTCAGTAACAATAATTTATTTTTAAAATTTAAGAATGCAAGTCAAGATTTAAGAGCTATACTTAAGGTATCCATTCTTAAAATTGTGGTGGTTGTCGTTACCTGTCTTTCTAGTTTAAAGTTCTAGAGATGTGTGTTTGAAGAAATTCTTTTGTATATCATATTTGTTGCTGAGACATTTCATATTTATCAGTTTACTACTCACAGCTGGTTTTAAATTATATTTAAGTAGTAGAAATCTCAGAAAAGGAAATGAGTTATTTGCAAATTATTGTTTGACCTTCCTTAATTCAGAAGTCTGGTGGGTTATAAACTACCCAGGGACTGTCTCATCATATTTCTGAGATGATCTCCCTCCATAACATAATTGCTTTTGTAATGTCAAAAAACTATTCTGAATTAAAGATTTGAGATTAATCTAGCTCAAATGACAAGATTTACATAGCTGCATTCATCACAGTATTGAGATGGTGGCGTTCTGTTTCCTCTGAGAACAGCCTGAACCAGCATACGTAGTTCTGAACCTCCAAGCCTCAGCCTTATTGTGCCTTGTTCAAAACCATTCTTAATTATGATTAAGTAGAATAAAACCAGCAAAAACTTTTTTCTGTTACAGTATGTTTCTAAGGCAAATGCAACAGTACTCATCTGCACAACAGGTGTTTAGGGGTTTTTTAAATTATTTGCATGCTACTAACTTCTAATAATGCATAGAAACTAGGTAGTTTTCTTTCAGGGAACTGATAATCAGAGGCAGACTTGTTTCACAGCAGTGCCTAGATGCTAAGAATTAATTATGTTCATCATAAAATTCATGATGCTTCCTTTCAACTCTGAGATTCTTAGCTGGTTTTTGTTTCCAAGATCTTTGAAGACAGTATGCTATGAACGATTTGAGATCATAGGAGTATTTTTTTCTTTTACAGGTTTAATACTATCATCACTAGTAAAGTATGTCCTAAAATTTTATCACTTCTTCATGCCCATTTCAGTGACAGCTTACATCATTAATATTTTGCTTCCGTGTTCTTTAAGAACCCTGTGCCTTCTGTGGACTGCTAAATAATCTGTATTACCAAAAAACATAGTGATTCTTGTCAAAAAGATCACAATTCTAAATAACTTTCTAAGTCAGGCTGCTTTAAATAATTATAACTTAAAAAGGGGGCAGGAATGTTGTCTATATTTAAACTTGTCAACATACGTTCAGATCTGTCCTGTGTTTTGGGGAGCCATCAGGACTGAGCTCTACTTCCATGGCTGCACAAGTCTGATTAATTTCCTTTTTTTTTTTTTTAATACTTGTTTCGGTTCCCGATTTCTGCAATGAAGTTGCAATTTAAACCTTTTCTGTTGCCTATGATCTGTTATGTTTAAGGGAGTGAGAACATTTTCTATAGCTGACTGGCTTTGGGGAGAAAGGCACGCTATTTCTGTGACTGCACTCTGAAACTGTTGTCATCTATTCCACTTGCCAAACTTCTACGTGAAAATGCATACAATATGCTGTTTGGTTTTACTGTTGTGCTGTGTTCTTTGAAGATGAATTAGTGATATAAAAGGTGCAACAAACATCCACTGCTATATAATTTTGTCTCTGTGCAAGTTAAACTTAAAGCTTGAACAGTGCGTGGATATTTCAATATATAGCTTCAGGAAATAGCTACCAGTAAGTAATCCTCTTTCACTGATGTGCCACAAGTGCTCAGCAAATTCCTACTAGCCTCTTTTAGTTATCTTTCTCATATATTTCGTATGTATTTCATTCCTATTTCCTTTCTTCTTCCCACCCTTTTTTTTTTCCTCAAACCTAGAAAACATTTCTGAGTTAATATGAAGAGCAAAAGAAACTTCCACCATAATTTCAGTCTGGGACTATGGCTGGTTCTGACTTCTCACCCTGTCTTTTTGTCTCATTCAGTTCACCTCCTGTCTTGGTTCTGTCTTGTGTACTGTTTTATTTGTTTTAGTACTCTAGCTGTGTTAAACCCAGCTCTTATGTCTAATTTTTACAAGACTCCCTGGATATTGCTTATCTCCCCAGCTTGCTTTGATCTAGTTGAGTATGCCATCTATTTCCAGGGCATTTCTTTCTCTCTCTCGGATTCCTAAATGGGATTCCATCCACTCAGCTGAAAAATATTATTTCTTATTACGACAAGAATCCATTTGATAAATGGAAATGAGACATTAAAAAATTTCTTTGTAGATTTCTTTGTTGATGCATTTTGGCAATGTGGAAAGATGAGTTTAAATTTTAGAGACAATAAAATCTGACTGTGCGTGCTTGGTTTAATTTCAATGTATGTTGCATTATCAAATCAATCTGTTGGAAAGCATGCTGAGGCTGCAATAGTCATTGTAGATTTTAACCTAATATATTCCACTATTTCCTTTTCTGGGAAATGTTTGAGTAGTTTGTACAGAGGAAATTTTTTTATGCTGCTAAAGTTTTACTATTTCTACTCAGTATTTTTGAAACCTTTCTCTAAAAGCCTCAAATCAGTGCTATATACCACAAATGCTCTTGCGCTTTCCAAGCTATCAATTTGCACATCATTGATGGTGGTGTTTAACAAGTGCAGTTTGCAGAATTTTTGTCAGACAGGAGGGTAAAAACCAGTTTGACCTAGCTCTCAGCTAGCTGGGAAGGAGATGTTTTTATCTATGAAACAAGTGTTGCAAAACATTTAGAGAAACATAACCCTATAGTGATACTTTCATAGTCATTTTACAGCATACAAACACATGACATTTGATGGTAATCTCTCTGATAGGAAATGCTGAGGAGTCACCTAACAGATAAGAAACATTTATCCCTATTCCTGCTTTTTCTGCATGGCCTTGACATGTCGTAGACACAGATTAACTCAGCAAACGTATGGACTTGAGCTAGCCAGGTTTTTTTTAACTTTGTCATTTTCATACAACAGGTGTCAAATTCCTGGTTTTCCTGAAGAACGCAGTTCTAAACTGCACAGAAAATAAGGAGCTCAAAGAATATTATTTTCTTGTTGTGCTTGGCAGCCTGTCAACTTATACACTATTGCTCTCACGTCCTTCTATTAAAAATCAGTATTTCTGTTATCATAACAATGATTTGGGTAAAACTAAAGAAAGAAACGCAAAATTTCACAAAGAAATACTTGTATTCAAGCAGTTTTAATTGGAAGTGTGGAGAAGAGCAGGGTTTTCTTTAGCACTTAGGAGCATAGGAAGGCCCTTTGTTGCCTGCTTTAGTAGAAGGTTGAATTCAAAGACCTTTCCATTTAATTCCTTTTGCTTTAATGATAGGAGGAAATTTTTGTGGAGAGACATGATCCTTTTAGGTCCTAGCAGGCCCGGAGACCTAACCACACATAGGGTTGTCTGCTTAGCCAGGGGAGGCTAGATAGGACTTCAGAGTCCATCAGCATTATTCTGATTTGGCTCCTACGATTTGTTAGAATAACATAGGCAATTGCCTCTTTTTCCAACGCTGTTGAAAGGTAGTAAATTCAGAGATGATTCCGTGATGGTGATTTGGGAACTGAGAGTTGCAACACATGAAAAAAAGTCCTGGCGTCATCACTGACAATTTTCTAGACCCGTTGGTTTTGTGTGCAGCAGCATCCAAAGCAAGCCAAGAGCATGTGAGGGCATCCTCAGCTTGCATTGACAAAACAGTGTGTCCCGTCACTGTACACGACCTTAGTGTGTCCGCATCCTCGGTGCGGTACCTGGCGCCTTCTGCCTCTCCGCTCGTTCACATAGGCTCACTTACAGAGAAGAGTCAAAAACCTTCGTAAGAGTGAACGTGCTCCTTATACAGAGCAGTGATATAGCACATGCTAAAGGACTGCAGAAACACACAACTTAGCTCCCCGAGATATATTTTTTTTTAAAGTGCTATTGTTTCAGATCAAAAAGGTATAGTCTTGTTTCCATATACTTTTTTTTTTTAATTTTTACTTTCTAAGAAGAGACAAGAATGATCAGGATCAGTTATTGTACACTCTGAAATATGAAATCTTTTAAATTAAGCAGTAAATGTTATCAGCACTTCAAGGGTAGTTAGAGGACAAGGGCTGGTAGAGGGTAGTGTAGTTAAAGATGAAGAAAATAATCTGAATTTTCAAGAAATATCACTAGTTTGTCATACAAATAATTTTAAACAAATAAAGACTGTTTTCTTCTTTTTCACTGGGCCTTTAGCACTGTTGGCCTGTCTTCGAATTCATGAGTGAAAGCAGAACTATTGACTATGCCATGGCTGGAATTTATGTTCCATGTTACAGAAGCACCTGTAGCTGACTTCCACAAATCACATGCACGGAAGCTGATTAACTGAGTCAATCACAAGAGAATAAAAACAAAAAAGATGATAATTGCTGGAACAGTAAACAGATGGCTTCAGAATTGGAAATTCTAACCTTTTTAGAGACCATTGTATAAGATCAGTAAACACCTGTTGTCTAGGAAGTTAAAGGGACCGCCATCCTCTTACTGGTGCAAGCGTTGGTAGTGGAGAACTCCAGGAGGATGTAGAGTAGAGATACTCTACAGCCTCATTCCAAGCTCTACCAAAATAGGCTTCATGGCTTCTGGTAGCATCAGGCTGTAACCTGCAGTTCTTCCTGACAGGAGGGTTGCTGTAGGAAACATCTCTGTCTTTTGCTAGGAATGCTTAATGCACAGTACACCTTTTGTAAGCAGAGTGGAATAAAATTCAGAGTAGAATCTATTCTATTGATGGATCTGGCTGGAGAAATTCAACTGCTTCTATTTAATTTTATGCCTCAATTACATTCTCTGCTTTAAAAACACTATTTAAATACACCATTTTCGTACCTTATTACATCAACAGCTAGAAAATAAATCACTACAGGTAAAAGAATGACAAGTGAGATGAAAGACTAGGTTCTTGGTTAAAGAATATATTAATGCAGATCTCTAACCATATTATTTCCCACTTTATTTTTATCAAGGTAAAATTTCCTAAAATACTTGACTTTTTATGTTGATGTTACCCATACTGGGGAACTAAAAAAACATTAATTTAACATTTTTCTATTCCTGTTTTTATGCATTCTCTTAAAATGCCAAACTCTTGAGTTTCCTAGAGTTCTTCTGTAAGAGGTAAATTACTGCATGACAATTACCAGCATATACTTCAGTTCTAGTTTTGCAAATTCAGTCCTGCCTTTTACACCTTGTACAGAAATGTGTACAAACACTGAAAGATAAAGAGCAGGACAGTCCCTCAGAGAGTTGACTATGTGGAAAGTGCTGTTTGGTAGTATTATAGCACTCTGCATTTTCATTTGCAGTCCAAGCAAAGGGGGAGGAATTATGGTCACAATTACACCAAATCCTAGTATACACTCTGTTACTGCTAGCAGTGGTGTTTGTTTGGAAAACGGGCCATACCGACTTCTTAGTACAATTCCTAGTTGATATACAGAAGTAACATGCCAAATCATTTGAGAAGCCTGAACCTTCAGCTTTTTCTGTCTGGCACTTGCCCAGCATTAAACAAAAGTCTGTGTTATCATCTACTGCTTTACAGACAGTAGAAATGCTGTTCTTTAAAGCACTTTGCAGGTGTATACTACTTCACCATTTGCAATTTCTTGATTCCCAAGGCATTTATGTTCCTTTCAGATAACAACCACCACCAAAAAACAACCCAACCCCGCCCAAAAACCCGACAACAAACCCCAAAACAAACCAACATTCCAGCCCTGTCTCTTCATTTAGCAGGTGATTATTTCTGTTAAGAGTTCAAGTTTTGCTACCTGGCCATGCCTGGAAAGCACATAATCAGTAGGGGTGAGGAAAGCTGCAAGAGTTCAGAAGTCAGCCCTGGCACCATCGCATATATACACTTAATCCCATGGTCATAAGAAAAGGCTTTGACTTACCTCACAGCAAGTGAGGGCAAAGGTTCAAGTCTGAAGAGGTGGTAAATTCAAGAAAGTAACCTTGCTGACTGAAGTCTTCTCTGTCATCTATGCTTGCACTGTGTTTCCTACAGGAAGGAAGAGATCAGAGCAACAAGAGTGTGTGCAAACCAGAAAAGAATGAAGGAAAAGGGTACAAGGCAAAAACAAGGCATAAGATAGAAGAATAAGGACACAGGGAAATGCAGGGCACGGGAGCAGTACCCCAGTTACAGAGGGTTAGGAACTAGGGTTTGTAAACTAGAAATGCCTGTTGCACTACCATGTCAGAAAGGCACACAGCCTTCTAGAGAGCTTGCATAAAAATGTAAAAGAATGAAAATGGTGTTTCAGATGACCTGTGAAAAATAACAATGGTCACTTTAGCTCTTACACAAGCTGTCTTTCCCTCTTGCCAAGACACAGGAAAAAGCTTAATCAAAGATGGTCAATAGTATTTGAGTAACACAAGCTAATGTGTTTTAGGTTATAGTCTTATAATTACTGAATGTCCTCAGCTAGACTGTTCACCCATGTGGACACTATACTGCAGCAGATTCAATCCTTGATAATTTGCACCTAAGCCCTGTGATGGACCTGCTTTCCTGAAATGCAGCAAGTAAGAGCCATTAAGATATTCTTGCTGCTTAAACACCCCTTTGATAGGAGAAACTGTGTGCGGGTAGTTTATAGCATGATCATTACCTCCTAACCTTAATTACAATACATAGAACTTTATTTTTAGTATCTCAGTAATTAGAAATATTTCCAACTTTGTATCATTCTTGCAGTTCTTGAAATCTTTGAAAAGGCTGGTGAGAAACAATGAATTGCACATAGGACACAGATCACTGCAGGAGGTAGGCAGTAAAAAAAAACCAAAACAAAACAAAACAGTAGGGATGGAGAAGTTCCAAACTCTACCTGCTTTTCTTCTGAGTGTGCATAATTCCAGTGCTTTATATATTAAGGAAGACATTTTTTTATGATGGGGGTGGTGAAACACTGGAGCAGGTTGCCCAGAGAGGTGGTAGATGCCCCATCCCTGGAAACATTCCAGGTCAGGTTGGATGGGGCTCTGAGCAACCTGATCTAGTTGAAGATGTCCCTGCTCATTGCAGGGGGGGGTTGGACTAGATGACCTTCAAAGGTCCCTTCCAACCCAAACCATTCTATGATTCTATTCTATGATTCTATATGGCAACAATGGGAGTATGATTCAGTCCACACATGTCCTAGTCTGCTTAGTGATCGCCACAAAGGGCTGGCTTGCTTTCCCTTCTTGTATTACTACTTTTCCTAGATTTGAAACAAAAGGAAAACTGTCTGTATATTAGTCCTTTCATGGCTGCACTAAATTAACAGTGTCAGAAAAAAAACCTGAGCCCAAATTCTTGCCCAGTTCCTGCTCTGTGGTTTTGCAGTAGTCAGCTGGACACGATTTAAGGAAGGCCAGCTTGCAGAACACACCTCTTCCTGTGCAAAGGCATGGCGCTAGCAGGAGGCTGAGCTAGGACAGTCGCTGGGAATTAACAGCACCTCAGCTATTTCAACACAAACAAGCCCGATCTACTTTTACAACATGGATAACGCAGCAGTCAGGTTCTGATCTCAGTGTTTCTGGAACATAGCGCATTAAAACAACAAGAACAACCCAACAGTATACGCAGTCTGCCACCACCTCATCTTGCCTCTTATCAGTTTGCTTGTTTGCCGGGGAAGAGGAAAGCGTACTAAACTTCTTCTCATTTTTTTCCCTCTCCCACCCCCGCTTCTTTTCTCACAGCACGCTACAAGTGAAAGTCTCGGAGCCGCAGAATTCAATAGACATGAACACAGAAAATGAACATTTGAAGTCCATAAAGATGTGCCTTAATCAGCCCACTGAGTGGAATCTGAGTTTTTCAGCAGCATCTCTCGCCAGCTGTAAAGTTTTTAACCAAAATCTCAAAACTGATGAGAACAAATAGATTGCAGCTGTTCTTGCACTATTATTTTGTACATTGTTCCTGATTTTTTTTTCTGCTGAATAATAAGCATTTATTACATTGATCTTGAAATTATCTTGTGTGATTTGGCTTTATATTACTACTAGCATTATTCATTTTGATGTACTTTTTCTTTTTTTAAATATAAAGTGTCACATCTGACCATCATGAAATTCTTGCAGTACAAATTTATATCAGAATCAGATGTTCCCCTTCAATAGTATTGTGATTTTTCTATGTTCTTTAAGTTGAATTATTATTTCCCAATTTTATTTTTGTGCACGAAAGTTAATATATTATGTAATTTGTGGCATAGGTCACCATGTAAAGATTTATGGTAATAACAATTCAAACAAATCTGTAACAGGTGGAGACCGACTACCTCAAAGCAAAGCAGTAAAAAGAAAAGGTAAATTATCCGAGGAGATCTCCTTCGCAAACGGATTGCAATGTATCGAACAACCAGTTTGTTTCTGCAGTATGCTTTCATCTTCATTTATCTTGAGAACTTCTGTGTGACAGTGTTTAATGACTGTAATGTCTAAAAGGAAGGCCACGCCTGCAGGAGAATCTCTTGAAAGATTGTCATTCAACACATCTGTATCTGCACTTTTTGAGGTTTCTGCTAAATGGTCTTTCTTCCCCTTTTGTTTTTATGAATTTATGCCTGCCACCAATTAAAATGGATGTAAATGCTCTTCCTATTTCATTTTTTTTCCCCGTATACTTTGGAAATTCAATGTAAACGTCAAAATTTTAAACTCTACTCAAAGAAGTAGTAAATGGTTGTAGCTGACTACATTGTAGACATTCCATGCTTAGATCAGCTTTAGCAAGGTTCATGTACTTCATTCATCAAAACTTTATTATTAATAGAGCTATAACAAAAGTGTTAGAATAAAACCATATGATACATTTCTCTTTTCTGGAGTCATACATTCAATAGCTAGAGTAGAGGTTTCTTAATTCAACTTATTAAGAAGTTATCTGTCCTTTACTTGCCAAGAACTAATTTTCCAGAAGGAAATTTCCTTGGAAGACACTGTGTTTTATAAAACAAAGGTTTTACGGATTCACTTAAAATTACCGTCTTACTTAAAGTGAAGATGCAGTTCTTCTTTACAGCAGTTTGTTGGTTTGCAGGTGCAATCCAGTAACTGAAATAAAAAGATTGTTGTGAATTCCGGTAAGTCTCGCAAGATCCCACAAGGATATTGAGTCACTGAACTGTCAGACAGTGCAGAACGTGATTAAAAGAATGAACATTCATCATCACGCCACACTGTCTAGAGGGGCGTTATGTATTCTCAACTATTTAATGCACTTGGATTCTATGGGGCAAGAAAGCCAAAAAGAAAATGAAACTTCCTGGAGTTGCCTTTAGTGGAGCCCCACCAAAGCACACAGAACAGTAAGGAGTCAGGGCTATCCAAAGAGGGACATAAAAACAGTCTTACAAGCAGTGGAACTAGTGCAGCCAGTATCTTGTTCGTGTGCCTGAAGGAGGAGATGCCACATGGATTTTCTCATTTCAAAGACCGAGTAAATACCGGAACCTTTCTGTTACGGACATGTCTCTCACCTCCAAGCAGCTGTCTGTTTTCATTAACTTTTAACAAGTACGATCCCTTCCTTTGTGTCATATTGAGTTTCAACTGGCTGATGAGTTCAGAAGTTTTCAGATGGGAGTCAGACACAGGCATAACCCAAGCTCACTAACCACTTCTTTAAGTCAGACAATAAACAACAAAACTAGAAAAATAAGTGTTCTTGGTGCAGCACTCACCCTTCGTCTTGCGATAGCGACCAGCCAAAGGAGACTTATCAAGAGAAAGTCTTTTAGTTTGTAGTCTGAAGAGACTGATGAGGCAAGCAAACAAAAACAATCGCAGAACTGGTTTTAAGAAACAAAAACCAGTGTAGGAATAAACATGGGATCACTTTAAGTTTGACAACAAATGACCACTGCTATTTTATCATTATTTAATATGGAATCAAGTCTAGGTCTAGTGTGGCTCATGTTTGACACCTTGTTGTGTTTAGCCAGCAAAAAGAGAGAGGATGCACAGTAACTGGTTCAGAGCAACAAAGAGGCTGGTTTTAAGTCAATTAGAATATTTTAGGGATTAAAACTTTTTTCCTTAATTAAGCAGCCAGGAAGTTAGGTACTTTCAATCCATAGAATTAAAGTAAATAAAAATTAGCAATGTTATTTTAGCTAGAAAGAGTAATGCATACTAAGTCAAGATTTTTTCACTGCAGGTAGTAAGATACTTCCAGACTTAGCAATTTCTCACCTTTGGATATACTCTGTTGCTACCATATGTGACTTTCTCAGAAAGTCAGCTGCATACATTTAAACCTTGATTATTGCTAATAATCAGCTTTGAAAAGCACAACACCCATCAGCTCACCCTACCCTGCAATTAAGCAGCCGTCCCTTCTCAAAAGAGGAAGTAATTTTGCAAGACCATACCCAATTTTCTGTTGCACAGAAAACCCTTCCCTTGACAGGGCGCAGGGCAGGGGAAGAGCCCAGAGGGGCTGGACGTTACCTGCCAGTTGCTGGTCAAGTTCCTAGCCTGAAAGAGGGTCACAGGGTAATTCAGGCATGGCAGCACCTCAGGAGGTCTGTAGTTCTACATCCTGCGCAAAGGCAGGCCGGCTGCGAGGTCAGAGCATGTTGTTCAGGACTGTATCTAGTCAGGTCTTAAACGCCTCCTAGGACAGCCTGCACAGCCTCTCCGGGCAACCTGTTCCAACTGTTCTCAACCTGTTCCACTGCCTTTTTCTCCTTATATTCTGGTCTGAGTTTCAACTTATGCCTATTGTTTTTTTGTCCTCCCATCATATGCAACAAAGAGCCTGGTTCCATCTCCTCAACAGACTCCTTGTAGGTAACTGGGGGTCCTCCCAACACCCGCAGGCTGAACAAGCCCAGCTCCCTCAGCCTCTCCCCATAGGGCAAGCTCTCCAGCCCCCTGACCAGCGTCGGGGCCTCCACTGAACTCACTCCTGTTTGTCAATGTCTGTCTTCTATTAATACACACCAGCGAAGCCATATCCACAGCAGAGACATCCACTGATTGCGAGGTGAATTCAGGGAAACCTGATCTTCTCAGTACAGCATTCCTAAGAGATGCCGGACGCAGAACCTGCCTATGTGGCAAGGCACGACAGAACAGCAAGAAGGCAAAACTGAAGGTCTTCAGTTCATTCAGGAAGGCGTTCCCAGAGAAACCTTTATAAATTTTTAATTGCTCCTGCTTTTCCTAGAAACTCATTTTAGATAAGAGTGGACTAGCAGCAGTTGTTGAAAGTGTATCAGTGGCAGAAGAGCAAACCACTCACGAGAGTGAGGGTGAGAGAGAACTTGTAACTGAAATAAAAAAAAAAAACCAAACCCTAAATTTTAAAGCGCAAGGGAAGCTCTGATTGACAATCAGCTGAGAAAAACTGAAATATATACTTCACCCTTTTGAACTATGTTCAGGCAGCATTCAAGGGGACAGACACTTGTCTGATCTCAAGTGGTTGCATGTACGCAAACTCACACTAGAACACAAACTGGGGATCTGAAGAAAAGAATTATCAAGAGGGAGCTCAGGACTTCAAAATTGTTTAAAATGATGAATAAAAATAATTCATCACAGTTACATAAGCTTCTGGATAGCAAATATCAGCAGAAAAGTGTGTCATGGCATTTTGTGGCTTGACAAGTTTCCAACAAAAACTGAAAGGGAGGAAAAGCAACACAATCCTGTCTGTTTTCTATATGCAAGCTTGAAAATAGCATAATAGTTTGGGCATTACACTTTGGGAGCGCTACATTTCACTTGTGTCCCTAAGCCATTTCTGAGAATTACCAAAGATCATTTACAGTACATTTACCTATTTTAAATGCAAGTTCCTTAGAAAGCTACATTCGGCATCAGTAGTTGAGATGCGCATGTCAAGCAATCGACCTGAGTTTTCTCTGACTGCCTTGGAAATTATCTATATTGTAACAAAGACAGACATGATTGACAGAGTGTTTCCAAACCAAAAACCTAGCATTTCCAGAGTGAATCTGCTCAGCCGCCAGTGACTACTACGTGCAGTTTAAAGTTAATCTTCTATTGTCTCTGTAAAACTCATGACTGTTCCTAGATATGTCGTCAGAAAAAAGTTTGTGAACTTGAAAGCTACAAAGAAATCACAATTGTATGCCACTTTAAAAAGACAGTACACAAACCTTATAAGGTATTTCATTTTTTGCCGTTTCTGTACTTCAGTATTCCTTTCCTTATTGGACCTTGGTTTCTACCACCAATATTTTTATGCTTTTCTAAAAGCACATTACTGATTTTATATAACAAGGTCAAGATCAGTAGCAGACTTCCAGGCTTATGTTTGTAAAATCAGTAACTCAATTTTACCATTTTGACATTATTTAAAATAAAGTGGACACATATCTGCAGGAAGCAGAATTCGCAATTAAGATTAATTCTATTTTACGTTCACATGAACAATAAGACCTGGTCAGCAGATGCACAGGCTAATAAATGAAGAAAGTAGGTGCATTAAAGGTATGTACATTCAAAATTACTGCCATCACAAGCAACCACTCTGGGTCAAACATTCTCTCTGAATAATGTTAAATATCAAAACAGCTTTAAGTCTTAAGTACTTACCACCAACAGCAATTTTTATTTGCAGATAAAAAGCATTCTTCTCTATAAAGAAAAAACCAAAACAAAACCAAAAAAACCCCCAAGTTTTGTTCAGGTAATATTTTAATATGTTTTTATTACATGAATGATGGACTTCATATTGGGAAAATCATCAAAAGCATCTATTTAAAAAACTTAAAAGTTCCTAGAAAAATTTAAAAAAGTTAAAAGTTAAAAAAAATTAAAAGTTCCTAGAATTATAAATGATCATACCATAAAAAGAGTTAAATATGACTAACAACAGAACAAATCTTCTTTTTCAAGTCTGATGTTAACTACCAGCATTAGCAAAGGACACTTTCTCTCCTTTTGTCTTCATTGATCTGCTTCCCTATTCAAAAGTCTTGAAAGATTCATTCTTGTTTTTTCAAGTGCCACTGTTTTTGCTCGTCTTGAAGGCCTTGAACTTGACATTGGGACCGATTCTGGAATTTCATCACCACTGAAATGTAAAATATTTTAAAGTAAGGCCAAAAAGACTAAGCAAACTGAAGTTTTTATATTAACAAACTTGAAACATGGTCTTAAAGAGCAAAAGTACTTCTTACTAATTATAAACTTTATTTTTGAGAGGAATATATCAATGTTTTCCAAGTGATATAGCAGTATCAGTAAAGATAACCAAGTGTTAGCAGTTACAAAATAAGCAAAACCCCCAAAAGATTAGGTGGTATCAAAGTAAACACACCGAATAGGCAAACAGGAATGATTGACCCTGGTCACCGTCAAGTCTGTGGATTACTTGCTTGAGAAAGCGTGAGCACAGCTGAAAATTGCCAAGATAATGCCATTTTAATGCTTATATCCTACAAGAGCATAAGGGAAGGAATGCATTGTGTATATTCACTTATCAATCATTTCTAGAAGATTATCAATTACATGTTGAAAAACAAGCAACAAAAATGTGGACGGAGAAAAAGAATTTAAATAAAAACCAAAAAATTTGATTCCTCCACAGAACAGTTATTAAAAAAAGAAAAAGTGATTGGAAGAAGAGTAATAATGCAAACCAGAGATCTAACTTTTGTCTGCTAGAATGTATGTTACCTCTACGCACAAAAGGTATGTTTAAAAAAAAAAAAAATTACAGGCTTTTAGGCAATGATAATAAAATGTGAAGTTGTCAAACCTGCTATTGTTTCAAAAGTACCAGTTCAAAGAAATTTTTTTTCTTAAATATTTTTATGTGTATTACAAATAGAGGATATTAAAGATGCAGGTTTTGGGAAAGAAAAACATTTGAATTAAATTTCCTTGCTAGGACAGACATCATGGTTTTGATGGTGGAAAGAAAAGGATTTACCTTTCACTACCGCATTTTACAGTTGTGCCAGTTTTTCTTCTGCTCACAGACCTCGCTTCTGCTGCTGCTTTCCGCTGTCCTAGGTATAAGCAAAAGTCCCTTTTCATATCACAATACCATTTATTTTCTTAAACTAGTTTTGTATCTTTTTTCAGTGTTTGATATTGCATTGGAACATATAAATATGCAGTCACCACAGATAGAATGTGGTGACAAAACAAAACCAACAACAAAAAAACCACAATGTACCACTTCTCCCATAAACACCTATACGTTACTGTAAATGATTGTGGCCAAACTATCTTGAAATCCTGTAGTCAGACTGTTTTTTCTTTTTTAAATCTGTATTGTTGGGAGAGGCTAACAGCACAAAAATTTCCACAAAACACACTATTTTAATTTTTTAACAAATAACATTTTACAAACTACAAAGGAGTATGAAGACTGAATAGTTTTTATATCTATATGTTCACAAAAAGTTAGTATGAAATTATTTTATTAAAAACAACTAGTATTGTAGCCAGAAAAAGCTAGTGCATACCTTTGCCAGCTTTGTTTCTTGTGGATTTCAATTTTGCAGTTGCTTTACTTTTAACTTCATTAACTGGAGTATGAAGAGCATCTTTATTATTTTCTGTTAAACAGAGTAGCACATGCAGAAATCATAGATAATCAACTTTTAATTTATCTTAAGTACCAGTATTTTAAATTTTGGCTGTTATATAAAAAAGCCACACAATTTTAACTCCACTTTTTCCTTAAACTAGAAGTTAGATAATAAGGCTAGAAGGAAGCTTAAAATGTCACTAAGCTATAACCCTGCCCCAACATAGGTCAATCACATGTAAACTATTCCTGACAATTGTTTAGCCCCTTCCATTGTGTCATAAGTCAAGCAGGTGGGGTGGAAGACCAGCTTGGCTGAACAGGGAACTCCTCGTGAGCTCAAGAGGAAAAAGAAATTGTATGATCTCTGGAAGAAAAGTCAGGCTTCGCAGGAATATCACAGAGCTCTGGTTCATATATGCAGGGAGAAAACACGAAAGGCCAAAGCTCAATTAGAATTGAAACTGGCCAGTGTTGTGTCAGATAACAAGAAGGGCTTTTTAAAGCATGTTAAAAGCAAGAGGAGGTTTAAAGAAAACATTGGACTGATACTTGTTGAAGATGGTCACCTGACTAATAGGAATGAAGAAAAAGCGGAGGCATTCAATGCTTTTTTTGCCTCAGTCTTTAATAATACTGATGGACCTCGGGCTGCCCAGTCCTCTGAGTCGGAGGACCATGAGTGTAGGAACAGTGACTTTCCATTTGAGGACACTGAAATTCTAAGGGACCAGTTGTATCAGCTGAATGTCCACAAGCTGAATATGAGCCGGCAGTGTGCATAGTTGGCCAAGAAGGCCAATAGTATCCTGGGTTGTCTCAAGAAATAGTGTGGCCAGCGGGACTAGGGAAGCGATCGTCCCTTTGTACTCTGCACTGGTGAGGCCGCACCTCAAATACTGTGTTCAGTTTAGGGCCCCTCACGACAAGAAAGACATTGAGGTGTTGGAGCCCATCCAAAGAAGAGCAATGAAGCAGGTGAAGGGTCTAGAGAACAAGTCCTGTGAGGAGCAGCTGAGGGAACTGAGGTCGTTTAGTCTGGAGAAAAGGAGGCTGAGGGGAGACCCTATCGCTCTCTACAACCACCTGAAAGGAGGCTGTCGCAAGGTGGGTGTCAGTCTCTTCTCCCAAGTAACAAGTGAGAGGACAAGAGGAAATGGCCTCTAGTTGCACAGGGGAGGTTTAGATTGGATATTAGGAAAAATTCCTTCACTGAAAGGGTTGTCAAGCACTGGAACAGACTGCCCAGGGAAGCGGCTGAGTCACCATCCCTGGAGGTATTGAAAAGATGTGTGGATGTGGCATTTCGGGGCATGATTTAGTGGTGGGCTTGGCAGTGTTAGGTTTACAGTTGTGTTGGAGACATGGACGAGAAACAAAACAAAGGATGCTACTTAGTTAACGAGGTACAACCTTGAGAAGAGAAACAAGATGACACCATAAGTCAGCCGGGTAAAGAAATACCAAGATAAGCACAAGGGCAACCAAAGAGCTACTTGAACTTTGAGTGAACTATCCTAATTAACATAATAGAAAACCCACCCTCGGGAAGGGAGAGCCCCCTGCCAACAGAAACCCCTTCCTCACAGAACATGCACAGTAAAAAAGGAGGATGCTGCGACTTTAAGTGGAGATGAGGCTTGCGAGAACCAATAGGAACAAGGGTAACTGAGCGAAACTGTAAAAGTACTGATAACTGTTGCTCAAAATGTATAAGATGCTTTACTGTGTGTTAACCGGGTGTGCCAGCTTTGTGGAGTTACCACCTAGCACCCATCTCTGTGCAGACATGAAATAAACAAATATCTCAACTCTGTGTGTTAATCGGGTTTTTTGCACACCGGGTAAAAGAATCCTGATTTTTGGGACAACAGTCAGACTCAATGATCTTAAGGGTCTTTTCCAACCTAAATGATTCTATGATTCTAAGTCCGTGGGGCCTGATGGGATTCATCCCAGAGTACTGAAGGAGCTAGTGGATGTTATGGCAAGACCCCTCTCGATCATCTACCAAAGGTCTTGGGAGTCTGGGGAGGTCCCTGCTGGCTGGAAGCTAGCCAATGTTATTCCAATTTACAAGAAGGGCATGAGGGAAGACCCAGGGAACTACAGACCTGTTAGTCTAACCTCAGTTCCTGGAAAAATTACGGAGAAGATCATACTGGGTACTAGTGAAAAGCATTTAAAGAATAATGCAATCATCAGGCACAGTCAATATGGGCTCACAAAGGGAAAGTCCTGTTTAACTAATTTGATATCCTTCTATGATAAGGTCACCTGCTTAGTGGATGAAGGGAAGGCAGTAGATGTAGTTTTTCTGGATTTTAGTAAGGCTTTTGATACTGTCCCTCACAGCATCCTTCTGGACAAAGCATCCAACTGTGGGATGAGAGGGTTCATGGTGCACTGGGTGAAGAACTGGATGAAGGGCAGAGCTCAAAGGGTTGTAGTGAATGGAGCTACATCTGGCTGGTGACCAGTCACCAGCGGTGTTCCTCAGGCTTCAATTCTAGGGCCAGTTCCGTTCAATATAGTTATCAACGATCCGGATGCAGGAGTTGAATGCACCGTTAGCAAGTTTGCTGATGATACCAAACTGGGAGGTCCCGTTGACTCTCTTGAGGGACAAGAGGCCTTGCAGAGGGATCTAGATAGATTGGAGCATTGGACAATCATTAATGGGATGAAATTTAACAAGACCAAATGCCGGATTCTGCACCTAGGACAGAGTAACTCCAGGCACAAGTATAAATTGGGAGAGGAGTGGCTGGAGAGCAGCCCGGCAGAAAGGGATCTGGGGGTGCTGGTTGACAGTAGGCTCGATACAAGTCAGCAGTGTGCCCTGGCAGCCAAGAGGGCAAACCGCATCCTGGGGTGCATCAAGCACAATATAACCAGCCGGTCAAAAGAGATGATTGTCCCACTGTATTCAGTGTTGGTGCGGCCTCACCTTGAGTACTGTGTGCAGTTCTGGGCCCCACAATTTAAGAAAGATGTTGGGGTACTCGAATGCATCCAGAGGAGGGCAACAAAGCTGGTGAAAGGGCTGGAAGGAATGTCCTATGAGGAGCAGCTAAGGACTCTGGGCTTGTCTAGTTTGGAGAAAAGGAGGCTGAAGGGTGACCTCCTTGCTCTCTACACCTTCCTGAGGAGGGGAAGTGGAGAGGGAGGTGCTGATCTCTTCTCCCTGGTATCCACGGATAGGATGCATGGGAATGGTTCAAAGCTGCACCAGGGGAGGTTTAGACTGGACATTAGGAAGCATTTCTTTACCAAGAGGGTGGTCAAACACTGGAACAGGCTTCCTAGAGAGCTGGTCAATGCCCCAAGCCTGTCAGTGTTTAAGAGGCATTTGGACAATGCCCTTAATAATATGCTTTAATTTTTGCTCAGCCCTGAAGTGGTCAAGCAGTTGGACTAAATGATCGTTGTAGATCCTTTCCAACTGAAATATTCTGTTCTAGTCTTAAAGTTTCTAACAATTTTAGGAAATCTTTCTTCAGCAATCTCTGTTATTGCTAGGAAGCTTTTTTCCTAACGTCAAATCTAAATCTCCTTTGCAGCAATTGAAGGACAAAAATAGTTTCTGTTGCCCTTTTTGCTGACAGCTATGATTTACAAATTTGAAGTAGTAAATGCTGCTCTATTTTTAATGATCCCAAATGTATTTGGGGAAGGGTGGGAGAGGGGAAGGGAACAATGCTTTTCTCCTACAGCCTGCTTTTAAAAATTGCTCAAAAATCCTCTTTCATGAGAAATTCATACCAAAAAGTGTTATCAGATGTTAGCAGAAAACAGTACACTTATTTTCTCAAAAGCATACTTCCAACTTCCCATCCAATTAATATTTGGAGACATAAACATAGAAGATATAAGAAATTAAAGTATTAGAGACTTCCAGAAACAACAGATGAAAGCCCTGAAATAACCCACTAGAAAATATAAACAAATAATTAAAAGGAATGTTAAAAGAAAATGTGATCTGCTTAAAACAGTTGCATGTCAATCTTTGCTTCACTGCTGCAAGCAAACCTGAACAAGTTTCATCCAATTGCTTTTCTGCTGAAAAATGTTATACTTTCTATGCCACCAGCACAATGTACACTGCTAAGGCACATGCAGCTGCATAAGCTGTGCAGGCAGTGGAAAGTCTTCCAGACGCTTCCACTTCAAGCTCTTAAATAGCAATAAAAACAAATCTGGCTCCAACATATGAGCTTATAACAAGGACAGACCGGTGTCAACACTAAAGATATCAGCCATATACTGCTATAATACAGTCTGCAAGAAGCACAGGCATGGTAACTCCAAAGTCTAAAAACCTCACAAAGTACTTGTTTCTTCCTCCAAGTTAGCGAGTCACATTCTAAAGATGAGTTAGTCGGCACTAGTATTTAGCAAGCATACGAGTGTACCAAACAGCTAAAAAAAAAAAAAAAAAAAAAGCCCATTTTAATACTGTCTTTGTTAAAAAGAAAGAGCTGCAGGGCAGAGTGTAAGACTCAAAATACAGCACTGGTTATACTAGAGTAATACAGAGAATAAGAAAACACTGAATCTGATCAAAAAGCAATGAAAAATGGAAAATACTTCAGTACAAATATTTTAAACTGTATGCATATTTACTAGATGTTACCTTTTCCCATTTTTTCAAAAAGCAAATTAATTTAATGGAGGAAAACTAAAACTTATTTTCATACATATCTAAACAAGTCACTCAGTTGTATACCTTCTTCATTTTGAATAGTATTTTCAGATAATGTGATGTCAGTTTCCTGTGTCCTTTCAGAGAGGCCTGTTTCCTCAGTCCTTTCAGAGTGGTCTTTGCCCACATTAGGATCTTTGGTCAAGTTCATCTTGATCTTCTCAATAGCTCTTTGACACAGTTTATCTTTCACTTTCTGGAGAAGAGACATTTAATGTTAAATGCTACTTAATTTTACAACTATTTCTTTTATCCATTAAATTTACCCACTAATAGGATTAGTTAAATTTACTCTACGAAGGATACAACATGTGACATGAAAATGATCAGTCGAGTTGAAAGGATAAGCACTTTCTCCATCAACACCAGGCATGGAAACCCCAAAATACCTTTTTTTTTTTTTTCTTCTTTAAAGGAAACCTAAAAAACATTAAAGCAACTGAACCTTTCCATCTGAGTCCTGGAGCATAGCTGCCTCTGGATGATATGCCCATAGTGGATCAGCATTCTTTTCAACATTTCTATATATCATTGTCTTCCTCCATCACACTCCCAAATTTTACTTTATTTTTTCCATATTAATAAAAGCATCAATGTAAAAACTTTCACATCACTGGTAATCCCTTCCCACTTCATCTTAAATCAAGCACCCTTTTCATGTTGCCTAATGATCTTAGAGTTACATTGTAAGTTTAGGCGTAAAATTTCAGCTATTAATAATTAACTAAAGATAAGCCATCCAAACTGTAAAAGCCTTAATAATGAATTTTAACATAAAAAAAATTAACTACACCACAGTTATCAAAAGAACTTACTGTACTGAAATGTGTCAAGTTGGGCACACTGTTTCAACACTGGTTTTACTATCTATGGGAGCTGAAATACGTAAATTATACAGTGATATCAGCTCAGATTTTTGTAAATGACTCATCAAAAATTCATTTTCAAAGACTGATTAAAAGAGAAATTCCAGTCACATTGTCACTGGCACTTCATTGTCAAGGCACTTAATTTTTAAGCGTATCAGAATATTAGATTGCTAATGATTGAAAAAGTAAGAACCATGTTATTTATGTACTACCTCTAGAATCTCATTGAGCAGAACCAGAAGGTTCTCTGTGGAAGAACTACTGAGTTCCAGTGAATTTAAAGCTTTTGCGTAAATACGAACATCTGGTGCAGTTGGGTCCATCAAGATTTCATTGCAAATTTTCATTGCTAAACTATCATGCACTGTTAAGTCCTGTAAAGGAAAGAAATCAGATATCAAAAGTTTTTCTGGGAACTATTTACAAAAGACAGCAATGAGATAATTCTGATTTAAGCAGCTAATAACTAATATTTTACAGAGTAAACATTTTCCTAAAATGCAGTACTTTGAGTACATACACCAACTGATTTTTATAAATACTTTTCCCAATATAGAAAATAGCCATGGTGCAAGTTCCTACTAGCATTTTTTAATTGTAAGAGGGAGAGGAAATTGGGGGGAGGGGAGGTCAAGCTAAAAGATTTCATTACCTGAACAGTCACTCATTTAATCCAGCTTCTGACACTAGGAATCTCAGAGAGGCCCAGACAGCTAGCAGTAAGTGAAGGGGGTCAGTTCATAATCTCTAAACACAAATATTGCTTTCCTCCAGTTTAACACACTGTACCTGATAGTCCTGAGACTTTTTAGACTGAGGTTTCAGTCCACTTGGTCTGGTCAGGTCCACTAACAGTTCAGAAACATTACTGATATCTATTTCAGCCAAAGGTGAAGTTGCAGGAGCATTTAACAGTGTTTGCAGAGTTGGAAGATAAGCTTCTTCAAAGCATTCCTGGTTAGACCTGTTCCAATTGAGTCAAACATTAGTAGCATAGTGAGACAAAATTAAACCCTAATTCACCCCTAAATTTTCTCTTCTATGATTAAGGTTCGCAGACCCATTACAATACATCAATCAAAGCAAAGTGGGAGCAGCCAACCTTGGTAGGGACAGCCAGCAGGATCAAGATATCAAAACTGCTTCACAGAACCAATTTCTTTTAAGTTTTAGTACATGGTATTTCAAGTAAGTTTTAAGTAACACTTCCTGCCTCTGAACAGTTTGAAAGTTCATCCTTACTACTGAAAACCTAACTGATATGTACAGACATATTCTCTTTTAAGGGACAAAAATACATTTCTCTAAATCTTTTATTTAGATTAATCTGTCTTCTGCACATTTCTCCTTCCTGCTAGCATTTTTCCTTGGGATACTTTTCATTGTATAAGAAAGCAAGGAAGCCTGGCAAAAAAAAAATGCAGTGGTTAACAAGATTTTTGGAAGAAATACTTGTGCTTTCTTTTCTCAGAAGAGTTAATAACTCCTGCCAAGCAAGCCTAAAAATCATGTTGCACTTGATTCTGCAGCAAGTTGTCTAAAAGTGTAGTTCCACAAGACAGTTCAAAACAATTTAAAAGGTAAGGTGTCAAAAAGTACAAGGTACTAGTTGGTGAAGTGGAGCCTTTTTTGTTTCTGATACTTGTTAACCTTCTATTTGAACCCAAATAACTACAGGAGAAAACTAAGAAAGTGAATAATTTCAAAAAAGCAGATTGTTTGCTGCTGGATTATTGAGCCAAATCAGCTGACCAAAAGACCTTTTGAGCACTAAAACAGGAGCAAGAGAGAACGGAAGCAAGAACTCTCCCTTTCAGCAGCTGTAAGGCTTTAGATTGGCTCAAGCATAACTGAAGTATCATTCAGATTATTTCCTGTAAATTAAAAAAAAGTCTACTAGCATATAGGTACAATGCAGAACTTTCTTCTCTTAGGCTGCTAGAGAGTTTATTACTCTTTAGAAAACATTCCATGAATAAGAATTGTTCACTGGTTACAGGATCCTGTCCCTGTTATTAGCATGCCATGCCACTCTATTGACATGACAGAATATTTATAGAAGTCAGCATCAACATTTTTTTCCTCAGAGTCCAAATATTTAGTTTCAAAAAGTAAGCTTCTTGATTGTATCTGTGACCAGATGGAGAGGTTAACAGAGCAGCACCCAGAAAACAAATGGAATTTTAAAATTCGCTGAGAGATCAGTACCAAATTAGGTATGAACCTCAGCCAAATCTCATTCATTACCTGAGTTTTCCTTTTCTGAATGGCAACTTTGCAGACAGTTCTGAATTACACATGGTAATTAATAATTCTCTTCTGAAAATACAGTACTGGTAAGCAAAGACACTCCACGATTCATCTTAAAATGAACTGTTTGTGATCCAGAATGTAGATAATGTTTTGAGACAGAAAATTAATGAGGTTTCCTAACTAAACAGAGATTCCAAATCAATGATCCAGACTAAGATTTAGGATTTTTTTTCCTCCACTGATTTTTCCAATTTTTGCTTAAAGCATACACCATGTTTTTCTTTCCAAGAAAAAGATCATCTATAAGGTGCCAGAAGGAGTTGCCTCATTTGCAAATGACTTTGAAATACACAGAATTACTCAGGTGGGCAATCATTAGGACTCATTTAAAAAAAAAAAAAAAAAAAAAAAGAGAGAGAGAGAGATTCACAGGGTCAGAAGACAACATTCACAGGTAAAAGATTATCAATGTTAAAAGCTTAAATTCATTACCCAATATCAGAGATACTGAAAGCATATGAAATTAGTTTTTCTGTTACTTATTTTCAAAAGAATTTAAGTAGGGAAAACCCCATTCTGGAGGAGACTGGGTATTATTCTTTCTTTTTTTTCCCCTCACAACAGCAAAAATACATTTGTTTGGGTTTTTTTCCTCTCCAAACCAACTCCCCTTTGAACTACTCCCCTTAATGTGACAATTTATAGGCCACAAAAAATTTAATTTAATTTGGTTTGGAAAAATAGATAAGGTAATATATAATACACCTAAATTAAATCTTAACCATAAAAAAAAAGCAGATAAAAACTCAGCTAGTTCAGACTGGCTAAAACCACTAGCAGCAACTGAAAAGTAAGTTAAACATTTTTTTCTTTGAGCAAATGAAAGGAGATGAGAATTACTATTGAAGCTCCTATCCCCTTACATAAGCTCTCTACCTCCTTTGTCCACTACCAAAATAAGCAGGAGATTTTGAATCTGCTGTGAATTTAGACTGGAGTATTCTTTGGTTAAAAAACAAAACAAAAACAAAACCCAAACCACAACCAACAAGCCTGCTGCTTTGATATCTGCTGGGCACCAATTATTTTCTTTTGAAGCATTCCTGCTAGCTACTTTTTAGTTACACTTCAAAGTCTACCTGCAGTGCTCAACAGCATAAATAAGTAAAGCACATCTTTTTAAATTTATCTTTTATTCAGTATCTTGAAGAACAGTTTCAATTATAGGCTTAGGAAAGAAAAAAAAGTGGAAGGCCACAGGGTAAGAGGGAATTAATGGAAAGTCTTGAGAATCGTCATAGATTGAGATGATGTACATTCAAAAGTAATATGCATAGGAGGCTGAACTAGATGTTTAGGTCTAATTTACATTTGTGCAATTTCTACTTGTGCAAGATTGAAAAAGGTTCCTAAAGCTGCTAGACCAATGTATATTTTCACATAATAATTTACAAAGGCCATACCTATTTGCATAAGCAAATAAAGGGAAGAAAACTCCTAGACAGTGTCTAAGCCGAGTATCCTCTTCAGTCACAGGATTATACCACAACAAAATAAGACGAGAAAGAAGCTTGGCACTAATCAGCCTCCCAGAGAACATCAGTTTGGCTATGCCTTCTGCAGCTTCTGTCCTAAGTTCTGAAAACTGAAGAAAGAACTGATCATACACACAACACACCAACCACGGGATTTTTCACTAATACTTTATAATAATAGTCTACGTCCTATTTTGCCAATCAGTTCTCTACATTCACTTATTTCCACCTGCACAGAATTCAAAGCTAGCTCAAGAGTAACATTAGTCTGTATCAGTGACAAAGTTGTGGCCATTTTCTAGGACAACTATTTTAACATTAGACCATTAATTTCAATTACACATCATGTAATATTCACATGCAACCTAATGGGATGGTAAACCTTCTGCAAAAATAATTTTAAAACAAAACTAAGGCAAATTTTATAGTATTTCTTACCTCACTGTCTAAGAAACCAGAAAGAAGCTGCAGGAGGCTGTGAATTGTAGCAGTCTCTTCTTCCTGCTCTATTGTTTCACTTTCTTTCTCACAATATTCAGTTCTAATGCGTGCGTCTTCACTTTGAGAGTCATTGCCTCTTCTGGCTTTAAATGGCTCAATCCCAAACACCATTAGTTGATCAAAGATTGCCTTTAAAGCACTGAGCTTTACCTTTATATTATCTATTTGTAAAACCTAGGTTTAATAAGGAAAATACATACATCATCTTACAGTAGACCACCAATGTTCACATTAAGCATAATAAGATTTTTTGCTTTAATACGATTGTTTAATTTGGGAAACTTTTTATAGTACTTGGGACAAATTTCAGACTTTAGGAAGGTGTGATACGAGTTTAAACCTGAATTTGTAATACAGTCTAGGAAATAATTTATCAAGTCATCTATGCAATTTCCATTACATAAAATCAATTGAATTTCACTCACGGAGTGAGCATGCATGTGTGAGATATAATTTTATTGTTCAACTTCTAAACAGACATTGGACAAACAGAGAGTCTATTTGCCTATAGTAGCTCCATAGTGTTAGGCACTACAGAAAAAATACATAAGACAATCCCTGCTCTGAAATACTGTATAGCTTAATTAAAATAAGCAGTATGTAAAAAGACAGCAGGGAGCAAGATAGTAATAAAAGTCAAAGTTGCATAGGTTACTCTATGTATTATAGTTCAAATTAACATTCAAATAAAACCATACATCGAGGGTTAGCCTAGAGATCCTAGATCTGTTTAGCCCAACACCCTGCTTTTGATGGCAGCCTACACAAAGAATATGGGGTTTAGTACCTACAGAAATTAATTACTTAAGTCTAAAGTCTAAGTTGCTAAAACAACTGAAATCCTCCCTAAACAAACAAACTGATTTTTAATGAGACATACTCAAAGGCAAATTAAAAGCAACAGTATATGCTAACTTTTTAGGAACCCAAAGTTCTCCTACTATGGTGACTGACAGCTCTATCATCTTGTCTGAGCCAAGCATATCATCTCAACGCCTGCTGTCAGTTCTCTTGAGTGTGTACATGAACACGCTCTTAATAAAGCATGATGGCCACTTACACTTCTCTCAAAGCCAGGGTCTGAAAAGTTAACAATAGTGTCATCTTTTACATAATTAGCTCAGCATCAGAACATTTACCACAAAGGTGGGAGATGTGGGTATTATGGCATCCAACATGTTCCATATCCATAGATGTTTGGCCATGCTATCGTTTGTTGGTTTGAATATTGCTTTAACCTCTAATTAACAACTCTTCCTTAATCCATACAAAATTAATAATTCAGAAATTAAATCAGACACCCAAGATCACAGGTAAGTATGTAACAGAAACATAAAAACAATCACAGTCACATTTTTAGTTTGGTTTCCCAAGGAAGGCTTACAGAATCCTACAGCTTCTCTTTCCTACGTTTTAATAACAAATACATGACTGATTTCACCCAGATTTGGAAGAGAAAGTGAGACCTTACAGATAAAGAATTCCTACAAACTTTCAAGACAACAGGTGACCTTACAAAGGAAAGGCATGCTACTACCAAGATACAATATAAGCTTGAATATTATTAGACATCAGAAAAATCTACATGAAACCACACTCTCCAGAACCAGATCTTTAGGAAATCAGGAATCACTGGTTCTCAAATAACATAACTGTGTAGAACAGCTTGTTATAGATACAAGAGTAGTTTTATTTACTAAGTCACACAGACCATTGTTCCATTTCCCATCAGACATTTTACCTGTAACAGCAATGCAAGCTGTTGTCGGGCAAATTCTTTGTTCTGAAGGGCACAGCAACCCAAACACAGAACTGCCATATTTCTCACAGCTGGATGAACATTAGTTATGCCAGGAAGTATCTGGAAACAATAATATTAGACTTCATAGTTGAAATACATAAATTGAAAATAAAAACCTGACTACTAAAATGTGCTTCCCCTGTAACTAAAAATAATTTAGTTTGATACAGGATTGGAAAGTGGTAACTACTATATACTCTGTTTATCTAGATATACACAGAAGCAGACTGAGTATGCTGTTTGAAATCAGCAATAAAATAATGGCAAAAATCACATGAGTGTTTTGCTTTGTGTTTGGTTTTAATAAATATTTGTTTTCAAACAAAGCTGAGTTGACCACTTATTGTGAAATAAAAAAAAAAACCACACCGCACAACAACAAACCTACACATTTCTTCATAACAGACATTAGCATTCTTGTAGAGAAACAAAACCCAGTTCCAAGTTGCAAAATACAGATGCCACTTTCATGTACTTGGAATAGTTTTGAGAAGACAACGGTAAAAATCCACACAAAAGAAAAGCCAGACTAGATACAAGGTGAACGCTACAATGGCATCATTTTATATTTTTGCATTTACTAAAGAGTTCAAGTTTAAACAACAACAAATAAGATATCCCAAATAACGTAATATGTGAAAATCCAGCAGGAACAACCATACAAAAGCAGGATCTTGGAGAAAGAAAAGTGGAATAAACAACAAATGTGAAAGTTAAAGAAGGACCTAATGAAAAAGAAAAGGTTTCTGGGGGACATGTCAACACTAATTAGGATTTCTAAGAATACTTCTATACATCTGAAAGAAATCAGGTGTGGTTCCACTACATTTAAGCTAATCTAAATTGGTGTTGCAATTTTCTTTGCAGTTTGAATTCTAAGAATGCCCATATTGAGTCAGGTCATCTAGCCCATTGTCTCATTATCAAAAAAGATCAAAACCAAATTCCTGTAAAGTATTACATAAACAGACTAAGTAGATACTTCCCAAGAATTCTTGTCAAGGTCCCAACAATTTGCAACTGAGACACAGCAGAGCTGGGAGGCTGTTCCTATCTACCTAATCATTCCATAATATTTATTTTTCTTGAACTTGCTCAGTCTTCCTTGAAACTTATGCAAGTGTTCACCATGCACACATCCTGCGACAAGGAATTCCACAGATTACATATTATGTGAAGAATCAACTCATTTCATTTGTTTTGAGCTTGCTAGTTGCTAGCTTTACGGGGTGATCAACCAATCCTTATTCACTTTCTCCATAACACTCATGTCTTATGACTTCTGCCCTCTCTCAGACCCTACCCTTAAGTCCTCTCTTCTCCAGGTTACGAAGAGGTAACATATTTAGTCATTCTTCATAGAGAAGTCATTCCATGCTTTTCCTTGCTGCCCTTCTCTTGGCCACTTCCAATTCAAATATAAACTTTCTAGATAGATGGGATAAGAATTGCACAGAGTATTCAGATGTGGGCGCACCATTCATACAATGGCATATTACTTTTTTTCCATTTTGTTTGCACACTCAGTAACAGTTTGAAGTCTGTGATATTTAGAAACGTTCATCTTAAAATCCATACTCTTCCCAACGAAAACTAGGAAGTATATCTTGTAGACTATAAAAGGCCTATAATGCCACTGCCTTATTTTTCAATACAGAAATATTTTGCTCTTCAAAGGTGCTAAGAAAACAGAGGGGTGCGGGGGGAATCCCCCCAAACATCTTTCCTTGTACATGGAAGGGATGAAAGAAAGATCTATATGAGTTCCAGTCTTACCCAGATGAAAAGCTTTTGACTAGCAAAAAAACCAACCAAACAAAAATCCTGAAGTTCTCTATTAGAGATCTCATAACTTTGGCTGATAGAAAATCCAAGTACTTAAAGTACCAGCAAGGGTGGTAAGCAGATGCCTAAGCACCACACTTGGCACAATGTAACTCAGCACTGTCCAACACTGTCATACATTAGTCAAATATTTACCATATTCCTGTTTTATTTTAGTATCTCTCTGCCACAACCAGTTCTGGCATAGGAGCTCAGAACAGCATATCTGCACTGCACCTCCAAGACACTAGGTTCTGGGAAGGCTTAAAAGCACCAGACAAAACTACAGATACAGCAAAATGATTGTGAAATAATCACAAACCATCCTGCCAGTGCCTAAGGGCCAGCTATGATGTATCCATTTTTATTATAATGTAAACAGTATTTATTCCTACATACCAGAGATTCAATGATTTCATTAATGGTTGGACCAATTCCTTTAGAAAGGGACATGATCTTCAGAAGCTCATAACACATCATCAGACACTTCAACAGTGTTTCAGGATCATTCTTCAAGTGGGTCAGGGAAAAGAGAAAAACATTATTAATACAAATGGTGGCTGTGATAAGGAGAATGGGGACATTAATCATAATTTTTCCCTACCCAAATAAACATTTCCTGTCCACTACACATTTGTTGTGCAAGAATATTAATCAAAATCTGTCTCTAAACTATGATGAAAAGAGATTCAGGTTCATGTTTTCAGTTAGTTAAGAGTAAAAGCAGTAAAAACAAGACCATTTTAGAATTCTTTAGTTACTCAAGGACAAAAGAGCAGTTTAACTGCAATTCATTTTTTGCTTGAGTATACTATCAGCTTCTATACATGCAGAAGGAGAATACTAATGCCATAAATGTTCATTTCCAATTTTAAAAATTTAGATGATACAAGGCCAAACTACGCTTTCTTTTAAAACTATGAATAAACATCAAAACATAACCAGCACTTAGGAATACAGGAAGGGAAGAGACCTTCTCCACACGCATTTCTTTAATTTCAGGTTGCTCTGCCTCTTTTATCAGATCATTTTTTCTGTGTTCCAACTCAGTTATTTTCTCTTTTAATACTGATGCTCTGTTAAAATCCTGCAGAGTAATGCACTCTTCCAAAGCTTCTTTTGCTTCAAAAAGTTTCACTTTTATTTCAGCCAACTGAAATACAAAGTAAAGAGATAATATAATACCATAACCTTCGTGGTATTAGCCAACAATACACTATTGACACTAGCTGATAATACTCTACTATATAAAACTCTTACTAGATGGATATGCTTAAGAAAATATTTTTCTTGTTGACTAAGATCTGCTTACCTTAAGCTCCCGCTTTCTTATTTCAGCAACATCAACAGGCTGGTCGACTGTAACAAGTGGCTCACGAACTTCTGATATAATTTCTGCAATCTATTGTTACACACAGTATATTAGTGCCATTAATTTCAGCTCAGATATCAGATACTAAGCATTTAACTTTTCCAAATTTAAAATACCATCCTTCTGAAAAAGTATTGAACATCCGTGTAGTTTTCCTTAACAGCTAATTCACTGCAAATAAATCTTCAATTTGACAACACATAGTCTAACCATGAAAGTCTAGTGTTTTCTACCATTTAGCCAGGTAAGCAAGAAAATAGAAGACTGTATATCCATGAATAAGTTAAGCAGTTTCCATGCCAACAGTTCACAGGCACCATCTCCTCTAGATCTGAACACATGCTTTAAAAAGAATTACTGGTAACAAGAGTAAGGTTTTTCATCCGTTACTACTTCATTCAAAATACAACTAAGCACTAGCATTTAAAGGTCTATAAACCACCATATGTAGTATAAGAAGCCACGTAAGCAGTTTAATTTCAAGCCAAATACATGCATAGAACTAGAAGCAGAACTAGGCTGAGAGTTTTTCAGTTGGTTAGGGGTTTTCTTTAAAGTCAGACTCATTACATCAATAAAAAAAATGAGATGAAACATGAGGAAAACTAAAGACTGAATGAGACAGGATAGTCTTAATTTGATTTATCTTGTATCAGATCACCTCAGTTTAACTTTAACTTCCTCTCAAGCTGTACCAAATCAATGGAATGTATTGAAGCAGTGTATTTCACAGGAATAATAGAAATGCACACGTTTACTATTACTATTGTACTATAATGCTAAGATTACCATAGTTCTTCCATCGTAATCATGTAACAAACCTATATCCTAGCTTTACCCACTGGACTGAGGTTTTCCAAAAGTGGGCTCTGTCCTTAAGTCCAGGGTTCATTTAAAATAGTTGAGCAAAAACGAAGATCTGTTTTTCAGGAGTCAAGTTTAAATAATTATGCTGTATATAAAGACTCTACTATATAAAATACTTTTTGTATAAGGGTTTTTAGTCTCTATCTCAGCTACAGGGAGGGAAGAGAAATTTGAAACCTGGAAATGTACATTATCCTCACTTTGAATGTTTTAGTCAAAACTATTTGGATCTAATATGACAAAGGATTCTGAAACAGGCTGTCAAAGTGTAATACTTTCCTAACTTGAGTATTACATTTACAACACCAGCCAAATCTCTAAAGATAAAGATCTTTAGACAACCACAAAATGCAACTATGCTAAAAAAAAAAAAAAAAAAAAAAAAAGGCAGGGGGGAGGGGAAGGAGAAGGGGTAGAACCATAAATGCTTTTCCAAACTAAAAGTATTTTAACTACTGATATTTCTGTTACAATGCTTCATAAAGGCTGTTTGATATACAGGGAAGGCAGAGCCTAGAAAACAATGAGCCTTTAGAATTACTTACAATTTGAATCCTTCTGTCATCATCCTTAACAATACTGAGTAATCTTTCCACAAGCAGAGATATAAGGGCTGCTGAAGTTGTAGGTAGAATGAGAATCTTTTGTAAAGTAACTAACAGATGCTTTCTGCATTAAAGAGAAAAAAAACCCAAACAATCTGTTTGCTTATTCAAGAAAATGGAAGACATAAGAATTAATATTTTACTCACTTTGAGTTACTGTGATGAAGACTTTATAATACATTATAAGAGAAACTTCTCTATAGCTATATTAACTGCTGAATATATTTTCTTACTTAGCAATGTTTGTCTTTTCCTGATTTTACCTGATTTCTCTTGATTAGAAAATGCTGCATATTTTAATCAGGTGTCACTACTATCCAATGAAAGGTCATACCAGCAGAAAACAGTCAGAGTATCAATACTGTAGAATGCTTTCATAGAAATTATCTGGCTGGAAACTAAAAAAAAAATTACAAGTTACACTATCCTGCCAGTCTGGCATACATATAATGCATTCCACTGAGAGTTTGAAATTATTGCTGTGTTTGTACTATCATAACTGCAATTTTTCATAAAATGCCTGTGATAGTATGAACTTCCAAATTTATTCACTCTTATTACTTCACATCAAAAGGCTGTTCAAATTATAGCAATGACTCAGTTAACAGTCCAATTCAGCTTGGCATCTAAAACGTCTGTACCTTTTAGGCCTTAGTAGGCTGGGCTTAAAAACATAAGAAACACACAGGCTACTTACTGTAAGTCATCTGCTGAGAAGTAATCCATTTATCTCCTTTTATTTTTTATATACTACGTTCCAAATGAACAGTCTTGTCACTTCATAATTTCAAGAATACATTATGAAAACAACTGAATTTGTTCTCCCCAAGCAATGTTGTATCTGCATTAAAACTCATTTTTCCATAAAAGTAAGCAGACTATATTTGGCACACTTTTGGGAACAATTCCATTAGAGAAGCTGTGCCTTTCTTTCCAGCTAGCACTGGAACTGTATTTTGTCTATTTGATCTGGTTATTTTCCCCAACATAGACTCTATGCCTGTCCACAGGCTTATGAGTGCCATAAGCTTAATAACACAGATTTTATATTTAAGTTTACCTTCCTCCCTCTTCCGTGGTATCCATGCAGCCTATGATAAGAATCAGTTGCTGGCCTATAAATTCTTTTGTCATCAGGTTTTCAAAACAAGTAAAGTCTTCTCTTTCTTCTTCACTAAGAACTGGCATATTTTGAAGATAACTGAATCCAAACAGAACACATATAATTACATTCAGAATCATCGTTGGAAAGTGAAAAAAACCAAACCAAACCAAAACACAAACACTCCTCCCCCCCCCCCAAAAACCACCACTTTCCTGTCCTGTGTAAACAAGTGGTTACTTTAGTTACAAACCTTAAAAATTAATGTGCGTTCTCCTTTTCATAGATTAATAGTTCCAGAAAGTTATTTATATGAATTAATGTACAGTTTAAAAATAATGCACTTCATTAAACAAATCCCTTGTTTGAGAATGCAAAACAGTAAGAAACAGAAAATGACAAGTTATGCTTGTACATGTGATTTCAGTTCTGTACCCCTGCATAAAGGCAGCATCTTAGAAATAAATGTATACGTGCACCATTTTTCATATATACAACTAGCATTTTTCTGCTTATTTAGGTACTATGTTCTTCTACATGTTCAGAAGTGTTATATTGTCTACAAGACAAAATACAAGAAAATCATTAAAGTGTGCAGTGAATTTTAAATTCTTTAGATGATCAAGTATGCCATCACGGAAGAACAACAATCTGTTGTCAGATACACTCAGCCACATAGCATGAAGAGAATAATCAGTTTGTTCCGTTTCTTTATTTTTCTAGAGTCATTCTTCATCAAAATTTTATCCATCAATGAGAGCATGCATGTTCAGAAAATCTAGAGTGAAACATATAGTGTACAAAATTCAATACTGAATATAATGTAATATATGAAATTCAAATACTGATATGACCTGTGAAAAATATACTTATTTTTACCACAGCTTTGCAGATACTTTTCAGCAACAGCTCATTAAAGTTAGCAAATTTTAAACATTTCTTCAAAGTTAGGACAAAAACTTTGCATGTAGCTACTATTTAAGAACATCTGAAATTGCAATGTCGGCAGCTGTTTCTGATCATTTAACAATAATGTTACCTGCACCAGATAACAGTGAAATATCTAAATGAAGCTTACAATCCTGCATTTTTTCTTAAGTATCAATGACTTCGAGTTTCTTGCTCCTCCTAACTGATACACTCACAGTGCAAATAAAGACTTGGATTGTACAATTGCAAATCTTACCTGAAACAATTGGTGGCACAGCTCATCAATGAATAATTTAATAGCTGATACTACAAACAAGTACTAGCAAACCTAATTAATCTTACTCAGCCTCTGCCTGAAAGGGAAGGTAATTGAAGGCATTTTGAGTAAGATCGGATGGAAAAAAGAAAACCTTTTTTTTGGAGAACAAATGTTTTATGGACTCTTAAATTAATTATGAATGAATACATTTACACCCACCAGACTGGATCCACATTTCAAAATTAAGGAAGCACCGACACTTCATTTATTAAATGCTTATGAAACATGTTAGCACATTCCACATTGAAAGGTAGCAATGATTTCTATAAGTACTACTAGTATACTACACCCACTGAAGTGAGAAAAGAATATGCATGTTTTTAATTGGAAGCATCTATCAAAACAACGCATTTTTCAGCAGATCTGATTTATAATCATTTCAGAAAGCTTCACTCTACATTTTGCAAGTACAATACCTCAGTTAAGATTTCTCAGCATTCTCCATGCTCACAAACATAAATTCTGTTCAAATTTTATGTTAAGACTAAAGTATCCCACTGAGACAAAAAATTTACCTTTCTTCACTTTGGTAAAAAGATTGACTTAACAAAACATTCATTTTTTTCCCCTGATTAAATGTTCTGTAATTGGCTCATTTAGCAGCTCTATCACTGCCTTCAAACATAAGTTTCTGGGAAGCATGCCTGCCTGAGCAAGGGAAAGAGAAGGGAATGAACTTTCAGTTTCAAAAACACTTCTCTTGAGGACAGCAGCCAAGTTTTATTTTATTTTCACAAATTACAACAATGAAAAAAGTATTGGTTTCTGCGAGCTCTAAAAACCTCTTTCTGCAAGCACTTTGCAAACACACAGCAACCTGCATAACAACAGATGGACAAAGGATAGCTGCATATTACAGAAGAATTATTCTATTATCTTAAATGGCAAAGAATTATATGCTATTGATCTAGCAGTCCATCTTGCTGATAATTCAGAAAGGACATTCCAAAAATTGTTCTCAAGTTATAGGTTTGCTTTTTACAGGTTTTGTTTAAAAGAAATAAATCCTCTCAAAAATCTTAAAAAAAATTTTAAAAATCACTGTTCAAGCACAACTTTGGCTTTAGAGGAAACCGGAATAGTTGAATAAAAGAAATATTCTCTACTTTAAAAAAAAAAAAAAAAAAAAAAAAAAAAAATCTATTTTAGTGGCAAGAGATTTATTTTTAAATGCAACGTACCTTAATAAATAATCTGCATATATAGCTGTTTCTGGCAACATCTGTTCTAGTAAATCTTCACCTTCTTCACCTTTTGATTTTAGATATTCACAAAGACATCTCCAATATAACACATTCTCAGCTGTTAAGTCTTCCAGTGGAATCAGTTTTCTAAACAAAAATAAATAAATAAATACAGAGAGATAAATAAAATAGGGTCAAAGACAACAAATGCACAGAAATAGATTATTTCCTAAGATGAAAATAAAATCCTGTCAAAGGTATTCCCCACAGAAATACTTAAGACTGACAAAAATAACCTCCTCTTTCTTAAGTGAGGACACAGAGCTCCCTGAGCCCGTCACTACGTTGCACTTCTCAGTATTTTAAAGCAAGGCTGTTCATATCAGTTTGCAGAAAGATTCTGCTTAGCCCTTCAGATCTCCTAGAGCAACCACCCAAGTACTTTAACTCTATGAAACATTGTTATCACTGTACAAGTCTGGAAAACTGAACTCCATTAATCTGCAGAAATGCAACAACTGCATTAAATTATTTTTCAGCTTCTGTTTATGAATTCTTTCTTTCGTTCTTAATACAAGACCTTCACACAATATTCAAGTAGCAATCATAGTATGTCAAATGCAAAAAGTAATAGAACTGCTTCTCAGCATCTCTGTAAGCTCATCCTCCGTTTACCAGTCATAGGACTCCCACTCCTTTTTAAATTCATAGTCTTTTCCATGCTAAGCATGGCATATAATCTTTGTTTTCAGAAGCAGAACATTAAGTTGTGCATTAATTCTACCTCAAAACAGAAAAGACAGAGTATCACTGTCAGTGGTACCTTTCACTCCTTTGAATCCCATTTTACTTGCAAACTATCAACAGCAATTTTGTTTTTCTTTTAGGTCCCTCACACATAAAAAAAAGAAAACAAAAAAACCCCAGCAACATGTAGATGAAAATTGATCATTTGATGGCTTCCCATTAACCTGACAAGTCTTTATTTAAAAGTAAATTTAACAAACAGAAATCATAGACTTCAAAGATCTAAGCATTTATCATACTGATACTGCATCACTCAAGCTGTAGACAGAAACATCATACAAGAACAAGCCTAATATTTTCCATAAATCAAATAACCTCACTACAAGCTGAAAAATTTCACTCACTTCTCAAAAGGTCATTAGTCTAACAGATGATCTACTTAAAAAAATTCTCAGTTAGCCCAGTCTTTCAGAATGGAAGCCTCATTTCATGCAGGGTCAAAGTCAGACTGACAAGTCCATAACTATATAATTTTTTCCTTTGAACCTCTTAAGATATTGGCACATTTCCAGAGGCTGTAAGAAAGTTATTTCACTATTACTGATGCTTTTTAAAGCCACACAGGCACACATCTACAGCTGCGGAGTGCAATGCATGTAGCATCTACTGATTTCAAAACATCTGTCATAAGCTACTACTAGAATGCAGGACACTTCATATGATGACATTACACATTTTCCACCAAAACACAGAATAAGATTTTGTTATCACTTTTTAATCAGTGACAATTTGTCATTTAAGTTTATGATTTGAGATTAGACTCCTACCACTGTTAATAATCATTCCACTCTGGTTGCCTCAATTAACTTGAGCTGTTTCTTCTCACACCTTTTTGCCTCCCTTCGCAATTTCCTACAGCTTCTAATTTCTTCTTTTCTTCCCCCCTTCATTTTTGCTTTATGGATCTTAATATTCATCACGCCATCTTCTTCATAGCTTAGGAACTCGCTTAGTCAAATTCTACCAAACATTAACACAGGAAAATAAGCCTCTAAGATACCAACTTCTGTCAAGCTCTGTTAATATGAGCAAAATACCTCCAAAAGAAGGCTGAAACACAAGCCTAATAATTCCATTCTGATTGATTCTCCAAACAGTTCATGGATAACTGAATCAGCCCCAAATTGCGCTGCCTCTAGGTCAGCAAAAAGGATAGAGGGAAGCCAAAGAGGACTAGCCAATGTGCGAGAAAGACCAGAAGCATTACTGAGAGGGAGGAGGAACGGGAGAAAAGAAGCTTTTTCAGTACCACAGGTTAAAAGAAGAGAGAAAATTACAGTTGTAGGAGTAAACTAGAGCATCGCCTTTATTGTAAGCTGTACAGACAGTACAGGAAATAAACCAAATTAGACTCTAAGCTATTACTCATAGAAAAGCTTGTTTAGTCGATTAATTTACTGCCTCCTCTTAGAATTTAAGAGTGATTTTTGGGGTGTTCAGGAAACAAGAAGTCAAAGACATTTTTCATTTTTTCCTCTTGCTTATCTGGCACAGTCATTTTCAGCTGGTGAACACAGATCTTCTAAAAAAGAAAAAAGCATATCCAAAACATTTAAGTACACAAATACCAGTGAGACATCATGGCTTACACCACAATATCAGCCTTTTATCACAGGTAATAGTTACTCTGCTCCTCATTTAGATATAACCTTTAATTTAATATTCTTATACAAAATAGTCATCTTTTGGAAATGAAACTGATCTGCATACCTGCTGTCAAGGTTTTTACAATTCTGAACAAAGTCATGAAGTGGAGATAATGAAAACACAGCATTTAGTACTGGGATGGCCACTTCTGGGCAGTTTTCCACATCCAGTCGATGAAGCAATTCCAAAACATCCCCTTCAGTCAATCGTAACCAGGCTTGAAGCAGCTTCTTCTTCATTACCTCCTTAACAGCATCTAATAATACAGGAATTTAAATAGTTTAAAATGATAAAGGTCAAAAAATACAAAGTTTTCAACATACTTTCACAAATCATTTTTCTCTAGAAGGCTTTTTGGAAAGAAGTTATTAACTGCTGCATTTTTTTTTTCTTTCAACTGTATAAAGAACTACCACCTATGGAGCACTACTACATTTTTCAGGCAACATATTTTTTCCCCCCACAGGCAATAAAAAAAAAAACCCTCTATCCAAAAACTGTTACATCTAAAGACAGCACCTCAACCCAGAAAATCTATAAACCATGAATGCTTGTAGAGTAAGGAAGTATTCTAGGGAAGCATTGTTATATACTTGCTCTGTTTCAGGCATTTAGGAATTGGCCACTTTTGGAGGCAGGATACTACTGTACAGACCTTTAGTCTGAACTGTCACATGGAAGTCTTGTGTTAATTCAATTATTCAACTGGATTATGAAATTTACATAAAGATATTTTAAGTCCCTCCTCCCCATTGCCACAATGAACAAATAGTTTCTAGATCAGTAGAGTACTATTTAATCAAGGAACAAAGTATTTATGGGAACGTCTAGAATACGTACATCATTAATACATACACACAGATTTAAGCAGGGAAGTAGAAAGGCTAACAGTCTGGTGGAAGTAAAAACATAGTAACTAGGGAGTGACACAAGTATGCTCTTAAGACCTTTTAGAAAACAATATCTAATATAAGGGAAACAAAGTCCACACATACTGACAATATTCATCTTTCCTCTTATATGTAACTTATTATAATAAAGACAGCATTTAAATATAGTCAAGAGTTCAAAGAGCTGTAAAAAGGCCTTGAAAGGGCTAAATTAAGGCCCTAAGAATGAGAAACCTCTCCAAGAAGGCAAAAAGCATAAACTAGTAGAATGTAGTAGAATGAAAGAGAATGAGTGGAGAATTGACAGCTGAATACACCCTGAAAAGTAGAACTAAGCAGAATCTGGATTATGTCTTCTAGGTCTTGTTTAATTATAAACCCTTGTTCTGAAGCCAATGTGGAAAAACATCCAAAATTTCAACCTAGCAACCTTGAATGAGCAGGTTCCTCTCTTGTTATCTTGGGAGTTACTCAGATATGCAAATTCGATATACATATTCAAGGTTACAGAATTTGCAAAATAGATCAAAATGAGGGAATACTAGCAGATGTATATATAAATGCAGCCAATTTGGAACTTAAACCTCTTTTGCCCAGCAAAGAGCATATGATATCAATGATACCAGTGAGACTACATACTCTGGCAGATATTTTCCCTTGTGATTCTAGGTGTTAAGAAAAAGAGCAAGTCCTCAATAGCTGGGATGACAAATCATCCTAAGGAAGAGATAGACATCAACAGAGAAAGTATCTGCTCTGGATCGTAAAAGAAGGCAGTTCTTTATGTTGAACACCTTAATGTCACTGAAATATAGGCCATGTAGAAAGGCTGTACCTTCTCAGTAAGGGAAAACAAAAAATCCTTTTTCCTGACAAATGAAGGATCACAGGAAAAAATAGTGAAGGTAGCTTCTCCCCCAGTTTGGAAAGATTACTAAAATAGAAATGCATTCACCCTAAGTCAAAAGAATTATCTGTCAAGACCAAGTATGGGGGGGGGGGGGGGGGGGGGGGGGGGGGGCAGGGCAGGGAGAGGAGTGGCAGCCAGCAGACAAGAAGCAGCTAGTTAGGTCAAACAACAAACTAGTATACTGATAAGAAATAGTAATTCAGAACATAGGCTGAAAAACTATGGACTTCAAAAACAAAACCTGACAAACTTCATTATACTACTATAGAACAATTCAGGATAGGTGGGGAAAAACGCTAATTAAAACTTATTATACAGAAGGAGGATTTCTTTTTAAGTGTAGTTCTATACAGCATAAGAAAACACTCAGCTGATCCTGTCTTCCTTTGCTGTCAAGAACATACTAACATGATCCCCCACTAGCAAAAAAGAAAGGTAGATCAATAAAAACACATGCATACATGACACGCCTTTAAGAGCTCCAGTTACCAATGAACATAGTACTTTTGTCTTGTCCTCCAAGTGAATATCCATATAGGTCATATTTCTCAGTTCAAAAGCAGCACATCACTAAGCAAGGAAAATTCTCAGAGTAAAATTCAACAGGACTTAGTACAGACTTTCCAAACAAAGTATGTGGATAACACAGTAGCACTTAGTAAAACTGGCAGCTTTTATTGTGAAATTCATGTATATAATTGCTGCTGTTGTAAAAAAAAGCCGCGTTCTATGTAGGCAGGCCAAAATTGTCTCACTCACAGGCATGTGACCTTTTGATCTTTTGGCAACACCACCACACACAATTATGGGTGCATTCTGAATGGCTCTTTATATCATTTTCAAACAATTATCAAACTGATATTGATGTTTACATTTCAATTCTTCAGTATATTTATTAGTTAAAAAAGTTTCTGTAATGAAACATGTTTCAAAATACACTGAATTAAATAATTACATTGTTGGTTTTTAATTTTAATAGCATTTGGTCCTATTTTAGAGCTCAGTGGCTTTCAAGTTTTTTGAAAGTGCAATCCTTTTCTGGTTTGTCCACTATAAGGGGACTGGAAAACCAAAGCGGCAAGCAGAATTTCTTGTGCTTAAACATTTCCTGGTACCTCATGACTCCATTTGAGCTCCTTATTATTGCCATCACAGCTTCCACGTGAATCATCCCCAAAACATTAGAAAGTATTCTCTCAAACATTTGTATTAAGATGTTGAGAAAGATGATCTCTTACCAGATCTGTCATTAAGTCCTTGTTGTAATAATTTTACTCTCTGTGCTATTGAAAGAGCTCTCATGTGAACTTTTTCTGCCAAAACCTTAAAAAAAATTAAGACATTAAAATGCATTTCTACAAATGATAACAACCAAATTCATTAACTACCTGTGGTTTTAAACTCTCAGTTTTATCCATCCACAGAAATTGTAAGTCAATAAAAGCCTGTAAAACCTATACCATCAGCATTGTACCAATACATTAACAAGCAGATTCTTGTGTATGGAAGAAAATGTAAAATAAAATAAGTAAGAATAAAGTTAACAAATTCAAGCTGCTTGGCAGCTCTGCTTGAATGCAACACCTGGATATGAAAACTATTCTCTCTCTTTAAAGCTCCAAGAGCAATGAATACCTGCAATGAAATGACTCAAGTATGTACTTTTCTTAAAGCCTACTAATGCAGAGATTCAGTTAAAAAACATAATTTAACCTAAGTAAAGAAAGAAGATGGTTCTGTGTGAAAAAAAATGAACATTTTGTTTGAAGATCTTGCCTAAGATGCCTGCACAAGAAATATACATGGTAGCATACGTTCTTGCCCTTACTTCTACATAAAAACACAAGTAATGGTTGATACTTCTCAAAATTGGAATACCAAAAATACGCAATTTTTTTTTTTTACACTAGTATTGCTGTGTTCCTAACTTTACTTAATTATCTATTATGTAATAACAGAGAAGAAAAATTGCTTCACAAACATCACAAAATGCATAGATAGAAAACAACAGATTGTATACGTAATTTATACTTTTACTGTCTGATCCTAAAGAGCTGAGTTCTATTACAAAAGTAATTTCTATCAAGCAAAACCCCTGAACTTGACTGCAGAACTTAACTTGAAAACTTGTATTAAATCACTCCCCCTCAAAATTCTGGTAAGTGAAAATAAATTATTTAACCATTCTTAGTGTTTAACCAGTGAAATATAGTAAAAGATTTAAAGCCTTTTTCCTAAGTCAGTCTTTGAAATTAATATTAAGTGATCCAATTTACCTCATATGCCAACTTCCTGACAGCTTCCTTTACATCCATAGTGCGGCCTACAATTTTTGGCAAAGTCCTTGCTGATGGAGCAATACATGACAGCACTGCACGCCTCACTTCCGAATTTGAATCATTTTCAAGCAATGTGTTGTAAACTGAAAGTAAAATAGTCATAATAATGTTTTCATAAGAGTTTGAAACATTATAGAAAAATAGAAAATGCTAACAAACAAACAAAAAAATCAGCAGCTGTTATTAAACCCCCTCCCCCACCCCTGCATAGCTCATACAAATTTAGGGAATAGTTTAGGGTCACAAAACCAAGTTTTTATGGCAATTACATGCTGAGTTATGATCTCAAAAGAAACTCAACTATGAAAATAATATTTGCAATCATAAGTAGGATCTTCAGTTAATAAGTCCAAAAATTGCTACTCTAGATCCCACCTATAAATAACCACTTTGTCGTTTACTGGACAAAAATAAAACAAAACAAAAAAAACAACTTCCAAACGTTGGCTCCTTAAGACCTCTATTCACTGGCTATACATCGTCATTATCTTTGAGGTGGATGCTCAAATTTTCCTATAAATGGAAAACTGCAATCTCCATTAAGCCTACCAAAACTCAAATAGTAAATCTCTCACATAATGCTTTTTGTTATATTCTTGACTCTTCTTCAAAATCAAAAGCAACAACAAAAAGAATTTCATCAGAGAATACTTGAATTCATCTTCTTGCTCTGTGAGATGATGATTGACTATGAAATTTATGTGCTCCTAAATAAGCAACTTATAAACAAACACTTAGAAAATATAATTTCAAAGAAGGTACCTTAACAACAAAAAAAACCCGACTAACTTACTCTCTTCACAAAAGACTGTACGTAAAGTTTAATCAGGCCACAATTTACATAACAGCTGTGCTGGTACAAACCTGCAGTCCATCTACCTTGAGGCAATGGAAGTAGATGCTTAGTCAAGAATCATACCGTACACAAAGAAACCCACAAATGGCACAAAAAAAAAAACCATCAAGAAACCTGGTTACCAAAGGTGCTGATCTCTTAAAGGAAGTGATCCATGAATGAGATTCGGGGAGGGGGAAAAAAAAAAGGGGGGGGGCGCCAAAAAAAGCATAGGTCAACCATGTCAGTAACCAGTTTGCCTCTCATAGGGCAGACAGCCATAATTTGAGACAAGATTAGTTTTTCTATTATCATCTCTACTCCTCTAAGTGTTTTTGTGCAAATTCAATTAATAGTACAAAAGGGTCCTTAGAAGTTAAGAACCGAGCAAGCCTGTATCACACCTCCACCCCAATTCGCAACACACCATTATTCTCACCATCCTTCAGCTACATTCAGTTCACAGAATAGCCTGAGCCCAATATGATTTGTCTGTCATTTAATTCCCAGTGGACCTCTCCTTTAAGCAGTTCTGTCTTTTCCCCTTGAATATACACAACTCTTGCATCTACAACCTCCTCTGCCAAAGAGCTCCACAGTTTACAAATTATTACAAGAATACCCTCTAAGATTTGTTTCCTCAATGCTTAAAAAAAATGCTTAAAAATGTTTTAAAGTAATGTAAATCAACAAATGTTCTTAAAAAAAAGAAAAAACCCAATACGACTTACTGTTAACAACAGGACAGTTTTCATCCTTAGGATCTTGAAGTCTCGACAGGGCCAAGACAGCTTGAATTCTCACATTCGAAAATTTATCTTTAAGTCTAATCAGCATTGCTTCATTAATTTTATCAAATAAGTCATCATCAATCTGGGCATTCTCTGGCATATTTCCCAAAATCTTATTAACAAGCTGACACGTTCGAAACCTAACTGCATGGCTGTTTGCATTGTGAGACTTAGGGAAAGAAAAAAAAAGTATTCTTATAATCACACTTTTCTCATTTCCAACATAAGGCTATTAATATGCACACGTAAGTAGTTAATATTCTATACAGTACATGAAATATGGACTTCTGTATTTCAAAAGCTTCAAAAAGTCACAGAACTGGAAAACAATTATGGCCCATCACCTAAATCAGTGGCACTTCACATAATTAGCAAAGTCCTCACAAAGGAAAAAACATGCTTACCACTCAATGTAGACTACAGTACATTAGCTAACTTACCACTGTCTCCACAAAACATTAAAAGAAAAAAAAACAAATTAGCAATGAGGACTAGTGATCTTGGCCAGATCAATAATTTTTCTGTCAAAAGACTAGTTTAAGAAAATGTAATTCTATTTGTGTTTTCATGCCATTGGAACTGTTGATCTTTCTATATAACACTTGCAATAAGCAGAAAAGAATAATACATATGCCAACCATACTTGTATGAAAGATCTTTTAATATTTTTACTTATCAAAGAAACAGTATAAAATTCATTTCCACAACACTTCCACAATTTCACTTATAAATGCACATATAGTAAAGCCTATAATGACACATCTGACAGCCAAATAAGAAAACAGTTCATATTTTCTCACGGGTCTAACTTTTGAAATCCAGTTGTTGGGTTATTGAGGGGGGGTGGTATTACTCGTAAAGCACTAGTTTTGCCTTGCTGGGGTTTTTTTCTTTGTATTTTTTAATACCAACTTTTTAAGTTCTAGTTTGTAGGTATCATCTCAAGCACCAGCAAGTTTTCCCCACTGCATGAAGTTTCCATTTGTTACGTTAAAAATTTAATAATAAGTGTTACTGTACCTCAAGCAAAAAGTTAAACACATAATTCAGAAGTAAATTATCTTCTTCTCCCTCCTCACTACCATCCTCTTCCTCCATTTGATAAAATGAAGTAACAAATTTAGCCACAAAATTGATCACTTGTTCCACTGATGGTTCCCGTCTGTAGATTATCATAGCATACTTAAGGAAATGAATGAATTTTTCATGAAAATCTTCCTTATCTTCCAACTGAAGGGGAAAAAAAAAAAAATCAAATCACAACAGAAGATAACTACCTGGTTCATCTTTCAAAAGCAGTACCACAGAAAAATAAAATAAATGGTTTTATAATTGACAGCTTCCATTTAAATTTTTAAAGCACTAAAGCCAGCAGTTACGGCACACCTGCTGTTGTGCACTCTTCACTGAATATTTTGCTTTAACTCCACAGCAGGCGTTATGTCTTGACCGCTGGGCTCCATTCTGGAGTTTACATTTACCTGCTAACAGGTTTCAGAACGACAATCGACACCCTCATCCATTATTATCCTGTGTCACACCTACTTCTCGGGTATCCAAACACCTTCCAGCAACATCATTAATACCTGCCGTGGGCTGTTCTTACACCCATGTTCGCAGGAGACAACTGTGTATAATAGTTTAGCGCGTGGCTTGGGTTTTTTGTTGGTTTTTTTTTTAAGTCGCAGGGCTCTTCTTAGGCATACTGGCCTCAATGCTTGTTTTCGGGGAAACAAGGCCGCAGAGGCCCCCTGCCCTCTGAAGGACAAGCAGAGCACCTGCTGATCGCCCTCATTTCCCCCTCAGCCTGGCGGGTCACCGCTCCTCTCAGCCGCGGGCACGCCCCGAGAGCAGGCGTACCTGATTATAGGTGCTCTTCAAAGCCACAACCAGTTTCGCGTGGTTCTGGTGAGCCTTCTGGGCCAGCTGAAAGGCTTCTTTGATTTGCAGAAGCTTCTTTTTTGCTCCCATGGCTGCAGAGAAAGGGGACGGTCACGTAACAACTCCCCTGCTCCAGACTCCCTTAGCGCAGAGCCGCCCCGGGAAGGCGGAGAGCTGCTCTTCCCGCACAGGGCCCTAAGGCGGCAAGCCCGCTCCTAACGGCGGAAGGAGCGCCCACCACAAGCGGACCGAGGCTCCCGCCCAACAGCCAAGCCAAGCCAAGCCAAGCCAAGCCGCTCCTCGCCTCCTGCTCCAGCCGCGGGGCCGCCACCGGAGACCGTCCCCCGCCAGCCGCCGCGCGCGCACCGGCAACGGCCGCAGCGCCCGCGCCCCTAGCTTCAAACTCGGCGCGCGTACCGCTCCTAATCTCGCGAGAAACCCGGTGGGCGGGAGGGGAGGGGGGCGCGTGCTCGTCTCCGCGCGCTGGAGGCGGGGCTGGGGTTGGGCCGTGCAGCGCCGCGCTGCTGAGAGGGCGGGCGATGGCGGGCGGCCCGGCGGAGCAGCCGTTAGGCGGGCAGCGCGCGGGAAGCGCCGCGCCGCCATCTTCCTCTAGGGCGGGCTGGGAGGGAGAGGGGAGCGGCCGGGGCGGTGCAGGGCTGCGGCCGGCGTCGCCCCCGCCTCTTGGGGCGCGCTCACGGCACGAGCGGCTGTTTCGAAGCAGACTCGGTATCAGCCATGTTGCAGCTGAGGAGAAGCGTCGGGCAAGAGGATTTTCAGAATGTATGTTGGTGCAAAATAGTTGAGTAAGCCTGACAAACTCTGGTACTGCCCTCAGCCATTCTCCCAAAGTCCTCTCCGGACGTGATCATCTGGAAAGATGAGTATAGTTGCATTTTGTAAACGGGAGCCTTACACCGAAGCAATTAGGGTAGCAAACCGAGAAAGCTCAGCCTGTGTCTGAAAGTAATAAAAGCCCGTTGGAGAATGGTCATGTAATGAGAAAAAAAATGCTCAGCTACCGTATCTAGAGCGAGATATGTTTGCCTATTTTAAAGTTCACTTTTGCCTATTTTACAGATTTAGGGAACAAAGGGGATTATGTTCACTAGGTAACTGGTTAAGTAACTGGTTACTTAGTTCCCTGAGTGAACTACCTAAGCTGAATCCAACTTGCAGACTCTGTTTCTTAGTGAAACATCCTTTTGTTTTGTATCAGCTGTAAGAGGGTTGGAAAAGATGGATAGTGTGGATAACTGACTTGTTGGAAGGCATATTTGTGTTCCTGCCAGACTGAATCTTTTTCTAGTGGAAATTTTCCCCAAATTTTCAAGCATTTGTTGTGAACCTAATGTTTTCCCAGAAATTAACTTGAGAATAGCAATAAATTCTGTATCTCATTAAAAACAGGAAAGATAACTAAGTTCAAACTCCGGAGACATGTTACGAGTTACAGAAGATACTGTGAGACAGGGACTGATATTTAATGAGAAGCAAGGCAGGTGATGATTAGCTGAGGGGAAACATTCTGAGCATATATTAATTACAGAGTTATAGACAGCATTCAAAAATGTGAACAGAAGTAGTTAACTGTGGACACTAGGAACTTAAGGTATTTGACGTCTATATGTGTTTGGGCTTTAAAAAAAAAAGCCTGTCTGATTACCTCAAGTGATGACAGTTATTTAGTAAGAACAGATGACATACCATCAAATGACAGTAGGTCAAATAGGCAGAACCCGTCCTGAAGAAGGGTCATTTTTGACTAAGGAAAAAGACCACCTAACAAATAAAATAGGTAAGCACTAGGGGTCAGTCTTGTTCCAGATCTGAATCTTCCCAGTGTTTTCTTTAAGAAGCAGATTTTTATCAATGAAATAATGGAATGATTTTCTCTTTACAATTGTGTCAAGGATTATGGGGTATATAAGCTGTATGTGAAGAATAGAGGGCAGCAGCAGGAGAAAAAGCGTTCTATTTTATAGATAAAAATAAATTTAAAAATCATTTATGTATGTGGCAGAGTTTTTTTCCTGATGTATTGTACTACCACACATTTGTGTATGTGTAAAACAGATACCTGCTTTTTAAAGGTGAGTCGTTTGTATTTTTTATTAACTTTTAAAACATATGGACCTGGCCTAATCCCCTTCTGCTCCTAGAGAGCAGGAAATGGATTCTATATGCACAAGTACAATAGTAACTTAGAATCTTATATGCTAACTTTTTTCTAAAAGTTTTTATTTTATGTTGGAGAAATAGTCACTGTACAAAAACACTATAATCAACAGCAAATCCTCAATGAGTTGGGTTTTTTGTAAGGTTATATTTTCTAGGGAATTACAATGTGTAACCATCTTTCTATTTAAGGTACTTTTACTGGACAATTAACTTCATCTAGCTTTTTTCCGCTGTAGGACTCTGTGGAGAAGAGGATGGAAACAGGAAGAGAAGAGCAGGTAAAACTTTGTGATTCTTGTGGCTTTAAAAACCCAGGACTTTTATGTTAAATGAAACTAATAATGCGAACTAAATTATTTTTAATTCACATATGTTTGGCAGCCCGTTTGTGCCTACGTGCATCTCAGATCTACAGATGAGGGTTTTCCCTGCTGAATACATTGCAGTCCCTTATGATGGATTTCCTCCAGGATGTGAGATTTTTTTCTTCCAATCTGCTTTAAATATTTCTGCTAGGCTTTGTATTTCTAGGTAGAAATAGAAGTCAGGCTTCTGTTATGGCAAATTGAAGTCTAACCCAGTTAGACATACTGGCTTTCAGGGTAAATATGCCACAGGGATCCAGATTCCCAGTATTATAATTGGTATTTCATGTGTAGGTATATAACATGCTGAAGTAGGATCACAAATGTTGGCCATGCAGACTTTGCTCTGCATAGAGTACAATCGTCTCCCTGTGATACCAGATACTTTGTTCAACTTATAGAGGTGTTTGCTGTCAAAGTTTTTACAGGTTATGCTTCAGGGCCTTGACTGCACTAATAAGCGTTAATGGCCACTGACCAGCCTCACCTGGGGCCTCCAGCCACACCCCTTGCCCATGGGCCCAGGAACCCCATTTCAGCTCAGCCCTGGGCATTTAGTCATTTTCTGAGCTCCCAGGGCTCAGTAAGGGCTGGCTACTTCCTTAGGGATGGATACAGTGGCAAACTGGGAGGGCAAGGACCTTGCCAGCAGCACAGGCCCAGAGGTTGTGGCCAGTGGGTTTCACAGTTCTATCTGAAAAGGAAAGGAATGATGAAATGCAGAACCTTGGATGGTGCTCTAGGCTCTGGAGGGAAGTGTGCTGTAGTAAGTCAAGCTTTTTTCCGTGTCCTTTGAAATAGTGACCTTATCTGCTATGCTATGGTCTACTTCTGGTTGTCTCTACTTCCAACCCACTGTTCTAGATCCTTTCTCTTTCCTGTCAGTGCTGTTGTGTGAGCAAATAGACAGTGCCACAGGGTAGGCCAAACTTGCTGCATGCCAGTTACTTTGTGGTAATTTTAGATGTAGGTCACTGGGTAAAAAACAGGTAAAAAAAGGGAAGCTGTTGCTATCCTATTTAGTAGGTGTTCAAGGGCTTTTATAACTGATGCATCTGGTTGGTTCCAGTTTCCATATTAAAAATATAAGCACAGTAATATTTCATCCATAATTGGGCCATCGTTATGCAGTAGTAATCAGAGATCCTGTTCACCACATTCCTCCAAAACTTGTGTATATATAAGTCAGCGATAAAACTGTGTATACATTTTTGAATAGTTACTGTTTTCAGTCAATGAGGAAATCAGTAGCACTTCTGGTGGTTTTTGAATGGGACTTTCAAATCCTGTTTGCTTTATGAGGTGGGAAGAAATGAAAATTATAAAGTAGTTATAGATAATATTTTATATAGATAATATATGTAATTACCCAAGACGTACCAGTGGCAGAACCACTTTATATTTGTCCTTTTTCTTGCATCCAGTCCCAAAACAAGCTTTATTGGAAGTAGGCTAGTGAATTAGGTGAGCAGGATAGCTGCTCTTACAAGTTGTCCGACTACTTTTTTTTAACCTTATTTCCTTTTTTTTTTTTCCCTGTAAGAAGGAAAAAACAGTCCCTGATTTCTGTTTTCTGGGGTCAAAAAGCTACTCTTGGACCAAAATGAATTTAAGTGGAGATCAATAATGAGAATAGTGATTTATGAATTAAATTAGAATCTCACTTAGGGATGCATCTTCCTTTGTTGAGGCACTAACGTGAGAAGTTTTAAATCCATTTTATTGATATGGCTTTTTCATTTGAAACATAACATGACAGTTAATGACTAACTGTATTGTTCTACCATTTTCAAATGCAAATTTTATTGGACTGCAAAACAGCAGTAGAGTGTAATCTGGGGGACCAGTTTAACTTTACCCTCATGTATTAAAAAAAAAAAAAAAATCCCACTGACTTCAGTAGTACTGGTATTCAGACAAAGAGTGGAAGAATTGGGCTCTGTATTATTTCTGTTTTGGAAAAGCTGTTTGTAATATGTTAAACAAAGGCGCAAAGTTATGTATTAAACATTTGCAACAGAAATATCTTCTTTATGTCTTGGAATTTGGGGTGTGTGGATCTTTTAATAGTAGCTAGTCTGAAGATTTCAGAAGCTATATAGTCTGCATATTCAACAAGCACGAGCTACCAAAAATGGAAGGCTTATAGTCTTTTATTAATATATGACTTGTTTTTTATAATAAAAGGAAATTAGTTAATGCATCTGAGCCGTAAAGCTATAAAGCTGTGTACAGTTACTCATAGACTTATAAAGACTATAGTGACATGACCACCTTCTCATAATTTACTTAAAACTAATACAGCAATGATAATTCAAGCAGAAATGTATGTGTGTGTTTTCTGTTTAGACTTTTAATTTTTACTTTAAACTGTCTTTGCCATATACTGCCCCAAGTTCATGAACATTCTGTAATCTACTTATGTGTTCCATGTGGTTCTCACAAAACCCACATTTGTGTAGTACACGCTTAAATTATGCTTTGTGATGTCCTTGCTTTGTCGTCTTATCTATAGGTGATCCCTAGATCAATTAGAAGAAAAAAAATAGGTCAAATTCTCATTTAAAAGCTCTGGCATTATCTGCTAAAATTCTGTTACTGAAACCAAGTGGGGTTTTTTGAGTAGTGGAACTAATGGACTTGAGTCACCTATGAATTTATGTTCTGTAGTTGCATTTTATGGTGCATGAGATCTGATTGAAGCTTTTCCAGTGTTTGGAGTATTGACTGACAAGTCTTGTCTGGACTCAGAATACTTTACCAGCGACAAATTATGTTCTGCTAAAATGCCATCTTGTACCAAAGCCTCATGTTTTTCCCTCTAACGCCCCAAAATACATAAATAGCCTGCTTGAAAATATCTCAGTGGTTTATTCCTTTCCCAGTGTACCTGAAGATCTGTGCTCCTCTGCTCTGTCTATGCCTATGTACATGTCTCATGTCTCTGTCCAGCCATGCATTCAGGTCCAGTGTGTCCTCTGCTGTTCAGTAGAAAAAACATTAATGTTACTATCCATCTAGTAGAGTGATAACACAGGTAACTTATTGTAAGTACTTTTAAAACCTTTTACATTTTTCTTAATTTGCTTTCTATTTTCACTCAGTTTTGTTCTTTTCTGAGGAAACAACGTGCTAGGAAATTGCTCTAGCCCTTTGTGTTCTGTTGATTGTCCTAATAAACTTGTCAATTTTATCAAAATTTTACATATAATTAAGTTCCTACACTTTTTTCCTCAAATTGATGACCATGTAGAGAAGATATTATAACCATGTTAACTGAGTTAAACTGAAGTGTGAGTACATGTCTTACCAGATACCAGACAATTGACAATGGCATGTCCTTATGCCCTAGTCATAGAAAAAGTTTCAATCACAGGCAGCAGCATCTTGGACGCTAGTGCAGGTGAATGAAGAAACTATACTTGGTCATTCCTGTGTGCAAGGCTCTGTTCCTTACCTTTTCTTATTAATGTTCTGTCTGGGCTAAACTTCTCTTCCCTGCTTAGCATCTCCCAGCAACTGTGACCATCTTTGTTTTCCTTCCTGGCCTTTCCCTTCTCCTGTGCTGCATTTCTCAGTCAGTCTTCATTTCCTCTCACTCCTGAAGTGATTGAGGGTCCCTCCTTTTCTCCCAGCAGTTAAAGGGTTTGGTTTCTCTGTCCTGAGGTCATCTTCTCAGGCTTCTTTCTCCCCACTGCCTGCAGGCATTCTTCTTCTGCCCTGATCTTTTTCCTCTTGGAGTGTTTATTCTTAACAGTGCTTTATCTCTTTTTGCCCTCACCAAGGATTTCCCTTTTTCCTTTTGCCCTGCTCTTAGCTGACACCGGATAATCCTCCTTCCCAATTCTGATAGTCCTGAGGAAGCTCTTTTTCAAACCCACCACTAGCAAAGTGGAAGCTTCTTGCCCAAGAAGGATGGAAAGTACTGCCTTACCTGTTAGACAGGAAGGCTGCCTTACCTGCTTGGGGCAGGGGGTAAGAAGCAGCCTCATGTCCCCTCTGGCTGTCCCTCTCTTGTGCTGGCTGTAGTGACACATCAAAGGGATGTGGAGGAGCTCTCAGCTTCTCTTACCTGCTCTTTCTCCCTTTTCCTCTTTTCTACCTCTCTGACTTCACCCTACTTTGCTTTTTCTTCGTTCCCCTTTCTCTTCTAGACTTGTTTAAACGTGTCCACTAACCATTTTCTTCTTGCATAACACTTTACTGAAGCAGTCTTCTTTAAAAATCCCATTATCTTAATAGCTTGCCTTTTTTGTGCCCTGTTTTCTGCCTTTTCTGTCCTTTTATTTATTTTTACATGTGCAAGCCTCGTCTCTTTGAGGAGAGGGAACGGCTTGCAGATGATAAAAAAATGACCTGTAATATTGTTAGTTTTCTTCTGGCACCTTTCCAATGCTTTTAGTGTAACAGAGGAACTGACCAGCCTCTTTGGATAAGGCAGGCAGACCGGATCCTGGACAGCGCTCCCGGGCTCAGCTGTGCTCAAGCGTGCCTCTGCTTTCAGCACAGCAGCAAAAATTGAACAAGCTTTTCTTCATCACTTTATTGGTCCGTCCGGACTTAGAGAGGACTGCCAAAATAACAGAGCTTATGAAAGGTGCCAACACCGTCTTCTCTGACCTCTGCAATCCTTTGGCAGCCCAAGAAGGCAACATGATTTAATCTGCAGACAATCCCTATAACAGATCCTCAGCAACGTCTGTGCTGCTGCCTGTATGGCTGGCTCAGCGTCTCCTGTGGGGAATTTGTAGCATCCAGCCGCTGGCATCTTCTCCTGGCGGAAGCTCAACCATTTGAAGAGAAGGGGAGGGAAAAAAAAAAATCCCAGTCAGGATGTTTGCACATGCTGTTCTCTGCCTCCTCGCCTGGGTGTTCTGCTGAAGGATTGGGACATCTCCACAGAAGGACGAGTGGCGGCGGCTGGAGCTTGCCCTGTTTGGGGCTGAAGTTCCTGCAGCGCTATGGGGGTTTGAGTGCGTGCAGCGCGCCGGGGGAGGCCAACAGCAGGGACAGGATCGCACTACCCGGAGCATACACAGACAGACTTGATTAAAATATTTCAAGCCTAATGGCCTCTGGCATAAACAAGAATCATCAGCCCGGGACTTGCAATGGCTCTAAAGCCGCTCGCAGCAGCTCGGCAGAGGAATGCAATCAGGAAATGCACATGAAAATGTGCAAGAAGATTGCCCAGCTCACTAAGGTAAGTCTCGCTGTTGCAGCCTTCCCAGGGAGGTGAGGCTGCCCTGGCCGGGGGCGGCGGGGCTGGCTCGGAGCTGCCTCCTCTGATGGCCCCTGTCTGAGAGGAGGGAAGGGAAACCGGTCCTCTCCTGTAAGGCGGTTGCTGAAAACATCGGTGTGCACAAACTTCCTTTCAAACAGTTCCCCCGCGGGTGCTACAGACCAACCTTAGCGGTTTGCCTTTGTGGCCGACGATCGACATCTCGCACTTAACAGCTCTAATTAGCGTGCAACAATAGCGAGAAGAGCTCAAGCTCTGCGAAGACATAGGGTTTGTCTGTGTGCTGCTCGGAGGGATTGATGGTATCCGCTTTTTTTCCTGAATTACGAAGACGGCAATTAATTTGCGTTTTATAGGTTCTCGAGTAATATTGTTGCAAAGCTGCAGCCGAACTGTGGTACTGAAGTACAGTATTACTTGTCTTGTACTTAATTGTTCCTGATGTGCATAAGTAGATACTTTAAATGACATTCGTGAAAGACAGGAGTTGGAAAAGAGGCAGGACTAAATTATGTAGTACATTGTAGTAAAACTTCTAGTCAATACCGAGCTACACTACAAAATATTTTGAACATTTTCCACACCATGTTAAGAAATAAGAGAAAATCTGTAGGAGGTGGCAGTTATCTTTTAAGCTATTTTTATGCTGCACCTTTGTCAGTGAGAAAAACCTATTTCCTACCCTTGTTTACTAATCCAGTTTTTACATGTTCTGTAACCTCACTGCAATTGGTAAAAACACTTTAGCAATGAAAAAACACTGACTAAAAATACAGGTCAAACAATAGGAAATCATTAAGACGTTCAAGTTAGAATGGCTTACTAGTTACAGTGCCGTTATTCTCATCTAATGATGACTGTATGTGATAATGTATATTGTGTATGAATACATACACAATTGCTACCTACATTTACACATGTACTTGCTATATTATACTTACTGTACTGTACCAAGACTTACTTTACTGGTGCTTTGATTGTATGTTTGTATAATAGTATTTGTATACAATCTGATCCGTACTTTTTGCCCACGAATGCACACATTACTCCTCAAGGTACATTTTCATTCTGTAGTAATTGAAAGAAAACTATCCAAATAAACATCAAATTTTTTTATTATTTTGAACACAGATATGTTTGAGCAATGAAGTCTGTAAAAAGTCTTAGAGAAGCACTTTCTGTTTATTGATAACATTCCGATTCCTCAACCACAGTGAAATGTACATGAAAGATGACTGTAAATTAGATTAAGATGTCCTGAGTTGCTCCCTTGTTTTCTGTCTCGTACTCACTTGCTATCCTTCATCAATTTTGCATGCTAAGTAAAATTTGTCCATAAGCATCACTCGAAAAAATCACAGTATTGCCTCTTCTAATAGAAAAGCAATAGCTGGGTCTCTGTTAATTGATAGCTTATACTTCACAGTAACAAGAGTTGAAGAATCACCAGCTCCCTCTTTCTGGATGATCCATTTCTCAACAGCAGACTTAGAGCATATTGATGAGATCTGTGCAAAGAAACGCTTGTTCAAAATTTTCATAGAAATATCCTTTTTATATAAAGTGATTATTTTTAAAGTCTCTCTGCTCTCAACTAAATTTTGAGGAAAAATATCTCATTCCTTTCTGAAAACTCTTATATTGCTTTATAAAGCTTGTCTTTGGGTTGGGGAAGAAAGTTCCGCTGTTTTAGCAGCGAAAGGTGGGGAAAATCACCCCAGTGCAAAGGATCATGGCAAAATTTTATTGCAGTGTTTTTTTCAGATGCTTTTGATAAATTTCTACTGTTAAAATGTGGGTGGGGTGATTTATTTACTTTTAATAGAATTTACCCTCTGGATACTTTTCAACCATCTGAAATAAAGCTGATTTATACCTGAAGCTCAAAAAAGTACTTCTGAAAAGCAAATCATTCTGTTTTGGAATGTGGCCCTTAAGAACCACTTTTCTCTGCAATGAGACTACACTTACAGAGAATCATAGCAGAACTGGAATTTTAATCATAAGCTTTCCCTTCTAAATTCTAGGTAGACTGATGCTGTACCAACAGCAGACATCCAAGAAGCAAAATCTGAGACCAGATTAGCTGAAAAATGGCTATATGGAAAATTTGTTATAATAATTTTTGGCCTAGGAACTTTGAGAGCTCCCTTTTGAATCACTATTTTCTTGGCTATATTACAGTTGGGCTAATTATAATAAAATCCCTCCTAACTTCAAATTGCCTGTAGTGCTTTGCTTTCCCATTTCTAACCTATGCAATACTGCTGTCTGTTGTTGTACAGCTGCAACTTCTTGTCCCAGTGAAGTTAGATTGTCATTGATGGGGACATAATGATCTAATTACTCATCCACTCTGCATTGTGCCAGGAGAAATGAATAGAAAATGTTTACATTAGGTGTAGGATACAGAGCTTGACTTACATTGTTTCTTTGTTACATAGTCAGTAGTGGCCACCTCCTACTATCAAAGGCAAAGGAGGGGGGTGCAAAGGCATCAACAGCAGAACCAAACTGGGTGAGGTGATCAGGTTTCCATCGTTGCATGAAGTGCTGATTACCTTGTAAGACATGGGTTGGTACAGGTAATCCCCATAGGTAATCAGGACACAGAGATCCTGAAAGGTGCTCCCAATCTACTGCCCTGCAATTCCTGCTTTTGGAGAGGTAGAATACAGTAAGTTTTCATACCTTCAGGGGTGCATTTTTCTGTTCTGCACCATTTTGTCTGTAACAGCAAAAATACAAACTTTTAGAAATGTTTTGTTTGCTTTGGGTAGCAAGCTACTGCTTTTTGCAGCCCATTTATCAGTATTTTTAGATGCCTGGCCCTTCTCACAAAGATTGACTTTTTCACTGTTGACATGTAGAATATACATTGTTTTTCCACATCAAGCTATCACAATGAGCAAAACCAATGAGCATATTTGTAAGCTCAGTCAGGCTCCCTGTTCTGCTTTGCCCCCCTCTTTCCACAGAAGTAAGGTGGCCTTTGCATTTCAAGGTAGAACTGGCCACAGATCCTTGTTTACCATTAGACATCTGTCTGCCCACATTTGAAGTACACTAGTGAAAATATGGCATGGTTTTATTATTAATTCTACAGTCTAGGTTTTGCTTTTAAAGCCTCAGCTCACAATGCTAAATGAATGTGTGGGACAACCAGGTTTTGTTTGAAAAACATATATATTTAAAAAAATGTTATATTAAAAAGTGCAGACTGAAATTTTTTGTTCCCATGGATGCAGATAAAAAGTTTAAAAGACCTGGTAATATTAGTGAGTTTGGATGAGAGCTGCCTAGGCTTTCTGAATTTTGACCTTAAAATCAGATAACATTGCGGATATTTCCAGATGAGCTATGGTTTGATTTATGAACTTACAGAAATTAAAACAGAAACATTCTGCTTGCAAATGGGAATGTCCATCTGTAGTTGTCATTCACATATATGAATCACACATTTAGTTGGTAGGTACCTTTCTGCAACACTAGTGCATTCAAATTAATAGGGACTTGAAGTTAGTGTATTCTTATGATTGTAGCAGGATGCATGACTTTGTACAAGTAATTAAGTTTAGACTTCTCCATCAGACATTGGACCCTTGGCATGCTGTTTTGTGCTTGCCAGTTCTTTGTATTTCTGATCTGTTTAGCAATAACATGGAATTTAAAATGCATGGTGACTTTCGTAAGACACTTCGGGTGTCACTCCCTGCTGCCTCAAGCTACGGATTTCTAACATCCATTGGCTATTACAGGATTTTCATGTGCTAATGGATTCTCAGGACAGTCCTTTTTACTTGAGATAAGATGAGAAATGCAAATGAACTCTTGAAGAGGAGTGCTGAGGAGAGTGGATCAGCTTTCATTGAAAAGGCAGTGTGGGCAGGGCTGGCAAGAACTAGATACACTGCAGATATCCATGTCATTCAGGCATCTTTTCAGACCTCTGCCAGCGGGGCTCAAACCAAACCTGCTGTTCTGGACTGCAGTTCTGGAACCAAGCCTAATATGAATAACTAGGATGGTGACATTACCTGGTGATCAGAGAGCCACCTAAGCCACAACATGGTTCTGTTTCCTTCTTGGAGACAAATTCCTGGATACCAGTGGAGGAATGTTTTTAATGAGAGTAGATAGTTACCCTCAAACTCATTTTCCCTAGGGGTTCATCTGACTCTATGTTGGGAATTTGGGAGCCTTCTTGTAAGAAGCACATTTTAAATTGCAGTATTTCTGGTCAAGTAGATTGTTAGTCAAAAAATCAAACAGTCTGGCAAGAATTTTGTGTATGTATGTTGGATACTGTGAGTCTTAACAGAGGAAGAGAGTGACGATGCAGGGAAAAGTTAATTGCTGGTAAAACACAATTAAGAACCCTTTTTTCCTTCAGGGGAAAGAAATGTCAAAGGGGAGCAAGTGTGTTCCTCTTCTAGAAGCAGCAGCATAGGCAGATGTTCCTTAATGACTTTGTGTGGAGCAGCTGAAAATGCTACACACTCCAGCTGCTGATCACCACCAGTCATCAGGAGGTTTATCGCCCCTCAGCTCAGTCAGCAGGGTAGAAAATATGAACATTATTTAGCAAGCTTCAGTGGAAAATCAGCCAGATAAGCAAAACCCACTTTCATTAGTTATTTAAGGAAGGATGTCTGACTTTTGCACAGAAGTGTATGAGATATATGCTCATATTTAGTTCTATTAGCTGTACTCTACAGGTGAAAATTTACAGAAGAATTAGCAAGTGGCCTGGTATGTGTGTGAGGGCATAGACTGTTTACACCACTTCAGTGTTTTGCAGCATGGCTGTATATTAGATCTTTTAACCTTTCCTGTTTTATTTGCCATTTAAAAAAATGGCTGATAGGTTTAGCAATGAAATATGATCAAATTCTAATGGCTTACTCTGGAAGCACCTGTCAGCTGAGCAACTGTAATGGAGCATTCCTGTTGTCTACTCATGTTTCTAGTTGAAATGTGTTGCCTTTTTCGCATAGTTCAAGCTAAGTTTATTGACCTTATTTACTGTGATATGTTAACAGTACTCAGTAACCAATGCTTACAGTGGCTCAGCTGATGTGCAGTTAGTTGTTATGCTATCAGACCTCTCCTGTGTGCTTGAGGCTTTTTGATCTCAGCTCTCTAGAGAGGTATTCAGTATTTTACAGAAATGAAGCAAAATGGAGCAGCATAAAAACTAGGATCATACTTCTGGAGCAACGATATTTTTCCTTTGGGCAAGGAATATAAAAACTGGTTTCCATGTAGGCAAAGAGAAAGAATCCATTTATAAAGCTGCTTACATTACGTACTAACAAGACTAACAAAGTCAGCTATCAATATCCCCATGTACTTTACTTGATGATGTATTTGTTTTCATGATTTTTATGTACAATTTTCTATCAAGATTTCAAAGCTAGCATTATTTTGGCCTACCAGCTGACAAAAATATGCAGACTAAGATTTCTCTAACTTGTCATCGCTACGGTTTCCTTACGGAACTAAAAGGGAATTCCTGGATCATAAAATCCATGTGCAATGTCATATAATTGTGTTGATTGACTATTCAAAAGCAGTACTAAAGCCACTATTTCTATTAGGAAGTAACCCAGAATCTTATTATTTGGATGGCTAGAAATTGTCATTGAAATTAATTCAAGGTATAAGAATGACATCTATGTATTGGAATTACCTTCTTACTATACAATTTTTTTACTGACTGTACCAACTTTGCAGAAAAGCTGACAGCCTTAGTAATCGACAACTGTCATGGTTTAACCTCAGCCAGCAACTAAGCACCACGCAGCTGCTCCCCCCTCCCAGTGGGATGGGGAGGAGAATCAGGAAAAAAAAAGTAAAACTCGTGAGATAAGAGCAGTTTAAGAACTAAAGTAAAATAAAATATAATACTATTAATAATAATAAAAATATAATAATAATAATTGTAATGAAAAGGAATATAACAAAAAAAAAGATAAATAAAACCCAAGAAAAGACAAGTGATGCACAATGCAATTGCTCACCACCTGCTGACCTATGCCCGAGCAGTGATCTGCCCCTCCCAGCCAACTCCCCCCTGTTTATATACTGAGCATGACGCTTTATGGTATGGAATATCCCTTTGGCTAGTTCAGGTCAGCTGCCCCGGCTGTGCTCCCTCCCAGCTTCTTGTCCACCTGCTTGCTGGCAGAGCATGGGGAACTGAAAAGTCCTTGGCTTAAGATAAGCGCTACTTAGCAACAACTAAAACATCAGAGTTTTATCAACAGTATTCTCACACTAAATCCAAAACACACTGTACCAGCTACTAAGAAGAAAATAAACTCTATCCCAGCCAAAACCAGGACAACAACTCAAAGCTACTTTATAATGGAAACTATATACTAAATTCAAGTCACTTTTTCAAGGAACCCTAGTTAATGTTTATATACAAAATGTTGTGTGTTTCATTACTATGTGCATTACAGGCAATAGGTAATAAAATAGCTAGTGATCCATTAATTGCACAAAAGAAAATTGCAAGGTTATAGTTTTTCATGTTCTATCTTTTCTTCATGGATAATGTATAAAAGTACCCATTTCAGGGACACTGTAACTGTACCTGTCTCCTAACATTTTCTTTAACCAGTATGTAGATGCCAATATTTTACAATTGAGAAGATTATACTCAAGTTAGAAGTCAATGCCAGCTCAGCTTAAGACATTCTCACTTAAATATTCTAAAGCTGTGTATTTAGGCTTTTGAGCACCTCAGCATTGTGTATGGTGTATGAAATATTTTTTTCCATAAAGTATCTTGTTATTTTTTCCCTGAAGTCACGTCTTCATTAGGTAAAAGAGTGTTTATGTTTTATTAAAACAGCTGTTACACTGAGGTAGAAGTACCTCTGTTGCCACCTCTACAGTCAGATCTTAAACACATTAGCTGTCTCAGTGTAACAATTCACTTTTGTTTTTCCTGCCTGTACACAACCAGACTGTGTCTATGTGGTACTGAAGACCACTTAACCTGTGCTTTTAGTAGGAACAGATAGGCATGCAAGTTTTTCTTGCTTGTGCTTAGAGCCATCAGGAAGTGTGTGAATGTAGTTAGTCCAGTACTAAGACTGAGTTAATTTATCCTGCCTTCCAGTGGGGCACTGTAGTTTAGGCTTGGCTGTGCTGGTTCAGACTTGGCATTTTGCTTAATGTATATTCACTGGTCTTCCAAAGGGCTCGGAGGCAGCAGAACACACATAACCCTATTACTGAGGAACTACTGCCTTTATTTCATAAGGAAACTATAAATGGACTGTTTTCAAGTAGGGATTTTTTTAAGTTAATGAACTCAGTGAAATTCATCTGAAGTAAGATTGTACCTTTTTAATGTAATTGTCATTCAGAACTTTGTATGACTTGGCCTTTAGGCACTTAAACAGTTTTAACTTAAAACAGGTTACTACCAGAGAAGTCTTCTGTTTTAATTGTCTTTGGAAGCTATAGCATTTGGTTGTGACTATGCACTGACATTTAGAGGGTTACATAAGAGCTACCCTTAGAAGCAAATATGAGATTACAGTTGAATATTTTCCTTTTTTCATTCAGAAGGAGAGAACTACTAGAATTTGATAACAGGGCTGTTAAGAACTATAGCTGGTACTTTTAAATGTTTTTACAATGTTTAAATGTTTTTACTAAGATGCTGATATACCTTAGTATTTCATAAAAATAATTGTCTCAGAATTACAGGACATTGCAACGCAACTACAGTGCATTGCCACTGCACTCTTGGCAATGCACCTTACAGTCCTTGTCCCCTGATTTTCGAGATGAGGAAAGTGTATTGGAGAACAGTACAGCTCCCTGCCCACTTGTGCACCCAGATGTGTGAATGCAGTCACTGTGGCCAGGGAATATCATCAAGTCAGAGTAGTGACAAGTGCCTCTTGGTCATCCAGTGCAATCATTGTTCACAATATAAACATGATGCTGTCAGAGAGTTGTGGGGCTTAAAGCTTTAAATTTTAATGCTTAAAAATTAAAAATTAAAGCATAATTAAAAATTAGCGTAAGCATTAATATTTGGACTAGGCCCTTATTGTAGAGTAATAGAATGGTTTGGGTTGAAGGGACCTTTAAAGGTCATCTAGTCCAACCCCCCTGCAATGAGCGGGAATATCTTCAACTAGATCAGGTTGCTCAGAGACCTGCTGAGTTTATTCAGACCAATTTAAATTTCCCAGACTGTTTTCACTGTTTCTGATGATAAACAGTAGTTAGATTTTCTTGGTTTTGTGATCATTGATGCAATCTCAGGAGGTGTCCAGCATATGCTTAATATGCATATGCTTAATAAGAATGTCTTCCTGAAATGGGAATGTGAGTAGTGGCTGTATTCAGTCTAGCTCCATTGGGTAAAAATTACATGGCTACATGAGTAACAGTGTAGTATTATGATGTGTATTATTATGTAGTCCTTTAAGTACATAATAATATGTTGATTCTGGCTCCTACGATAGTACTTTGAAAGGGAGGAGAGAAACTGAAAGAAAAATATCTTATTAAAAACACTGTATACTGAGGTCCATCTGAGCCAGTAGCTTGTCTCTGATGGTGCCCAGAGAGTTACAGGAATAAGGCATGCCTCTAATGCACTTGTGTAAAGTATTCTCCCTGCCTTCAGTGATTTGTATGAGTTTTCCAGAGACTGCCAGGGTATCTTAGTACTTAATAGCCCTGACTGGATTTTTCTTCAGTAAATTTGTCAAATCACTTCTTGAATCCATGTGACCTTTTAGTGTTACAGACTCCTGTGACAGGACGTCTGTACTTAGTTGAATATAACATGATATACTGTCTTCTGTTTATTTTAATCTGCCACCCCCTAGCTATTTTGTAGTGCGTATATTGAAAAAGAGGATGAGTGATCATTTGGTATTTACCTTCTCCATTATACTTGTGACTGTAGGGATGGCATGGATGAGGTTCAGTTTGAGATTAGGATACTTTAACTTAGCGTTCTTCATGTGTGCTGTATGTCCAAGCTGCCAATGTAATCAGTAGAGCCTAGAGAGTAATTTAGTAGACCAACCGGGACTGGACTCAGTTTCATGAACTATTTAAAACTAATGTCATTTGAGATTTGAGCATAATCTGCCTAGTTCCGGAAAAGCATAGTTATCCTGCAAAGCCTGTGGCATATTTGTCGACTCCTGTGTGGATGTTTCACGTGCCTATGGCATCTTAAATGGCACCAGATCTCTGAGATTAGGCAAGTGAGTCGAGACCTCGGTGTCTGCCTCAGTGAGCTGAATCGCTCTCAGGTCTTTGTCAGCTTTACTGACTGGATCTCTGTTGATGGACTATAATGGGAATTTACACAAATGTCACACCAGTGAACACCTAAATCCTAGCATTTTAATCTCTAACAAAGTTATCTCATGTTCCCTTCTTAGCTGTGTCTCTTTCAGAGTTGGAGAGTCATGCTTTATTGTCTTACTACTTTCATGGAAGTTTTTATCATGATTGATTATTCTTGTTGCTTTTTAGTATACCTTTTTTCAGTTCAATTAGACTCTGCGTAAGGGAGGGGGGGAACCATAACTGCATGCTGTATACAAGATGTGGGTGAATCATAGACTTACGGTTGTGATATAGAGACTTTTTTTATTTGTTCTGCATTTGTTGCTTAGAAGTCCCATTATCTAGCTGTCTGACTGCTGTCTTCATTGTATATTTTATAGCTCCAAGATTTCTTTCCTGAGCAATTTCAGATTCTGTCAGTATGTATAGAAAATTTAGATTTACTCCTTTAAAGTACATTATAGTACATTTATCTATGCTGAACTTTATCTGTCTTTTTACCACTGTGTTTGTGAGGTTCTTCTGCAACTCCTGTAGTCAACTATCACTTTTGATATTAATTTATTTTTCAAAATTTTAATGGATGTATTCAGTAGGATAGCTGCTAGTACAGCGCTCTAGAGAGTCTATTCATGATCTCTATTCTGAAAACTGACTATTCTCTCTGAGTAGAGAATGTATTTAGTCATGACAAAACAAGAGTATGAACTGCATATTATTAGGATGAGAAAACTGCAAGGCAACTGAAATCTCCATAGCCCCTAGAATACTGTGCTTTTCTTTTTTAAAAGTGTATACATAATAAACTGGGAAGAAAAAAGTGACAGCCCTTTTGTTAACATAGTAGCAGCAGAGGGTCTGTGAAACTTTCACATGTATTCCCACTGTTGAATTTGCTTACAACAGCAAAGAACTTAAATTTTGGTGCCTGCAGTAGTAGAAACTGCTGTTATTAATTCATGGATACCTGAGGGTTTTGATGGTTTCTTTTCTTAATTAGCAAAGTATGTAGAACATATAAGGAAATCTTTTTAAATTTTAAAAATTCCTCTATCAGAATTTCACCTGCAAACTACAGGAGAGTAAGAATTTGATCCAATCTGTATAATGCTTTAGTCTGGATTAGGAAGACTCATTTTATCTGTGCTTATCACAGATCTACATTGAAGGCAAAACCTGCAATAAACAGTGTTTTAAATAAATTATAATGTTTGTCTCCACAAAAAGATGTATTTGGTTGGGAGAATCTGTTTCACCCTGGGCTGTAATTAAATCAACGATTCTACAGTTTGTATTTGCAAGGCTTCCAAATTCTACTATATTTAAAGTAAGGAAATACTTTGAAAAACAGGAATCGAGAACTTACTCGATGAATTTGTTTGTTTACTGCATTTGTTGTAAAATTGGACAATGTTGCTTTATCATAATCCGTAACAAGGTTTTAAAAGATATTTTGGAAGGATAAAGTTTCAGATCGATAAATATCTAGAATCATAAAAAAAAATAACCCCAACCCTTTGAAAGCACTGAACATATGTCTGCAATTTTAGACTCCTTAAAGATCTTTAAAAATCTGGGATGTAATGAAAAATTTTCACAAATTGAGTGTTAATTTGACAAATTAATTCTGTCACCACTGTATTTAGATCTGGTTAATGAGATGCATTAGCTCATATTTTTGAAGCATAATAGAGATCAAACTTCTGGGATATAAACCTATCAAGCTCTCCTATAAGTTTTAGATAGGTAACAAAAAACAAACAGCTAAATTATCAGTGAATTACAGGGAAATAAGGCCTTTTTATTCCTTCTATTGACACAGATTTGTTGACTTCACTTCTGCACTAAAAATTCACCTAGACTACTGTTGTGGTTTAACCCTAGCCAGCAACTAAGCACCAGGCAGCTGCTTCCCCCTCCCCCCTCCTAGTGGGGTGGGGAGGAGGAAAGGAAAAAACAGTAAAACTCATGGGTTGAGATAAGAACAGCTTAATAACTAAAGTAAAAATAAAAATACACTACTAACTAATAATAATAATAATTGTAATGACAAAGAATGCAACAACAACAAAAAAAAAGACAAGTGATGTACAATGCAATTGCTCACCACCCGCTGATCAATGCCAGAGCCGCGATCCGCCCCTCCCAGCCAACTCCCCCCTGTTTATATACTGAGCATGACGCTTTATGGTATGGAATATCCCTTTGGCTAGTTCAGGTCAGCTGTCCTGACTGTGTTCCCTCCCAGCTTCTTGTCCACCTGCTTGCTGGCAGAGCATGGGAAACTGAAAAATCCTTAACTTAGGATAAGTGCTACTTAGCAACAACTAAAACATCAGCGTGTTATCAACATCATTCTCACACTAAATCCAAAACACAGCACTGTACCAGCTACTAGGAAGACAGTTAACTCTGTCCCAGCCGAAACCAGGACAACTACAATGACCTTAACATAGCCAGACAGAGGGCATAGATATAAATGTGGCTTGTGTCAAAGAAATCTTCTATTTCTTGCATGTTATCTGTCTGAAACAGCTTCATAAGATGGATTTGAACTCATCCAAGACTGTAAAAGCCAAAGATTTATGGGGATATTTGAGATCTTAAGGAGTTATGCAAGAATTTCACCAAGACAGAGCTTACAAAAGGTGAACAAAAAGGACTCTGAAATCAAACAATTTGGCCTTTCTGCTTGTCTACATATGTGTGTGTGTTGATTTACTTTATCAATGAATAAGCATAATCTTTTAAAGTGTTTTCATCTAGTTCTGTGGCTTTTAATAGACAGAAATTTTACCTAATTTAACTTTTACTGAAAAATAATGTGATCCTCTCTGACAGCATTTGAATACAACTTAACCTGATAAATACGCTCAGGATGAATTTGATTCACCTCAGGGAGAGCAAAGAAATAGAAATACATTTCATGTAAATGTCATGCTGACTGATTTTATTTATTCTAGTTTTTAATTGCATACAACATCTACAAAAAATAATAGTGCTTTTGATATTTAAGTTTTGCAAAATTATTTCAAAGTTATGTAGAAAAGGGTTTTGACAGGTAAGATACAACATGAATCAGGAACTGTAAACAAAAGGTTTATAACATCATATTGTAGGGAGGCAGATGCTACAAAGATCTGGGTTAGAGCTTCCAGTATTTCACATACTAATTAATGATCTGGAAGTAAAAATAAAGAACGTATTAACATAACAGGTGATATTAATTCAAAGGGAATCATAAACATCTAAAGACAATGGAAAGGAAAAAGAAATATAGATGGAAGACAAAATAAACTGTATTTAGTTTGGAAAAAAGCTTGTTTTTCCAAAATCCTGCATCAAAGCAGATGTGCATGGTATCTGTATGCCCAATATCTGTATAGGTTTGTAAAGTGTTGTTAAAACAACATGAAGTGGATATACAGAAATGAAGAGAATGTGAAGTGAGACATTAGTGCAGGATGGAGAGAAACCCCAGAGAACAGAGAAACAGAGGAAAATTAATCAGTTTCAGCCTCTGAGAATTAAAACTTGTCTCTTCCCTTTGTATGGGACTCTGTCTCAGCTCTATAGAAGAAGAAAGAGCTGGGAAGTTGGGTATGCAGAAGAAAATAACAAAACGAGTCAAACACCTGAAGCAATTCACTTCACTTCTATTACCTGGTTTAGATACCTATACAGGAAAGGGAAACATTGTCCTTTGAAGGCACATATCTTTCTCCATTGATTAACCTAGATTAGATGTGTAATGATGAAATGGATGATGTTAGGTGAGATGAATCCCATCTCTTGTATGCAGGAAACATCCTTCTGAGAACGAAATGCATAGGGTTTTTCTTGTCATTTCCTTGCAGTAATTACTAATGGCCTCCTCTGACCTCCTTCTGTGGTAGCTGTGTTTCAGAACAACCAGTTTCGCTCAAAATTTCCATGTTAGAATTGGAGGAATCTTTAATATTTCCATGACTGTCTAGGAAGACCTATTTCTTGAGATGCTGAGGAGGCACTGCTTACAACCAAAGTCATAGCAAGTAGATTTGTGACCAGTGTAAAGAGAAGGAATTAAAGTTGAGTAGATTTTATAGAACAGTTCCAGAAGAAATTTCAGTAATAAACTGCATGTGAATTTCCCAGCAGAGGAGTCTCTGTCTAGAATTAACTTTTGTGATTCTATAGTATATTTTTGCTTTGCTGAAATTGTTGGGATGCGGTATTACTGCCTTTTTTAGCACCTCCTCTGCTTGTGGAAACATTCTTGCAATATAGTTTTACTTTCCTAATTCTTAAGTTGCCTGGCAATTACTCTGCTTAGCTTATTAGAAACTGTAAAATACAAATGAGGGACAGCTGGATGTCTCTTTAGTAAAATTTAGGCCAGGGCTAATTTTATGTTCGATTGCACTTGAGAGATCAAGTGCAAAACATAGGCCAGTAAACTAAGGTTTTCTATGTTCAGTATTGCACTGCACTAGGCAAAAAAAAAAAAAAGTAAAAAATAGGACTGAATAAATGTGTCTGTGGGATTTCCTTGTACAAAATTTAAACTAAAAGGGGAAAAAAAACAAAGGGAGAGGCAGAAAGAGGCAAAAAACATGCCAAAAGAGATCAGAAACCTGTAGACATTTTATGCTTATAGTTTCTTGATACATTTTAGTATCTCAATATATTTTTGGACTGACTGTAATACATGGTACATGTAGGAAAAAGGGCAATGTGTTCAAATTTAAAAAATGTAAGATCAACTTTCCCTCTTCTAGTGTGAATCTCTAAATAAGGAAAACCACAAATACTATGGATAGTGTGGGACATTGTCCTGGTTTCAGCTGGGGTAGAGTTAATTCTCTTCTTAGTAGCCGGTACAGTGCTGTGCTTTGGATTTAGTGTGAGAATAATGTTGATAACCCTCTGATGTTTTAGTTGTCACTAAGTAGCGCTTATCTTAAGCCAAGGATTTTTCAGTTTCCCATGCTCTGTCAGCAAGCAGGTGGACAAGAAGCTGGGAGGGAGCATAGCTGGGGCAGCTGACCTGAACTAGCCAAAGGGATATTCCATACCATAGAATGTCATGCCCAGTATATACACTGGGGGGAGTTGGCTGGGAGGGGCAGATTGCTGCTGGGGCATCAGTCAGCGGGTGGTGAGCAATTGCATTGTGCATCACTGATTTTTTTTTTCCTTTTTTTCCCTCTTTTTTTTTTGTTATATTCCTTTTCATTACAACTATTATTATTATATTTCATTATTATTATTGTTAGTATTATATTTTACTTTAGTTATTAAACTGTTCTTATCTCAACCCACGAGTTTCACCTTCTTTCAAACCCAGCCCAGTTTCACTGGGAGCGGGGTGGGAGTGAGGGAGCAGCTGCATGGTGTTTAGCTACTGGCTGGGGTTAAACCACGACAGTCATTCAGGAGGGTGAGACATTGCACAGTGAGCTTCTGGCCAAGAGACATCAGATCATCTAAACACAAGCAGATTTCATACAGAGCCATTGGCTACCTCTGTGCTGCACCCCCCTCCCACCCCTCCAGGATCTGAAAGGCTTTATTAACATGGTTGGAGCAACGGATGAAAGGATTTAGATTGACCCTGCACTAAAAGAGAACCTCCTGAACCAAAATCCTTTTTTAGTACAGTAATTAGGATTCATTCTGGTGCAGGACACAAGCAATGCAGCTCTTCTGAAGCCTGAGGAGCTGTAGAAACCAGCTTGGGTTGTTGTGGTCAACACAGGTGGGAGCTGATAGAGCTTCCTGAACTTGAGCTAAGGCTATGTCAAGCCAGTTGCATGTTTGCAGCATGATGCTGGAACATCTGGCTTTTCATAGAACTTGCATCCTCAAAGCTCCTTAGTTTCTGGTTATAGTTTCCAGAGCTAAAAGCAGACATGCTGTTTTCAGCAAGAAGCTGGCACTCTGAGCTGTAGCTGGATTCTCAGCTCTGACTTTGAGCTCATGAACGCCTTTGAACATAAGTTGGCCCTGAACTCTTTGCGTCTCTGACTTTGTTCATTTGTTATCCATGCCCACTATGCATGGATAGATAGAAGTTTGAGGGCTGGGAAATTTTGGAAAAATATTTTTAATAACTTGCGGACAGTGAAAGGCTTGAAATAAGGTATTTTTATTGTTTTATAAGTGACAGTTAACAGTGTGTTGGTCTGTGTTGATTCAAGGTAATTTTAATGTACTGTCACAGTGAGTGGATAAATGAACCATGAACTGTATGTGTTTCTTATAAAAAGAAATGTACTTTGTAACATTTTTCTAATGAATGGGATGGTAGTAGGCTATGTAATCTGAAAGCTCACAAAAGAAACTTTTGGTATTTCTCCCCACAACTCCAGCTTTTGAAAACAAATTTATTTCAGCTGGAGCTGAGCTTTCATTTCAGAGGAAAATAAATTACTTTAGCTTGTGTTTCTGCAAGGTGCTGAAGGCATACCTGGAAGATTAAAAAATCATAAGGCAAATTAAAAAACCCAAAAAACAAAAAACAAAATTCCTTGTGATTTTAAAAATATTTTTGTAATTTTAGGTTCTGAAACATTTCTAGATGTTTGGAGTGCCAATTTTTTTAAGGCTTCTCTCATATAAACACATAAATGGGTAATGTTATCAACAGGTGCTGCAACTATTTGGGTACATAAAATTATTCTTGTGCTTTCAGGAAGCCACAGAGGATACAAGGACAGATATGAGACTTAGTTCATGAGGTCCCTGATCATATGTTACAGAGGTATCATTCAGTTGAAATCAGCATAGGTGTAAAATTGGATCAGCACTGTAGCTAATCATAGCATAGGCCTCTACCTTAATTAAAAGACATTATTCCTTATTCAGTGTTAGAAAGAACAAAAGATAATTGTATTAATTAATAAATTGTGGGAGTTGGTTTTATTTTCTAACCTGTATAGTTACAGTGACAGAAGAGGCTAAGGGATACAGAGCCATTTCTTTCAGTAACTGAACTTTTAATAATTTCTCTGTCCTTTGCTTTAAAAGAGACCCTTTTAAGGCTGACATGTTTAGATACCTCACTCTGCTGTGGTCTGCTTGGGAAGTAGAAAAGACAGAATTCATAGAAACAAGTTCACCTGCTAGTGAAGATAAGATACTACCGCTACTAGTGAAAAGGAGATGATACGGTCACCTGGCCTCAGTGAGCCTCTAGCAAGCTAATTAGCAATCAAAACTTGTCTCCTTCCCTGCTTTGTTTAGGGTGCTGCCAGGAGTACTGTGTTTGGCACCTCCCTCAGGGCCTTTTCTCATTCTTGTGTTTCTTTTTTTTTCTTTTAGCCGTTTCTCCGTTAGGAAGGATTTGTGCCCACTAGCTTGGGCCTGAAGGAAGAATACTTATGATCTTTTTGATTCTTCTTATTGTCCTCACTCCACAGCTTCCATACCAAACTGTCTCACTTCTTATTCAGCTAGTAAAGCAACCTGCTAGAACCATTGTTTTCATTATGATAGTCAGGTTCCTACAAGAGCAGTGTTTAACACTACTGTAGGAAGATAGAACAGTCTTTTTTGGTTTGAATGCTTTAGCTTTGTCTTCACTGATGAGGTGCAGTTGAATGTTTTCTTTTTTGTTATTTTACATCACCATAAAGAAAAGGAGAAAGGAAATGCCATTTAGATTTACAGCATTTGGAGGATAAAATAAGCTAATAAGATGTATTCATGTTCAATGCACTGTTAATGTTCAAGTGCACGTGTGTAATAGTGTTTTTACCAACCTGTCATATAACTCTCAGTTGCTGTAAAATCAGTACAATGTTTCCCAATACATTCAGTTTTGGAGAACTGTAAGGAGGCAGTAGCCATGGGTATTATGCTAGTAACTCAAAGAGTAATGTAGCGCTCTTTTCATTTGAAAGCAATTCTGTCTGTATTGTCAAACTGGTCAACCTTAGAGCTGCTTTTAAAAAGCTGTTTATCAACACAACTGTTAAGAAGTTTATACCACATTAGCCAGCAGTATGTACACTTGCAAAGTACAGATGCTGAAATAATTTTTCAGTATTTTTCCTTCCAGCACATAAAGTCCCAGATTCATCTCACATAACTCCAGTCTCTTAAATGAGGTATCTGGAATAGGAATATAGTAGCTATATTCGGTAGGCAGTGTAAGGCATGTGTGAGGGGCTTAAATTTCATGAAGTACAGAGCAGCAGCCCTCTAAAAATTAAATCACTTAAGAAGGTAAAGATACTGAGGAATCAGTTTCAGCACTCAAGCTTGAAGATTAAATTTAAGGGCAAGCATTTTCAAGTCAAAATTCTTCATTGTGGTTCTAGCCACTATTGAACAGAAGTGTAGGAATAATAGATAAGGCAGGGAGGCCAGTTTCTTTCATTCTTTTAGATAACTCAAGATGTTGGTGAAGGTCTAATGCTCAGTGGAATTTGGGAAATCTCTATGATGAAGTCAGACTTTAGAGGAACCCAAATTCCACCGTCAGCCTGAACACAATATAATATGAGACAGGCAGTGCTGATTTACTAGATAAGTTAATCATTAAGAGTGGAAGTCTTTGAGTCACAAAGGCTGGATGTTCAATCTCTGTTTTGCTGGTGGAATGAAACACAGGAATGTGATCATCAACATCTGACCTAGTTAATTGAAGAGTTGCCCAAACTAATTACTGGTCATTCTAAACCTGTGGGCAAAATTAATCTTCTCCTTGTCGTTTTTATGTCTGTCTCCTGAACAGTTAAGAAAGGTTCATGGAACGATTTTAGTTAGTGGGGAGAAGGAATCTGCTTGGTATCCTGTAACTATTTCTGTTTCAAAGGAAAAATGGTTAAAAATAACAGAAGAATTAACAGCATGTAATCTAAGGCCCAATGTCCTGGGTTCAGCTGGTACAGGGTTAATTTTCACAAGAAGCTGGAAGGGGACACAGCCAGGATAGCTGACCTGAACTAGCCAAGGGGATATTCGATACCATATGACATCATGCTCAGTACATAAACTGGGGGAGCTGGCTGGGGGGAGGAGGGATTGCAGCTCGGGAACGGGCTGGGCATCAGGTTCTGCGTGGTGAGCAATTGTATTGTGCATCACTCACTTTGTATACTCTTTTATTAGTATTATTGTTATTATTATTTCTTCTCTCCTTGTGTTGTCCTATTAAACTGTCCTCATCTCAACCCACGCATTTTCTACCTTTTTCTTCCAATTCTCCTCCCCATCCCACCAGGGCGGGAAGGAGTGAGTGAGTGGCTGCGTGGTGCTTAGTTACTGGCTGGGCCTAAACCATGGCACCCAAAAATATACATATCTAAATGTAGATAATTACTTCTTGTCTGCTTATCTTCTGGAATATGATGCTGTTACTCTCTTTTGTCACATATTTATGCAGAAATGTATCTAGACCATGTTTTGCATTTGTGACTTTTTAAGATTTCTGTACTTAATTCATTACTGCCAGGGAGGAAGTTGAATACACGCAAGATGTATTTGTGTGTTTGCTTTCATTTATGGATGACTGAAATTCAATATGTTATTCGTATACAGATAGCACAAAAAATGGTTAGACATAGCTAAGCAAAATCAGTAATTCTGGAGACATCCTCAGGGCTTATACAACACAGACTACAGACTTGTGACACTTATTGTGGTCAGGACGCCTATTGATCTCTCAATTGAGGCTTTCCCTGAGGAAATATTGAAGATTACAGGGCTAAAATTCTAGTGTAATTAAACAATTAGTTGTGACCTTGCTTCTGTATTTATTTATGTACTTAAGACTATTATTTTCTCAAACACTGTCTAGGAATCTTTTGATTAAGCTCTATGGGCTCAGGCCAGACTGAAAGTATCTGTCATAACTTGTATACAAATTCCAAACCTAGTTTTGTAGAGCAGCAAGTTCTCTCTAAAAAAAACCCCAACGAACCAAACAAGTGGAAAACCTCCACACATATGTTAATACATAATGTGTTGTTCCCCTTGAGTTAGATAACTATGCCCAGTAGAAACTGGATTAGGCCCCATGTGTCCTAATGGGGGCCTGAAAAGACAAGCATGTGTCTTTTCAAGGCAGTTACTATGTTTGCAATTATATATAACTGTCTTGTAAGCTTAACATGCACATTTACCAGTTTTGACTCTGACCTCTTCATTTCAGTCTACTGTGGGCTTTTAATAGCATTTTCTTTTCAGAACAATAGTAGCATGCTTGTACGACAGCTTTTGTGAGAGGTCTTTCGTGTATGTCATGGGTAATGGACGAAGCCTGCTTGGGGTAATAACTTGTCTTATAGTCATGAGAATTCTGCATTTTGTAGAAGAAAATAAAACATCAAAAAGTTTAAATCAATTGTTTAAAAAAATTATTGTTCTTGTCATCAGAGGCTCGCTCGAATCTGCTAAAACCTGATTTCTGAGATTTATAGCTGTTACTGAAGTGAGGAAAAAAAACCCCATTGCCTGAACACTTCTCAGAATCAAGCCAAAAGGTGCTTGCAGTTGAGCAGTACTTATCTTGAAATGCTGACCAAGCTAACTTGCCAGGCATACAGCTTCTAGGAGTGCATCTTTAGTGGTGTTTTAGTTTGTCAGGAGTGCAAAATTTAATCCTCCTTACAAACTTTCCTTTCATTTACATCACAGAGTGATTTTGGTCCACATGAACTGGATGTCAGGACTTCAGGTTTCACTCTACAGATCTGCTACTGCTGGTCCCCAGCACTTGCTAATGCTAAAGGCAACATGGCAGGTAGTCCTCCTGCACTGAAGGCTAGGTGAACTGGACTACAAATACGGAGTCAGTTAGCTAGAGAAGGGACCCTATTTCATTCCTTGTATCAGAGATCAAACTAGGGGCATGAAGTGCCAACTTGCCAAGAATAAAAAAGGAAATTTCTGACAAAAAGTTAAAAATAATATTGTTTCTCACAGTATTGTCTTCCTTCCCTATAAGGTTTTGCAGTTTATAATTGTCCCTTCTGTTCCTAGTGAAAAAAAAAACCAACACCACAAAGAAACAACAACAAAAAAAGATTAAACTGTAGCAGTAATTCTCTTTTAGCATTTAACAACTTGATAAATGTAGTGACTGAATTCATGACTACCATTTACCAGGTACTTCAATTTCCTATTATTTTTTCTTGTTCTATAGGTGATATATGCCCTGAACACTAAGAATGATGAACATGAGGCTAGTATACAGGCTCTGAGAGAGGCTCATGAAGAAGAAATTCAGCACATTCTTGCTGAGACAAGGGAAACAATTCTCCAGTGTAAAAGCAAAGTTGAAGAGGAACAATTGCTGAGAAAACGTATTCAGGCCCTTGAAATTGCAGTAGAACAACACAAGAGACTAAAGGAAGAAGCCTTGGCAGAGTTAACATTGTGCAAGAAGCAGGTGGAAGAGAGGGAGCCGATAACAGAAGCAAAACAAGCACAGATGGTCCTTTCTACAGACACAGTAGATACCAATGCAGACTTTGAAAACAAGCTTCTACATTTAAATCAGGAGTCTGATGGACTGCTAAATGAATGCAAAGCATCTAGGAGAGCATATTTAGGTAAAAAAGTAATTTTAAATGAAAAATACAGTGTGGAAGGACAAGCTCTAATAAATGAGATGGGAAACCTCAAGAGTGACAACCAGAGAGCAACTGAAGAATACACTCAGAAAACAAGCAAACTGCAAGCCTCTTATGAGACAGAAAAAGAGGATTTGAAAAATGCTATGCAACAATCTGTGATAGAAACAAAGAAGAATTGTCAGCAAAGAGAAATGGAGCAAAGGAAGAGCTCAGAGGCTGAGGAAGGTTTTTTGCTGCAGCAGGTAAAGAAGCTGGAGGCAGACCTAGAGGAGAAAAGCCAGAAGATAAATGAGAGGAAGAAGCATTCCCAGAAGCTGGAGGAGAGAATACAGGTAGAGTATGAGACTGTGATCCCTATCTCTGCCTATAAAAGTGCGAATTATCAATTCTTCAAAATTTGAGGGAGGAGGGGTCTTATAAATACCATATTGAGTCAAATGCTTTGTAAACACTAAAGCAGTTTTAGAGGCTTAGAAGAGAAATAGGAGGGATATAGTGCTGGGAGTTTTAAAGAATGAGTTAAGATGATTAGTAACTCATTAGGAGAACTCTTTGAACACTACTTTGTATTCCCCGAGGGAGGAGTGAGGTAAAATTTGTCTGTTGAATGAACAGAGCTTTACCTTTCCTGCCCAGAAATGTGAAGAGAACAGCAAGCAGACGCTAATGTAAGCAATGAGTATTTACAGAGTACATTCTCCTTTTCTTTTGTGGTTGCCAACAGTTCAGTGCATGGATATGAACAGGGTTAGGTAAGAGACCTGAGCTGGCAGGTTAGGAATCAAGTGCTTCGTATTGTATGACTCTTGCAACAGTAGCTTGTACCAAGTGACATTTAATGAAGTGTCCTTTACACCTGTGAAGTTTTATGTGCTGAGCCATGAGACTTTCACCATTATTCTCACCTCACACTTTGCCTGTCTACCCTAGCTAGTGTGTATCTCATACATTTGCAGCACAGCTCTGCAGCCCCTTGCTGCCTAATTGCGTCATGTGTCAGATGCAGTTTCAGAGGTTGGCACATCATGGGCAATCTGCCAACCAGCTGCATTTGGTACATAAGGTCAGGGTGTGGGAGAGACACTGATGAACTGCACTGAAGCCGAAGAACCCAGCCGCACTCTGTGCTCAACAGTTCCACTTCCTTCTAATGCTATTGGTCCTTCCCATCACATGAACTCACCTACCAGACCTGTCCCCAGCCCTATGACAGCAATCTTGCATATGAGATAAGAAAACACTTTGAAGGTCTAGACTTGGAGTATAACAATAATTGTTTCCTGGTGGGAAAGAAGATTTATCTCCTTTAGAGTCAGAGAACCCCAGAATCCTGTAAAGAGCAGGGTCACCTCAGTCAGCTGTGTTCCTCCAAGACAACTCTGACCGTTTTCACCATCTGCCCTCACATCTTGCCTGTCAGTATCATTTTGCTGATGGTGCAGAGTTCTGGGCCTCTTCTTTGACGATGTTCTTTGAGGGAGTTCAGCCTTCAATACAGTCACTGCCTTTTTGTTTCGCAAGATCAAAGGGTGAATTGAATATGCCTTCCCCAACATTATTCAGACTCCATTCTCTCAGTGTGTAAATCTGTAGCAGAACCACCTCTATCTTCTGCAGAAAAGTGGAGAGGATATAATGAATGGCAGAGATGCAGATAACCCATTTTTTTAAATTGTCAGGGAAATCTGTAATATCTGTTTCAATAAGGAAGAGTGTCCTGGCTCTGTAGAAGTTTGAAGCGATAGAGGGGAAGAGGGAAAGTAAGATCCTGATTTCTTGTGGGTACTTGAAGTAACATTCAGGAGAAATGAAGACTGGAGACATGAAAATGTATGCACGTGGTTTACTGTTCTGATTTATCGTATAAGAAATGTAGTCTTTTAGGAATAAATAATGTAAAACATGATAGGAAATAAGAAGGTGGTGTCATTAGCAATTTAATTTCTAAATTCAGTATCAGCTGGATAAAACTGAAATATTTTCTGAGGGACATATGCTCAACTTGTACATTTCAGATCCTCTAAGTCTATGGAATGAGGCTGATTTACATACCGCCAGAGTATATTGCCTTGAATCTTCAAAGAGATAGCCTCAGTCTAGGATAAATCTGGAAGAAGGAAAACAGTTAGACACAATGTTATTTTCTGTTCCTTTCCAGTTTAAATAAAAAAGTAGAAGTTTCTCCTTTCTAAATTGGCTATTTCTGACGCCACCATTAAATACTACATTTGTTTCAGAATCCTGTGGACAATGGCAGACTGGGAAACAGAAACATTTCTTTAATCAGTAATACCTCTGATCATTAGTAAATACTAGCAAGAAAAGCTATTATAAGGCTTGAAAGGTAAAAGGACTGGTGTTTAAGCAAGATGAATTTTCTGTTTTCTCCTTAGTATATGCCAAGAGGTTTGAGACATTTAGATGAAAGGCATCACATTAGTGCACGTTTATGGTTATTACTGTGGAAGAGAGAATACAAAGGAAGACAAGTCATTAAGTCTGAAGTCTGATCTGTTCAGTCTAGTTTTGGAAGAATTTTGGCATATGCCAGAGGTAAAAGGAACAAGCTTACCTTTAGGTTTTCAGCTACAGAGAGTGTTAAATACAAGTTAGTTTTAACTAACTGAGGTTTTACTCAACATTCATATAGGAACAAATGGCAATTTTGTCTGAGTGAATATTGCAGTATTATGTTAGACATCTGGAAACTGAGACTAGAACCTCCAGAAACAGAACATTAAATATGGTTCAAATTTTTGCCTTTAGTTATGGACAGACAATTCCCAGTAAAGTCTGTAGGAGCCAATTTTTCTGTTTTTAGGCATCTGTATTATGGATTATGTTACAAACTCTTGTACTTCAGCAGCTGGAAAAAAAACCCAAACTAATATTCATTAATTTTTAGCACAAGTTGTCGTGAAATTAATGGAAGTATATCCTGTTCCAAGTTTAGGATAATCTCAGACATCTTTCAGATGGTAACTCTTGATAAGTGTTCACTTTACAATGATACCTACATCTGAGGGAATGGCTCCAGATTACAAATATTGTGGCAGCAGAGACAGTTTAAGGATATGGAACCGCAAAAAATGCATTTAAACCAGCTCTGTAGGTGAAAGATTTATATCATGGAACTGTGCCAAGAGAGAAAATGACCATTTATTTCAGATGACAAAAAAAGAACATATGTAATAAATGTAGAAGTAATGTCATGCATATTTTAGGATTTGAAAGTGTAGCTTAAGGGAACACAACAAGAAATTCCGGGATCAAAAGGTATAGTGAAAAAAGTGGAAGAAGATCTAAGTATAGTCAAAGAGAGAAATACACTTCAAGAGAAGGAAATCCTGCAAAAGGCAGGTAAGATGCTCATTAATGTCATTCTGAAGTATTTCCCTTGTTAGTAGTCACTCACATTGGAAATTCCACAAGTTATTTATGCTATTTGAAATGTAAATTTTGATACCACAGAAGATATGGAAACTATATTGAATTCCCAAAGCAAAGTTATTAATAAAGTAGATGAACTGAAACATCAAATAACACAGCTGCAGCAAATGACTTCTACCAAACAGAGCCAGAACAAGAGCGGCTCTGAAGAAGTGCAAGAGCTTAAACAGGTGGTTTGCTCTCAAATACTCAAAGGCATGGCATGCCAAAAGTACTGAAATCAATGTCATTTTTCTTTTAAGATTAATGGCTTTTGGGTTATTCTACGGCAGTCAATCCTGTAAGACTCCCAGATCTCTGACCTCTCGTGTTCATAACCTGAAGTACATGAGTTGCTGCAATGACAGCAAAGAAACTACTGACATCCTTGAGCTAGACCAGGGCAGTGTTCAACTTCTTCTGTAACCAAAACCTTAAAGAGAACAAGGTCCAAGGCAAACTTTCTCCACTGAGGTAAAATTGGAATACTGATTTATTTTTTTTAAATATAGAGAACAGTTCTTCTGAAAAGCTATGCAGAAATAATACCAGGAATAAACTCAGTACAATGAGGAATGTATGTATCCTGAGAGTTCCCTCTGTGCAATATTTCCCCTTAAACAGTTGTCCAGCCCCAAATCTTTTCTTTTTTTTTTAGTTCTCCTAAAATATTGTTATGCTAGCATTCTGGAAAATTAGACCTGGCACCAGAGACATAACAAAAACCAAATTGTCCTTTGTGCTTTTTCACAGAACTAAGGTTGTCTTTGAGGAAGCTGGCATTGTTGGAAGTGAGTCACACACCCAAAATCAAATCAGAACAGCAAAAAAACCCCATCCCTAGACTGCAGAAGAGGCATACAGCCCTGAATCACTACAGTTCTACATTGTTAACTAACATAAAGCCAGTATTTTTCAATGGGGTATATCCACCTAAATAGCATATTCCCTACAAAATAGACTACTGCAACCCCAGAATTGTACCCTGGTTTTGTCATATTATATAGCTAGTGTGTTTTATAGATTATGGAAACTGTAGCTGTTTTAAAAGAGGGTATGAATAAAAGACACAGAGAACTTGCTTTGTAAAGGCAATCATCAGTCCCATAAGGAAAAGATTTGTCTGAAGGAATAGCTGTTAAAAGAGCTGGAAGATCTTGTAATGAAGCATACAAAGGCAATCAAGCCAGTCTAAAACTTCATGGAAGCTGAAAGAAAAAAATGCAGAAGGTAGGAATGTTCTTCTATTTATAGATGCTCTAATTCATCTGGTTTTAATCTTATTGGTCACAGTGACATCATTTGAATTATCCTCACTGGAGGCGCTTTGAATTAACATAAAATGCAAGGATTTTCTCGCTACGGTCTTACTGGGAAAAAAAAAAGGAAAAAAAAAAGTCAAGCTGATATATTTCTGTGAAAAGCTCCACAGGCAGGAAGGTGAATTTATCCTTGATGTGATAAACTGCCGTCTTAGCAACACTTATCCTTGCATGCTTTGCATGTGACAGCTGGAGTGATTAATATAAGGTCCCTCCTGAAAAAAAATGTATTGTAGGTGTATTCCAATTTCTGACTTAAATTTCCATGGATTGCTGCTGTGAAATACTCAAATACATTGATTTAATCAAAATTTTGCATTGTTTAGGCAGAGGATCTAATTCTGCAAAGTGTTGGTAAAAGGATTCAGAGTGCAGGTGTTACCAATGAAATGACAACTAGTTACAAACAAATACCTGCATATATGTGTCCTTATCTAACTTTAGTCAGAAAGAATGCTCATCTTCTCGTGGATCCGGATAGGTTACCTGAGCAATACCTTCTCTCAATATGTTTTAAGTGGCTGAGCTGTAATTTTGGTTGTCGGTGTGCATTAGCAGCGATTGGCTCAAGAGATTCTTCAAAGGATTTCACTTTCATGAGAACTGCTGTCTGTGGCTGAATCCTTTGGCTTCAGGAAATTTGCAATCTGTAATGTTTCTGTGCAGTAGGAACCTAAATGTGAGCTGAAATCTATTCAAATGGAGGAAAACCTTGAAACACGTGTTTAGTTTTAAGCACATGTTTTAATGCTTACTGAAGTTTACAACTCAGTGCATGCCCAAGTGGTTTGCCAAATTTGGGCATAAACTAAGGAGGAATTTAGTTTCTGTCTCCTAATGTACTTGTGTGTTTGTCAGACATCTAGACAGAAAAAAAATTGATTAGAGCAGTTTGTAGAATTGGACAATCAGACTACTGGTCAAGTGTTCTTTAGACTCTTCTTGGTGCTAAGAACGTATTTCTACCCATTTTTCGCAGTTTTAAGGCTGCTATACTTTTCTGAGTTCAACATTTACTTGAGAATAATCAAATAATTTGCTGACAAGTTGTGAAGTCATAAAAAACATGCAGCTCCTATCACTAAATATTGAGCTTCATAGTACCTTCTAGATTTTGGAGACTAGGAATTGTGTTAAGTGCTTGTCAGAAGATTTAATTTCTGCCTATGAAACGGCTGAAGTTTATACATTTATGTAACCTCATTTCTCAAAAAGGAACCTGTGTGAGTAAATTATTTTATCTGATTGTGGAAGTGCTCACATTTGATCAGTATGTGAAGATGCAGTTTTTCAAGGTACACAGTTACACTATCAAGTATAAGCCTTATAAAAAGGACTTTGCCTTTTATATAGTGTATTCTTTAATATGAATAAGTTTGTACAGGTATACTTAAAATGATGCCAGGCTGAAGCTCTTCATGTGAGTCAGATCAAACTTAAATATGAAACACTTTATACTTTAGTAAAAAAGGCATAATAGTAGGCATTTATTGCTTATAGGCAATAAATATTATAGCTTATAACCATCTCTTCTTAGAGATTCATATTAAATAAATCAGAAAAATCTTGAGTTAGTAAAAATTAAGTAAAATTACAATACTTTTCATTAGTAATGCTATTTATATCCTCTGATGCAATTAAGGCCTGTAACAGCTGTTTGAGAAGTATTGTATCTATTTTCCAGATAGAAAAATTAAGATATAGAGAAGGAAGTCAGTTGGCAGAGTTGCAGTGGGAATGCTGCAAACACCTGATCTTCAGGTTTTAATCAAAAAGACCATATCCTCTCCTTTTCTTATAGGCAAAACTAAAGCTAATTTCTGCCTTGCAATATTCATGTATCTGTGTTTGATTCCATCCTTTAATTGCTACCTAACAGTTATCCTGTTTTTAAACTGTGAAATGCTAATGTATTCTCCTTTAATTATGAGTTGCAAGGAATACATCACTGTTGCCTGTGCTTCTATTTCCTAATATCATGGCATCCTCCCAATGATTATCACTTTCTTAGTTTTTAGGTACTTTTTGTGTTATCTTGAATTTTTAAGTGCTATAAAAATGAGGGTGGGGAGGGGCCTGTGAGAAGGGGCTGTACAGGATGGGGGAGGTGTTAAATTGCTATTTTTTCTGTTTCCTCCATTTGTGGTGTCTGAAAATATAGTAGAATTTTTTTTTTGAGTCAGCAAATCGGCACAGATGGGAAGAGCAAGCACACTAATAAGCTTGTAATATATATCACTTCAGGACATTTCTAGAAGTTGCACATTCAGTCTTTCTACAATAAATGATTGCTCACATTTGCTACAAACGATTGCTACAAGCTGTTGGTCACTGTCTTGCAAGTGGTATTATCACTGATTTTTCAAAAACTATTTCCAGCAATAAGGTGATAATATAGTCTTCAATTTTTTATTTATTTTATTTTTACTTCCTCACTGGGATTTTCTTTATGGATGCTATAAGATAGTGCTTCCTTTGATTCCCTTTTCCACTAATTGCCTATTAGTTAGTCATCTGGTTATTTATATGGTCAATGTATATTTGTCCTGGTTTCAGCTTGGATAGAGTTAATTTTCTTCCTAGTAGCTGGTATAGTGTTATGTTTTGGATTTAGTATGAGAATAATGTTGATATAACACACTGACATTTTTAGTTATTGCTAAGTAGTGTTTATACTAAGTCAAGGATTTTTCAGCTTCTCATGCCCAGCCAGCAAGAAGGCTGGAGGGGCACAAGAAGTTGGGAGGGGACTCAGCCAGGACAGCTGACCCAAACTGGCCAAAGGAATATTCCATACCATATGACGTCACGCCCAGTATATAAACTGGGGGGAGTTGGCTGGGAGGGGCAGATCGCTGCTCAGGAACTAACTGGGCATCGGTTGGTGAGTGGTGAGCAATTGCATTGTGCATCACTTGTTTTGTATATTCTAATTCTTTTGATATTATTATTGTCATATTATTATTATCATTATCATTATCAATATCATTATTTTCCTTCCTTTCTGTCCTATTAAACTGTCTTTATCTCAACCCATGAGTTGTTTTGGTTTTGTTTTGTTTTGTTTTCTGATTCTCTCCCCCATCCCCCTGGGTGGGAGGAGTGAGCAAGCGGCTGTGTGGTGCTTAGTTGCCAACTGGGGTTAGACCATGACGATATTTATGTTTTTTCAGATCTTGTCAGTGACTCTTGCATACTAAATTATTTTTGAACACTAACACCACTCAAGGCAAAACAGTCTGACTCTTCATGCTGTACAGTTTTCCACCTCGGGGAAGCTTTCAGTAGATTAAGATTATGTGAGCTGTATTGTCTAACACTAGTATTAGAAAGAACCAAACCAAACTGTTAATACTTCTTTGATTGAAAAAATACATGAGTGAAATTAAAAGACAGTAGCATGTATTGTTGTGTAAAAAGTAGCATGTATTACTGTGTAAACTGCTCTGTTATCTAGGTTAATGTAGAAGAAATGTTCTTTCTTTTTCATGCTGCATGTTTTGTCCCAACTATTGCACGCTTTTTTCTTTTTTTTCTTTTTTCTTTTTTTTTACTTTAGGAGCTCCAAACACAGCTAGAGGAATTTAAAAGAAAATCTCAGTGTGAACTAAAGCAACTAGAGAAAGAGAAAGAAGTCCTAACTGGGAAACTTCAAAACTCTTCACTTGAGGTAAACTGGGCATAAATGTAACCCAGTAATAAAAGGGCTCTTCATTTTTCCTCTCATCTGAGAGATTCTTGATTAGATTTTAATTGTATTTGCTGTGACTATCATTCAAGAAAATATGCAAGGACTCTAGATAGAAATAACAGAAATTACTGCTCCTGAACATCTATGAAGATTTTGATAAGCCTATTTATTTTGATAAATTTCACATATCACTCTTTGGAGATATACTAAGGCTTTTTGGTGAGGAGTTTGGCTACATCAGAGTTGGATGGTGATTCTGACTGTTCATCAGTATACAGAGTTAAGTGAGATTAAAATCTTCCTTACAGCTCTTGTTGACTTTCTGGTGGGTTTTTTTGTGTGTAGACATGTAAAAGGGCCTGCTTACTTGCTCCCTTGAGCAAGAGAATTGAATGGAAAAAAGGTCGAATAGATCATTGTTTCTGTTCTGCCTGCTTGATGGTAAGGGTGGTGACTGAAGCGAATTGGAATGTGCAATAATTTAGTATTTATTAGTAGTTAGGTATGCCTCCCTCTATGTTCTCAAGATCAAGAATGAAATAAAGAAAGCATTGTGACCCCAAAGTAGCTTTGAGGATGTCATAGCTTATGTACTGTTTCCCACTGTGGTTACACCTAAGTCAAAATGCAAATCTGCGGACATGGATTGTTCTGGAAGTAAATACCTGAGATGTGTTAGTATTAGATTATCCACCTGTAACTGCTGTAATGTATAGTCAGTTGCAGGCCAAGTGATGCAAATTTTCCAGATTAGTACATCTACTAAAATATTTGTACAGAAAAGTGTCATTATTTGAAAAGCCATAACAGGTTGGATAAATAATTTTCTGCCAAAACAAAAGCAGAACCCCTACAAGGCAGTTACCCAGGTAAACAGTTCACCTTTAAAACTTCTGACAACTGTGAATACACATTTTCTCCCTCTCAGGTGTTCCTCTTTTGTGTTGTTCAGTTCTTTTCAGCAAATGCTATCTGCTTTAAAATGTTACGTACAGGATATTTCCTTTTCTTCAGTGTGATCATGTGAAGTTTTTGCCTGTGAACATTTTGATACTTTTATCTCATGCATAAGCTATAAAACAACTGCTTTAACATAACTGAAATCGGTGCCCTAGTGAAAAGTTCTGATGATGCTCAGTGCTGCATTTATTTTTCTACCCCAAGTATATCATTGCATTTGGTACCTTTTTCAGAAGAACAATGAAATGATTTGTGATTGTCCATTCTGGGAGATTATGGGTGAATGGACATGTTTTCACCATGAGAATTTGTCATCCATTTCGTTGTTTTTTTCCTGCCAATCCAGGTTTTGAGGCTCCAAGATTTTATTAAGCAAAACGAGGGTATTCACAAATACACAAAATTCCTTCAATCTAGTTCAAGAAAAAGTAATGAACAACAGGAATTAGGTAGTTCACACCGTGGAACTACTGAATTACAGATAGCCACTGTTCTAAGTGGCTGTCTACAATTTCCATTGCTTTATATCTTCACTGATTCTAACCAGTTTCACTTCCAGCAAGTTCAGTGGGAGCTTGCATGGGAACAGCTCCACAAAAGTTGAAGACCTAGATCTTTCTCAGCTGGCATTTGTAGACTCTGAGTGGCCATAATAAGCTCTTTTTGTGTGTTCAAAGAGAAAAAGGACACATAGGCTCATCAGGCAGCTAAGCAAGATATTGGCCCACCTCTCCTACCTGCTTCCACTTTCCCACATGCCATTACTCCTGCTTGGTGCAGCATATTCCAGCAATCAGGGCATGTGTTGTGGTCATTTACTGTGTAACACTCGTTTTTTCTCCCATTCATGCTGTACTAGCTGTACTAGTTTTGAGCGCAGCATGGTCTTTTCCCTTTCATTTCTCCTGTAAAACAGATTTGTACATTCTGGTATCACAGTTGGATTCTGACATTCTATCCATTTCCCAGTCTTAGAAATACAGAATTTAAGTGTAGTTCTTAATGTTCTTAAAGTTCTGGGTAAATACTGGTTTTAGTTTTCATTACAGATTTCTGCATGCCACCATTTTCTCCAGGTTCTTCTCTGAGAGAATTTCAGGTCAATCCAACCTGTGTTGACCTATCCAGAGTGACTTCTTTGCACCTAATGCAAAACATGGGTTCTCAGAAATCAGTCGTCTTTATTCTTTTCCAAATTTCCCTAAATGTACATATTTCTACAACAATATCTTAGTCCATTCAAAGCTGAAAATTTATCATGGTATTCTGGCATCCCTGGGTAATGCCTGAAAGTTATACTGGTTTGAAGTGTGAAGGGAGGAGTAGTGGGACACTGTCTGATCTCATAGTATTGTGTATATGCATGAAGGTGGTGTATTCCACTGAAAGGTCTCAAAGAAATCAAAAGGCTTATGATGTGAAGCAATTATTGTTCATGTTTTGCAGATGGAAAAAGTGGGGCAGTGAGTCATCAAATTACTTTTCTTGAAGTCACACATTCAGGATAGAAAAATATCTTAGAATCTAACAATGCTCCCAAAAGGGAGGAAATGCTCCCTCTGAAGAGAAATTTTACATTTTTCTTGGTACTCTATAAGTTACTTTCTGAACCAATTACTTGGCAGTATTGCCAAGGAATTGAAATAATTTCAATTTACAATTCTTTCCTTCTATAAATACGTGAATATTCACAGCCAAGAAACCACCATTTACTATACAACATTATATTTGACTGAGGGCATGATTCCCATCTGGGAACCTTTGCAATGGCTCAGCCCAGAGCTTCCGCCTCAAAGGTTAGGCAATGTGCTGTTACTAATCCAGTTCTAACCTGAATACAATTTCAAATCTAAAAATAGCTTCCTTGGCTGCATAAGGCACATTTTTGGTTGGGCTGACATAGCTAGAACACTATGCAGAGTAGACAGAATCATGATAATTTCATCTCTCTGGGGATGCACTTCAAAGTGGCAGTATTTCTGTATTACTAAGATTTTTCTGGATAAAGAAATCAGATTCACACCTGTTTGCTCCTTTGGAAAGAAGGATGTGAGATTCTGTGTGAGTCAAACGCTAATTCATTAGGAGTCGTCCAGTTCCTTGCTTTTGCACAATACAGGATCTCTTCAACAAGTATTGAAAAGGGCTGTTCTGGAATTAGAAGGTACCTGTCCTGGTTTCAGCTAGGACAAAGTTAATTTTCTTCCTAGTAGCTGGTATAGTGCTGTGTTTTGGATTTAGTAGGAAAATAATGTTGATAACACACTGATGTTTTTAGTTGTAGCTAAGTAGTGTTTATACTAAGTCAAGGATTTTTCAGCTTCTCATGCCCAGCCAGCAAGAAGGCTGGAGGGGGCACAAGAAGTTGGGAGGGGACACAGCCAGGACAGCTGACCCAAACTGGCCAAAGAGCTATTCCATACCATATGACATCATGCCCAGTATATAAACTGGGGGGCTGGCTGGGAGGGGCGGATCGCCACTCGGGAAGTAACTGGGCATCGGTCAATGAGTGGTGAGCAATTGCATTGTGCACCACTTGCTTTGTATAGTTTAATTCTTTTAGTATTACTATTGTCATATTATTATTATCATTATCATTGTTTTTCCTTCCTTTCTGTCCTATTAAACTGTCTTTATCTCAACTCACGAGGTTTTTTTCCTGATTCTCTCCCCCATCCCAGGGGTGGGGGGGCAGTGAGCGAGCAGCTGCGTGGTGCTTAGCTGCCGGCTGGGGTTAAACCACGACAGTCCTTTTTTGGAATTTGGGGATCGAACCCAGACCTTTTTGCGTTATTAGCACCATGCTCTAACCAATCAAGCTAACTACTGGGCCCGGCTAGCTCAGTCGGTAGAGTGTAAGACTCGTAATCTCAGGGTTATGGGTTTGAGCGCCACGTTGGGCACTAAAAAAGGAGTGTCAACAACTAAAAACATCAGTGTATAACCAACATTATTTTCCTACTAAACCCAAAACACAGCACTATACCAGCTACTAGGAAGAAAATAGTCCTAGCTGAAACCAGGACAGTATCTAAAATGGAAGTGCAGGAATCACCTTGTCATGATATATCTTTCAACAGTGCTCGCACAGAAATGCCCAAAGCCTTGACAGAGATCGTCTAGGTACCACCAAATAGCAGCAGCAGCAGAGATGTGCCTAGTGTGTTCACATCTGTCCCTCCGGTCAGGAATTGCCATAAGTTTAGGAAGGCAGTTAACTGTGAACTTAACAGAAGTAACTGAAATAACACTAAAGACAACAGTAAAATATAATTTCATTATTTTGTTATTACTTCTTATGCCATGTTACCGTTTTGATGTAATAGCATCATAGTATGAGTAAAACCCTGTAGCATTTGGGTGCCTTATTTTAACTCTCTGAACAAATTCTCAATTGTGGTGACTTTTCTATAATACATCAAAAGGCAGTTTTAAGTCTTTTATATAAATTCATCCCCTAGCAATGCATTGAGAAACTCAGATCTTTCTACTTAAAAGATACAGGAAGTCAAAATACTCTCTCTGATTCCAACTTTAGATCTTGCCTTTGAGATTTCACACTTCTTACTTCCAATAAATAAAAGAAGGGGAGAGCAGACATAAGATAGACTTCAAGTATTCATAGTGCTTGCAAGCACAGTGAATTAAAATAATCAAACGGGAGAGCCAACTGTGATGGCATGCACAGCCTTGTACTTGCCCAGTATTTTTGCCCATGGGCTGTCAAAGCCTGAGAGGTACTTCTTCAAAAGAATCAAGCCATCCTTCCCAGGAGAAGGACAGTAATTATGGCTAGAAAAGAATGAAACCTGAAAGACTTTTGAAATATTTCAAAACTTATCTGTCATCTTTTAGTAATAGTTGTTCATTTTTTTCTTCACTTGGAAGACAGTGGGAGGCAAAATCAGCTGTCATAAGAAAGGGCAAGTGCAAACATAACCCTGAAATTTGAAAAGAATTCAGCAGAGCCTAGAAAAATACTGTTGCCTAGTTTATACTATGAATAGGTATTAGTTGCATCTTTAAGAGCACTTTATGCAATTCTGGTGGATAGAAGTGAATGAATAATGGTATTAGAGGTACAGTTTTCTCAAGAGGTTTTGTTTTGCAGCAGGAAGACGTTATACAACAATGTTGCTGGTCTGTTAATAGTAAAAGGAGCCAAATAGATTCTGGACTGATGTGAGTTGGCATAGTTTCATTGGCTTAAATATTGCTTTATCAGTTTTACAAGTTGAGCATCTGGCTATCTGTTTTGAAGTAATGAAATACAATAAAATGCCTGGGCATTGCAAAATATTCCAGAGAAGGATTTGCACTGGTGATTTGAAAGCCTTTTTAACTGAAAGACAGGAGGAGGAAACCTGATAGGATGGAAATGTTTGTTTCTTAACCTCTGTTAGAAGTAGCAGGATTCATAAGAAAGAGCGTGTTTGTATCCCTGATGTATTTGTGTAGGTCTTTTCCCCTAAATCACTGAAAAATAATACTTTCAGAAATACTTTTCCATCTGATTTCTTACTACATTATGTTCTCTGTTGCTACCAATTTACTGCTTAGCTTATTTCTAGTTAGTATGATCTTATGTTTCATGTTAGTAGTACTTTGAACCAATAATTGTCTATGAAGAGAGTCTGGAAGGTTAATAATGTGACCACAGCTGAAGTTTATATACACCTCTTTTCATCTTCCCCACCTAGATGAATATTTAATTTGCAAAATAAATATTCCAAGCACCATTTTTCCTGTTTCCAATTTTTCTATTAGAAAATATGCAGCCTATGCTTCTGGCACGTCTTTTTACTCATTGGCTTACTCTCAGGAAGCCCAGAAAAAAAATGCATGCTTGAGCGTAGTAATGCTAATGCATATTACATCAGCGGATACAGAGGACTATACAGCATTAAGTGTTTCACATCGAAGGTTAGTTTTATGAGGAACTGCAGTACCTAAAAATTTCAGTGTTTCCTTTCTTTATATAGAAAAATATTGGCTTGAGTTCAATAGGCATTAAGACAAAGTAAATGTTTTACCTGTAACCAGAAGCCAAAGTGCCCGTTTAGTTAAATCTTATGATTTACCACTTATTTAAAAAAAAAAAAACAAACCCACAAAAATTGCAGCAGCTCTGGAAACAAAGGTATGGTTGGCAAGTGGCTCTGGCATCTGCCTGTTCTTGGAGTATATCCAGGCCACAGATAGATCCCATCACACAGACACATTAAAGACAATTAATGTTTTTCATTAAGAATAACATTTAGCAATTATTCTTCACTAGTTTGTTCAGACAGATAGTTTTCTTTGTGTTTAATTGGATGACACAAAGGAAAAAGCCAAGAAATGACTGGATGATTAGTTAACTTAAACTCGTAGTTTGGGGCAGCTGAAGTTAGGTGCTCTTTCAAATTTGCTAACTCAAATCAATTTGGTTGGATAGCTTCAGTGAAATTCAAATTTACCATGTTGGTTTGAAATTGTTTAAGAAGTGGTAAAACTAATCTTTCATTTTCTGGCACTTAAAAGAGAACAAAATAAAAAACTTGATTCACAAAACACTGGATGAAGGAATGTTTGGTTTTTTTCTTATCTACCAACTTAGCATTCCCATGATGTGTGGGAGACCTAGGCTTGGTTGGTTTTTTTTCCTCTGTCAGCTTTCTCACCATTTAAAGAGTTCCCTTGTCACTGGATTATAGGATAAATCAGGGTGAGCTACAGTGTGTCACCTGTTGCCACTTCTTCACTTGTATATTAAGTTGTCATTGGACAACCTAGGCCTTCATCACTTGGGTAAGTGTCCCAGTTACCTTCATATGCACACGCACGTACTCTCTTGCTCTCGGTTTTTCTGTGCCTCCGTGCTTCCTTTCTCTCTCACACACAAACAAAGCAGAACCAGCACTGCCATCTCTTCTTCCCCTGTGTTCTGTGAATAAAGCCATTTGTCTCCTTGCAAATGATGAAATAATTTAAGTTTTAAAAACACTGAATTCAGTCTGGAGGAAATATTTTAATTTTTCATTTTGATGTGTACACTCAAAAATGTTTCCTTTGGATTGATTTGACTAGAAGTTTTATTGATTGCTTAGTTTGGCCACCAAATAGGAGGAAGTCAACTGCCCAAGGTGGTAGCTTTGCTAAAGAGTTTTTTAACAAGGTTCATCTCTGCTTGCAGACTTCTGTCATGTCTAAATTACAGATACTGTTGTAGATCTCAGAACATGTGAAACATCAGTAATAAACTGATGTAATAAACTAAATATCTACCCCATCTGGTAAAGGAAATCCACATTAATTATAACAGTAGTATGGCCCTTTGTGAGTAAACCATTGGAAGGGGTTCAGAGGGAAACCGAAGTACAAGATCAGTGATGATCAGTAATGACCAGTAATTAATTGGACAAAAGGAACCTGACTTGTGGATCTGAAGTGAAGGACAAACTCTATTTAAATGAAAGGAACACAGTACACTGACTTGTGTATAGGAACAGCAGTTATGTAGCCATAAACCTACTAAAAAAATGGAACAGTAATTCTTTCTTGTAGCTGCTTACAGAGGTACAGAAACCAGATTTAGTAAAGGAAGTTATGTAGTTCTCATGAGATGTGTGTGTGTTCAAGTAACAGGTTTTGAGTTATCTCCACAGCACATGAAGTCCATGAACATTCATGTTTCACGTGAATCATGCTTACATAGAAATAAAACATCTTCATCTGATATTCTGTGAATACAAACTTTTTACTTAAAATTATAAACTACCAACAGACCAAACAGAGCAAGTTTTTACAATGTTTTCAGGCTCTTATTTAGTTGCTCTGTAGAAAAAACAATTAAAATAGGACAAATTGATCATGTAGAAATAATTCATTCTAAGCTGTGGATGTTTCCAAAAAAAAAAAGGTTCACATTCATTTTTCTTCTTTAATATCAGGATTAATTTCTGGGACATAAAGACTTGTATAAATTCTAGAGAGAAGGGAGCAGATGCCAGGAAATACTAAAAGCAGAAATTGAGACTAGAAGTGAAGACAAGTCAAGGTACAATGCAGTTGAAGGTTGTGGTCATAAAGTGGGAGTCCTTTCTCCGAAAGGAGTTGAAACCCTGGGAACTGATACAAGCTCTGTGGTTTGCACCATTTTGAGCCTTCAGAGTACAGTTCTGTGCTGGGAACCTATGAGAAAAGTAGAGGCTTAGAGAGTACTTGAGTAAGGGCTGTGATCCATCTGGGCATGGAGAAGGGCCTCAGGAGAGGGAAAGGAGAGAACACGTCCTTTGGAGGAGAGAAGCCAGCATGCTTAACCAATTTGAGAAAGAACAAAGCCATGAGCTAGCAGGAGTACATTTAACCATCGTGAGAAAGGATTCCTATGATTTGGAGAGATCTGGCATAGCTCATTAGTATCTCCCTTTGGACACTGCAGTGCTGACTGTGGCCATGAAGTTAATGAGAAGTAAGGGCTTTGCACAGCATGTCTCCTTTTCTCTCATGTAACGCAAAATATACCAGAAAGTGCTATGAGAATGAAACGTGGAAGGATATAGACACCTCAGCCCACTTAGTAAATCTTCATCCAGCTTTTGTGATGCTGCATCAGGAAGAACCACAAGCGTGCAGTTGAAGTTACAAGCAACTATTTAGCTAGCTAAAGCCACAGTGCTTCCTCAACTAACAAACTGTCTGCAGTATACACGGGAAAAACATGAAGGCAACACTGAAGAAGAGAAAAAGAACATGTATTAGTGTAGAGGAAAGAATAGGATGGAGTCACAGGTTATAATCTGTATTGTATCCAATTTGCAGGTGTGTGTAACATCATTTGAGTCATTTAGAGTTACATGAAATTCTAAGGAAGCCAACTTCTTCCTTTCATAGTTTGAATTCTGTTTTTCTAAGGCTGGAAAGTACAAGTATATAAAAATTGGAAAACAAACCATCCTCTTTCACATGCTCCCAAAAAGAAAAGGCAGGAGACACAAAGGTTTTGCAGGAGGCATGGCAGAGCAAAAAAGCAGACTTGGAAGTCAGATACAGCAGCAAAAATGCTAATTGGCTTTACTAATTATGCATGCGCCTTCTCTGCAGAAGGTAGTTTTTCAGAATTTCACAGCTATGATGTTAGGAATGGCAAATTTAAGAAGAAGGGCAAATACAAATTTTTGCTGAAAGTTTAGAAAACCTACCAAATAGGAAAAAGAACAGACTCCTTCCTTCCCCACCAAAAAAAACCCCACCAAGTTATTCTTCTAAATGGGTATTTTTTTGTTACTTTTGTGTCAGCCATTATAGACATGTCTACTGTATTTGGTAATTAAGCTAAGAGAGGGGAGAAAATAAATCTGAAGCGTGATGTGCAGAATTCTTGTTTCCCTTGGTTCTAACCTACTGCTCTATATAAATGGACTCTGCAGTGTTACATCTCCAGAATGACAATAAGCACAGCCTTAGGCCTGTCTCCTGGTTTGTGCCATAATTATTGTGCAAGTTGAACTATGGATTGTATGTACGAGATGGAGACGATTTGAAAAGAAATTATTTAAGAAAAGTACTTGATGGGCAACAGACAGTATAGGCAAAAGGGATGTCATTTTTCACTGAAAAAAGGGCTCCTTGCATGAAACAAGCACGTTGCTATTTTTCATAGAGTGACACAAGGTCATAAAATGTACTCAAATTTACATAATTCCTCTCCACTGTGAATGCAGCCATTAATCCTATCCTGCTGACTTACTTTTCTGGAAGGTGGCTCAGCTGAAGCAAATATTAGATCAACAAGCAAATAATTTCAAGGAGTCACTGAAGAAACATAATCTGCAATCCAACAAAGAAAAAGAGAAGCTTTTGCAGGATCTTCAAAACACCATTAAAGAAAACCAGAATGTTAAACTGCAGCTGGAGACATCACATGAAAAAGTCTTAAAAATGTTGGAGAAAAGCAAAAATCAGGAACTCAAGGTCAGTTTATGACATACTAGTGTAAAAAAAAAAAATTGTATTTGTGGGATAAACTATATTAGCTAGAGCTGATTATCAAAACTTGGTTATCTCCAGTTATCTTAATGATGGGTTGCCATTGTTGCACGTCATGAATTATTCTGTGATTTTGAAACTTCATCATCTTTGTTTTTTTTTTTTAATTTTAACATGTGAGCGTAGACCACAGTGTGAATGAAATAGTTTCGTAAAATAATATAGCCTACCCTCTACAGTTAGGCTGAATACAAGCTCCTCTAGTTGTGCTCTTGCTTCAGAAATACAAGGGATTTCCTAAGTGTATTATTAACAGGACTCAGTTTTATTCTTTTTCATCCATTATTAATTTATACATAAATACTTTAAAAGAAGTATAATAGACATGTGTAATGATGTGTATTGCCTTAGATACCTTCAAGAAATCAATACTGTAAGTGGATAACCAAAGCTTTTAAAGGTTCAAGTGGATTTATTTCAGTGACAAAATGTTAATGCACTATATTGAGGTTCTAAAGAATGTTGCTGTTTGAGAAAAAAAAATCAACTTAAAAAATCTGCATGTGATTGTGACATGGAGTTCAGATGTCCCTGTTGATATCGCACACCTTAGGGAAAACCTGCTTATAAAACATATGTAGTAAAACCACCCTAAGTAGAATTTAATATCTTGTCTATATATTCAGAATAAAAACCAAGCTGAAGACAGTAAGCTGGTAAAAATGAAACTGAGGATAGCAGTTTGCTTTCAGAGCCACTACAGAGCAACTGCTCCATCGTTTACAGTGTATCTGCAGCACTTCTAACGACAGTGCAAGTTTTAGCCAAGAACAATACAAGGAAAGATAGAAGCTTTTGTTTGACACACTGTGATAAGTAATGACATACAGGTCAAATCTGAGGGGCTTTGTATGTTGAATAATAAAACATCTTTCTAATGCCAAATAGTGCAAAGCTGTCGGTGTTATTATTTCATGATGTACAACAAATCTAGTAGATGATATCTTGATAATTTCTCTTGTCCCTATTAAGTTTTATTTTTTAACTTCAGCTCATTTTTATTCTTGTGTTGATGAAATGTCATGTAAAGTGGTGATAAAAATAAAAGTTCTACAATGAAAGACCAGATTCAGCCTGGCATTACAAGTAAAACAACAAGGTGATAAATAGGCTCCAACTACTTTGTTTTCGGGGGTGGGTGTCTTTGCTTACAGGAGGCAGAAGAACGTTTGAAAAAGGAATTTAATGAGACTTTCAAGATCCAACATCAGTCTCATAGGCTGGAAGTACAAACCTTGGAAGAGAAAGCAAAGAAAGAATTACATGATGAACTCGAGCAGATACAGAAGCAGCAAACGCTGTTGCTAGGTATAATGTCTCATGTCATGCACAGCTCCTGCTTGATTATATGCTGAGAAGCACCGACTTTCCTCCCATTCATTTTCTTTACCATCTTCTGGGGACTCAGGTCTTTGTGAATCTCCTTTTCCATACCCTGCAATTTCAGCAATACAGACTTAATATTCTTTGTTAACCTAGCTCTCAACTGTCAGCAGCAGAATGTTGCTGGGAGAGTAGTCTGGTGTACAACATTCAAGTACGCATTATCAGGTATATTAAATAGAATATTGTAGTTAGTGTATATGACTTTCCTCTTTTTTTCTATGATGTGAAGAATTATTGTATGTGGTTCAAGTCTGTTCTATTGAGTTCAGCAATGGAGATCAGTTGCTCCATACGTATTGTTCAGTCAGTTTAGAAAGTTCCCTTAGCTGTTCAGAACTAAACAGAACACTGCATTAGAAGGACCTGTAATACCTCTGGGTTTGAACTCAGGTGATTAAAGCTCATCTATAAAAGGTTTTCTAATTAAAGAAAGAATAATCTGAAAGTACTTTAAGTACAAACTGGATTCTCTTCTTGGGGTTTTTTTCGGTAATTCAGATTTGATAGAAAGATTTGTTGCTCTCTAAGGTATATATGTTCAATAGATAAATTCTGAAGAAAAACTTCAAGAAAAATTGTAGGGAGACAATAGAGAGACAGAAAAAATTCTTTCTCCTTGTATTTGATCCGTCCTGAAACTTGTACCCAATATACACAAAAGTTGCAGTATATGACAGATCTGCTTACACAAGTGGTGTACTTCTCTAACACAACCAGAGCTCTCCTCAGTGTGCCTTATGGCCCTCTATAAAACACCAGTGGACTTAACAGAGAAGCTCAGGGGTGCTCCAGTAAAGTTCAAGGTTAGAAGAAGAAATTATAGTGATTTAGTCTGCAAAACAACTGCCACAGAATTACCTCTCTGATTCCAATGTTGAGTCATTGCTATTGTAGCTCCATATCTTCTTACTATTGCTCAACTGAGTTACTTCTCTAGTAATAGGAGGCCATGATCAGTAATGGCGAAGGAGTTGAGGAACAAAGCAAAATGTAATGTATTCATGTTTTCATCTACATTGTCTATATCTATGTTCCCCATCCAGCTGGCCTCTGACTGCCTTTATGATTGTCTGTCTGATTGTTACTAGGATCTCTAAGGATGGAACTCTCTGAGCAACAGACATTGTGCACTAATCTCAAGAAACAAATAGAAGAGCTCCAAATGGAGCTGGGGAGTGTGAGGACACTGAAGAAGCAACAGGCAAGAATCCAGTTCCTACTTCGTTGCCATGTTACGTTTTGCGAAAGCAATAGTATCAGATTTCTCACTCCAGAGATAATAGAAGTGTACAGAATCTCTTACAGAAATGGAATGGTTTTCCTTCCTTTATGTCACACTTTAAAATATTAGTATTGTTTATCATCTTTTCCCTATGGGCAGGCTTTTTTTCTATTTAAAGATCAGAATCTACAACACAAGTAAATAAATGAATGTTACAATAAAATAAATTTTATGGGGACTATAAAATATGTTCAGGAAGTTTTGATCACAGATTTTGTCTTGCACATAGAACTGCACATATAATTGAAAAATCAGTTCACAAAAATTCAATGCACACAATTCCAGTGAGCTCTTTGCGTTAAATAATTAGAGGCTGTGAATAACTAAATTTGGCCTTTTTCTTAGGAAGGAAGCAGCCAGAACCAGATCAGATCTCTTCATGATGAACTGGAAAAATGTCAGAGTGAAATTTCTGAACTCAAGAAAGAGAATTTACTTTTGAAGGACACAATGGAGCTACTCAGTGCTGAGTTGGAGTCGCAGAAGCAAGAAGCTGCACAGCTTCAGGATAGGGAGAAACAGCACAGAAGGTTTGCCTTAAGTTCACACTTCATAGTCCTATCTAGAGAGTCAATAATAATGCCAGCATCAGAGGTGTCCTAAATGTGATGAGTGTCAGAATCTCTCCTTTCTAAAGTACTAATTTTAGAGGTTCGGAGTTTTGCAAAAGCAGTAGTTCTTTTCACATTTCTCTTCAGCCACAATAAAAGCATTTGAACTAACTGTTCATTATATGTCACAGAGAAATACGTCCAGTGTAGCCCCACAGGAGTGACCTGAGAAAATCTGCATAACGTCAGCCTTTGAAAGGCACTGGAAGACATAAACAAATCCCAAATTCACCCAAGAGCTATTAAAAAAATGTAGAAGTCTCTGAGAATAAATATCAGGTTTTTATACGTACTCTCTGTAGCTGAATCCAATGGGTTGTTAACTCTAAAGGGGACACTTGAGAATGCCGTATGTACTCCGTGAGACTCTGCTTTGGCTGTAACAGCCAGCTTTGCACTGGGGGAGTAAGAGCAGTGATAGCAGATACTGACAGTGCCTCTGGGCTGATGGAAGCCTGGAGCTGTAATATGCTGTCAGGGCACAGGAAGGGCAAGCTGACTTGTAGTCTTGGCTGTCTTTGTAGAAGGTGGACCGCATCCTCTTAGCGTAGCCACAGGCTCAGAGCACGTGTTGCATTGCAGTAATAGCAGTCTTCCCATTTGTGTACAGAAAAAGTGCAGGACTTACCTTTTACATGGAAGACAAGACTGGGGTTCACTGTCCAGTGCATTTGTATGGCTGTTGAATCCTTTGAAATTTCTGGATGGTCATACTTAACACATTCTCTTTGCAGAGAGATTGAGGGATCTGGTGTATGGGTAACTTTCAATTCATTTCTGCAATGGTGTAGAATGTAGGCCCCTAACTACTCAAGCTGTATATATAAAAGGATTTCTGAAGAGTATACCCTTAAAGGAATCTTTAAAATTATGTCCTATATAGTCTAGAGAAAAGCACTCAAGGGATACAGTGTCTCTCGGCAGACTGTCAGAGTGGCCAGAGTAATTCTGTTGCTGTCTACCAGTCAGTGGATATTTAAAGAATAAGAAAGAAACTTTTTTTTTTTTCTTTTGCACTCTTTGGAGAGTTACTTGAAAGTGTCTTTCATTTCAAGCTTTTGAAGCAAGATCAACAGAAAGAATTGCAAACCAGAGAGTTTCATCAGTGCCCTCCAGCTACCTTGAAGGAATTTAGAGCCTCTGTTCATGAAGAGAAGAATTATTCACATGTCAGTGATGAGGTCTAAAAGGCCTCAAATGCTAAAGCTGCTGGACTGGAGGATAATCTTTACAGGAGATAGATGGTGTAGCTCTACTACAATAAACATTTGAGAAGGAAGCATTAATGGAAGTTATGTAAGGAGAAATCCTTCAAATAACAGGAGGTAGAACCAAAGAGCTCAAATGGTCCTAGGCACCTGATACAGGCTGCTCTGAAATTAACCCATGAAAGATCCGGAACATTAACTTGCAGCTCTTGTTTTGCTTTTGCAGGACCAATAATTTGGGTAGGGGAATAGTTAAATTGGTGAGTGCATATAAATAACAACTTTTTTACTTTTAACAACAGTGACTTTGTCTTATGCTATATAGTTGTTTCTGATTTGCAAGCTGATAGTGGCTTATGATTTGCATGTGCCAAATTTTTATAACCAATTACTTAAAATTACTATTCCTAGTGTCAAAGTCAAATCAGTAAGCAGAAGCTCAGAGCTGCGCCCACTTAACTACCTTTGTAGTCAATAAAAGACCTCAAACCTGCATGCTTTGATCAATGATAATAAACTACTATTGAAACGTGAGAATTCAGACATATTTTAATACCAATGAAAGGCTACTGGTAGAAGACCTCAATATCAAGCATAAAAAAGAACTGGACATACTGAGACAAGATCACCGGAAGGAAATCAAAAACATACTATCTGATTTCAGCAACACTTGGGCACATCTCCAAGGAAAGATTTGCTCCTTAGAAACTGAGTAAGTCATTTAAATAAACTCTGGCTTATACTGGCAATGAGTTCTGTTTGCAATTACTGTTCTTACTATGTATGATTTTTTTATTACTCATAGGTAGAATATTATAAGCACTGAAATAGAAGTGTATAGGTATTTCCTTTGCAAACGTAAAAAGACCCAGATATATTGTAATAAACTCTGAATATTGTTTAATGTAAAGCACCATACATACAGTTTTACAATGCTAAATTAAAACCTGCACTTAGCATCTTGGAATTTTATGAAGTGTAAAATCATCTTTGTCACAGATGATACCAGAGGCCTTGATCCCTGATCTTGTACTTAATTTTGTTCAGCAGAGCAGCACCTTTGAAGTTAAGCTCTTGCTCATTCTCCCTCCCTTGCAAATTTCCCAGGACAGCCCCCACTAACTCATGTAAATAAATGCACTTTGCAGCCCCCTGTGGAGTTAAGTAGTTCTGTGGTGCTTCAGAAGCAGGAGAGGCCCCTCAGAAATAATCCCTGTGATTATATATATATCCCTTGTCCTTTTCTTTTATCCCAACTGTGCGGCATAGGTCCAGAAGAGAGACCCACTTGCATGTAAGCAGGTCTCAAACCATTCAGATGTTAAGATTTATCTTTTTATCTAAACTCTGAGATACACTAAATTAAGAGTATAAGACTGGGGGGGGGGGGGCGGTGTCCTCTAAAAAATGTTTGCCCTCACCAAAAAAACCCCACAAAATGGTGGTTTGTATTCTGTAATACATTTCTCAGTATGGCAGGTGAACTTCATAGCACTGTTTCTCAAGCAGCAAAATTCATGAACTTGGCTGATGAAATGACTTGTTTTCTCATGGGTCAATCAAATGTATGTTTCCACACCATCTCTAGGAAAGTGTAAGTTCTCATTTGAATCTTTTCCCCTGATTAAGGTATTTAAAGAACTGAACTCACACTACAGATTTTGACTTAGAGGACATTAGACTAAGGCAGCATGTATATCCAAGCCTCTCTTTTCATGTAAATTAAAGGAATTGAGTATTTCTGAGGCCTCTATCAAATATGGTTGGAATTAGCCTGTGGATTCTAAAGTTATTGGGTCAGAAAAGAGAGCAAACAGATGAATAGAGACATGCATAGATACTGTGATACAGATTTTTTTCTTTAGGAAACTAGACTAGCAATATGATGTGCAAGCTTGTTAGTATTTTACACCAGGGGCCGGATTTTACACTGGACAGGTGTTGTGGGTTAACGCTGGTGGCAATTTATTTTGGAAGTCTACAACATTCTATACTTATACGTAATCCATGTGCAGATGCCCATTTTTAAAAAATGCTGTTTTATCAGAAAGGCCTGACTATGTCCCTGTATTTTAGGCATGGAATTTAGGGCAGAGTACAGCCCAGGTATCTCTTGAACCTGGTCTGAGGAAGTTTTTTCCGGTCTGCATTTTCTTTGGTACAGACTTAAAGAATTAGAAGAAAAATCAAGAAAGTGGGAGTCCAGATCAGAAGATACACACCTTATAAGCTGTCTGCAAGACAAATTAAGTGAGAGAGAAGAGATTATCAAGCAGCTGGCGGTAAGATTTCTTTTTATATGTACATACATATTTTGGAATCTGTTGGAAGGCTCTATTCAGTGCTTCACACATTGCTTCAGACTGATACTTTCTTTCTGTTCTGGAATACTTTGACAAATGTATGTTTCCATACCAACTTCCAACAAATAGGTGTTTCCATACACATAACTTTCTTTCCCCTCAGGAAGGAAGAAAATGTCAACATTCACTTTTAGCCAACACTGAATCTTACAGGAATCGATCATTTTCTTTCAACCCTAATACAGGATGCTTGACCCCTTCCATGAAGGTAAGATGGGCAATGCAATTAAAATCGCAAATCGTGATGTTTTATTGCTGTTTGAATAGTACAGATGATCAGGACAATAAAGGTCCTATTAATTTTTTATGGTAATGTTATTCAGTAGAATTCTTTCCAGTAAGCCAACCTACAGTCAAGTGCCAAGTATAATATAAATTCAGTAGAAGTATGTATGCACATAGATACAGGTGTTTAAGCAAATATAAACACTGGAACTCCTAAGACATCAGTCTTCCACTGGGATAAGCACAGCCATTGCTTGCAGATTTGGGAGCTGCTTGCAGATTTGGGAGTTGCTATTTGGGATATTGCATGCATCAAGGAAAATTATGAATTGAGTTTGGACTGCTCAGGATTTGCCCTTTGTCATTCCAGCCCCTCTGTATGATACTGTCCATAAATAGTCATGGAATGAAGGGAGGTCAAGTTGGTGGAAAGTACCTAACTGAGCTCTGCAAAGCTATCGGCTTTGATGTATCTAAAACCTCAAGGTCAAATACACAAGTTGTTTTAATTGGACTATCTAACCCATGGATCCTCACAGCATACCCTGAGAATTTATTTTAAATGCCTATAGAATAAGATGGGAATCTTCATGTTTAGGTGCTCCTCACAAGATATCTGGGAATGAGGTATTGTTGAAGTTTTATAGTATAAAGTGCAAAAAAAATGCGTGTGTAATGAAGTTTTCTGTTACAATAAAAAGCAGAAGAAGAAAACGGTTGAGGTGCCCAGTCGTGTTGTCAGTGTTCCGAATTTAGCTTCCTACGCAAAGAGCTTTTTGAGCTGTGACTTGAGATCAAAAAGAAGTGCTCCTCAAATAACAAAATCTCCAAGCTTAGACCGGAGTCCTGGCTGCCTCAGGGTGAGCTCTCCATCAGCACAGTCCTCAGACAGCAGTGCTGCCACAAGGTATTTGTCCATTTTGCAGTGACTTGTAAGATGATAAATGAATTGGTATTCAGAATCTTGTAGGCAATTCAAACACATTAGACATTGGAAATAAACAATGACGTAAGGTTCCTGTCGTGCAGTGAACTCCATGTGTTCAATTCTCTGCAGATAGACCCAGAACTTTACTGCAGAAATAGGCTATAATCACTGCCCAGCAGAGCTTATGCTTGCAACCCCTCCTTTACAAAAAAAGAGAGGAGTTGCAAGTATTTAACTAAGAATGTAGTTAATAGTGAACATGGCTGTTTAAAACTTCGGGCATGTATCAGTGGTTCTGTTAAGGATGTGTTTTCCTTCTTACTTTTGTTTCCTTGCTTTGCACTTGGTAGATGTAAATGGCATATTTTTATTTTAGGAGATATTTGAATGAATCTAGGCTAATCATTTGGCAAAGGGTTTAGAGACTTAAAAATTGATTAGCAGATACTTAACTAAAAACTTCTTAGTTTGATGGTTTTTCTCTGAAAAGCTTGAATTTTTTTCAAATTTATGAGTTATTTAAACAATGTTTAGTGTTTTATAAACATGACTGAACTATCATCTCTTCAAGAAATAGTTAAAAATGTATGTAGTTAACATTATACAGTTATAATGATAAATATTTAAAAAAAAACCCCTACCACTATACTTCAGGACAAAAGCCAGCCTTCTCACCTATCTCCTAGTGGAGATTAGTTATCCTGTAAATTGTGTGCTATAGAGTTCTTTCCTTGAAGGCAGATGGTGCTGACTGCTGCCAAAGACAGACAATAACCCAGGACACGGGCTTGGATCCAGTTTGGCAATTCCTACATCTTAAAGATAAAAGCATTCTGTGTCATGCCAGGTGACTGCCAAGGCAAATCAGATTTGTATTTTGAAGGGAAATGTATAGGGAGACTGAGGGTAGCTTGGCTGCTACTTACTTACTCTTTCAAATCGATCACTCATAAGTGAAGTCATATTTGCTACTATAAGCTAACCGAAATTAACAAAAATGTTAAAAAAGCATCCTGAATCCTGAAAAATCAGGGACTACGTAATAGGATTGATTATAAAAGCCAGTCAATATTCAGATAAATCTTTCATTTCCAAATAAAATTTTTACCCAACATTTTTAATACATAAAATGTATTTCATATTTTTAAGAGTGAATTGCAGCTGCCATTTTCTGACTTTCAGGACTTCATATTCTTGAAGCATCTTTTTGTTTATTTTTTGAGATGTTGAGAATTATGTTCAAATATTTCTCCATAGCTGTTTAGCTCTCCTTCACGCTTTCCTTTGTGTTACTACCAGTGCTGTTAGCCCAGTTACCTGGCTAGCACAGATCCCACTAGAAATAGTAGCTGGCACCTTTTGGCCTCATCCAGTTCATGTAAGCACAGATTCATTCATAGGATCATGAGTTTTTTCAGGAAGAAAGTATTAAATACTGATAAGATTCTAAGTAAGTAAGTGATGATAATGCTTATTTGTTTGCACAGGACACATGGCAATGAACTACCACAAACCAAAGATGACCCAAAACAAGACCCTCAGGATCAAGAATGGTTTACTAAATATTTTTCATTTTAAAGCAAACTATTTCCATACTTCTCAGAATTACTAGAAAAGCTGGTCCTGTTTTCTTTTAGGGAATGATAATCCAATATATGATTTAGAAAAAAAAAAAAAGATGTACTTTCCAAGTAAGTAATTAGGAACAACTGCACTCTCTTACATCTAATTACTATGGAGTTACAGGCATGGAGTTCAGAAAAATGCATTTTTTCATGTCGTGGTTTAACCCCAGTCAGCAGCCAAGCACCACACAGCTGCTCCCCCACTTCCCCCCCGCCCCGCCCCCGCCCCCGCTCCCAGTGGGATGGAGAGGAGAATCGGGAAAGAAGGTAAAACTCGTGCGTTGAGATAAGAACAGTTTCATAACTAAAGTAAAATATAATACTATCAATAATAATAATAATGAAATATAACAATAATAATAGTAATGAAAAGGAATATAACAAAAAAAAAAAGAAGAGGGAAAAAAGAAAAAAAAAGTGATGCACAATGCAATTGCTCACCACCCACTGACCGATGCCAGAGACGCGATCCGCCCCCCCCGGCCAACTCCCCCCAGTTTATATACTGGGCATGACGTTCCATGGTATGGAATATCCCTTTGGCTAGTTCAGGTCAGCTGCCCCGGCTATGCTCCCTCCCAGCTTCTTGCACACCTGCTTGCTGGCAGAGCATGGGGAACTGAAAAGTCCTTAACTTAAAAGCGCTACTTAGCAACAACTAAAACATCAGCATGTTATCAACATTATTCTCACACTAAATCCAAAACACAGCACTGTACCAGCTACTAAGAAGAGAGTTAACTCTGTCCCAGCCGAAACCAGGACATTTTAACAACCTCTGTAAAAAATGAAGAAAAAGCAAAATTCTGGATACTGTTATGCGAAGAGACTTTTTAATCAAGAGACTGTACCACTCCACAATTACATTAAATATGCAATTTGGTCTCTGATATGTCCTGTCAATCTGGTGCCAGCTGAAAAAAGATCTTACTTCTGTAGGTGATTTCTGTAGTTTTATACATTTGCTTCATCAGCTGTTTAAAATAATTTCTGCACATAGTAGTGTAATTTTTTAAGTTTTTAATAGGTTTTTGTTAAACTTATTTTAAGCTGTACAGCATGCGGTATACCTCCAAGAATAGCATGTTTATAGCAGGCTGGTTCAGAAATACTTTCTGGTTTGCTTAATAAACTATTTTGTATAGTCAGCATTGCAATATGATATTCCTGTTGCACTTCAATACATGTAACAATCAGCCTGATAAATAAGGATAATATGTAAGTATGAACATTAAAACTTGCTTGTAAATCATCCATTTCCATGTTTTGCAAAATAGTGCTATGTTATGCTGAAGTGCGAGTCAGACTGATACATTGAGTTCCAGATTTACGGGAACTGCATACATTTTATCTCAATATTGATCTTATGCCCACCAAAATCCAAAGTGGGTGAACAACTACATTTAACAGATCATGCTAGCTAACTCATTACTGGGAGGAAAGACCCATGAAGAAATTAACCCTCAGGTACTTAATCAACAAATGTGAAAGGCAGGGAATTGTGCAACCAGCAGCCTAGTGTTTAAGATAGGATAGTTCATCTTCAACCGCTGTATGATTTGAGTCCCCATTTAATTTCAACCAGCAGGGCCCAGCTGTGTAACAAATTTTACATGTGCGAAGAGGGGCACCTCCAGGCCAACCTCTTCTTATACCAAACAGCCAGGAAGAACTGTACCAACAGATGCAAACACTTACTACAAAACAGCCACTGCACCTCACCTGTGGTAAAAAGGTGGCAGAAGGGGCAGAATGCTTCTACAGGCCAATACTTTGATCCCAGCTGTTCAGTATTTTTTCCAAAATGAACTTGGAAGGAGACTTTGGCATCAGATTTGGCAAGATGACACTTTTTATACACGCAATCAAGAAGGGGATAAAATGGTGCACAGTAAGTAACGCTGAGGTGTGCCTTGGTATCTGCGAGAAGATCAGAAATATATAGGGCTGTTTTTTGTTTTCATCCACTCTGCCCCAAAAACTTTTAAAGCACACTAGGAAGTTCAATACACAATTACTAATTCTAATTTCCAGGGTTACAATATTCTAATTAATTAACTCTGTCCCCAGAATGGTGTCCCTAGAAAGTGGTTTTCCTGGCTATATGAATTAAGCTTGTTGCCTAGTAATAGAGACAGGACTCCTTTGCTATTTCTACCTCTGAAATCTTTTTTTGGCTACATTGACATTACTAAATAGTGCACCCCAGTAGAAGCTAATTCTGTAGACTGGACAGGGACGATGACCTAACATCCACAATGAGTGGTCTTTATTTTGGGGGTAGGTATTTTTGACCACCTCTACACTAGCCTGACAGATAGAACACCAGTACCACTGGGCCTGCATTACATCCCCTCCCCGACGCATATGCATTTTGCAGTTTCATTTCATCCTATAAGAATCAAATTTCTATGTCTCAAGACCCCTTCATGAGGTGAGCAAAAGTCCAGTGGAGATGGACAATTCACTTCAAAAAAAGTACACTCTTGATCTGACCTAGATACAGACAATTCTAAGGGTGCTTCTACAGTGGTACTGATGGATAATTACTGGATCACAAAACATTTAAATGTTCCAGTAAAACCAAACAGTGATCTTTGCAAGTATTTTCATCATACCAGCAAAGATATAGTTAGGGGAGAGCTAGGGCCACCCTTTCTAGAAGGAACAGGATGCATTCTGGAAAACACACTTCTACCAGAAAGCATCCTGAATAGCAACTCTGCGTATTTTCCATTGAAATATAAAACCAATCCATATTTTTGCAAAAAAAGAAAAAAGATAATTTATTTCACTTAATTGTCTTAACTGTTTGTATTTGTAGTACAAATTACATTATACAAAAAGCATACAAAAAAAAACACCACTGCTTTGCATTGTTGAAAATATTCAGATATGTAAAAACAAAGATCATGTTTGCTTCATTGGAGCAGGAATATTAGCAGATGCTTGTTCTAGGTAAGCTAATGGCCCTTGAGGCATTTCTGCAGGCTTCTTGTGCTGTACACTGATATCTTCCAGGACCTGTTGCCAGTGTCGCAGTTTACCCAAATGCTTCTGAATTAATGCTTCTTTTCTCTGCAATTCATTTCTTAATTCTGAAACATCCTATGGATGAAAATATGTGTATTAGTAAATAGACCATATTCATAAGAATAACCACCTCACATAAAGAGCATGTAATTTTTTTAGCTTGAGTTTTCAAGCTGATCTTATAGGGATTCTAATAATGGAAAAGTGTCTAATGAAACAGAGGGGAAGCACTGTGAATGCACTAGTTCCATTCCCCTAGGTCACATATTTCAGAGAATTCCAGCAGAATTTGACTAACTAGTTTGTTTCTTCCAATGAAACTATCACCTGTGTTCCAATACTCCACAGAGCAGCATGCATCCAGCTTCTCCAGGTCCATGGCGAGAGCTATGTTAACAGTGAAGTTCTACCAACTTAAGATACAGCATCGTGTTGAGAAATCCAAAATTAATGTGGACGAGGTGATTAACTGTACTGGTACACAGCTTATCTGATCTAGCACAACACAGGTAAATTAATTCAAACATACCTCTTTAATTACTTGCTCTGGTTTCTGGACTGATAGCTGCAGTCTTTTTTGTAGAAAAAAGCATTCAGTTTGTCTTGCAACATCCAGAAACTTCTGGATGCACTGATCAACACCTAAACATAAAACAACAAAATAGAAAGAACAGATTCCAAAAAAGAAGTTATCAGGATGACACTGGTAGTTGTCTGCATGCTATTAAAAACACTTTTCACAGTACTTTCTAGAAAGAAAATCTTCAGATTTACTAAAATATTTATAAAACCAGGATGTGCATTAAGTCTCTGTATAAAACATTGCTTTGCAAACTTTCAGAACTTCTTTTAGAGGTGCAAGACAACAACTCTTTTTCCCAAGTTTTATTACATTTTTGACAATGACAAACAGTGACAAAATAATTTGTGGAACTTGGTTGAATAAAGAAAACATTTTACTGCATGCCCAAGCAACAAGCTCAAAGGTTCTAAAATAGGGGCATATTCAGGAGAATATTCCGCCTTCATATAATATGCACTACTGTTTTGATAATAAAAGTTGTCCCATTCCAGCATATGAATATGACCCACTATCCAGAAAGGAGTTTTCAAAAGCATTTATGCTGTTTTCGAAACAGCGCTTGAGAGTCAAGCTTCGAAAATTTTTCAGGGAAAAGTACACTTGTAAACAGTAGTCAAAGGCCATTTTTTAAATTCACGTTTGTACCAGTTCAATATTAATTACAGCTCCCACAGAGGTGCCTGTTAAAGCATTGCTACTAAGCAATCTAGGCTTTCCTTTCCCACCTTTTACTATTGCTTCATATAGCTTTGTAATGCGTCACATTAGCTACCTAGTTTTTGAATCACGTTATTTCATTGCATGTTAATATAATCCCACACAACCCCAGGAGCCAGCTGGCACCCAGACCTTTCCCCAAGACCCCGATCATTCCTGGGTGGGATTCTTTCCGTGTGAGCGTCCCACTGCTGGGAACAGCGTTCCACCTGGGAAGGGGCCAGCAACCCTGAGTTATGCCAGAGTCACCGTTCAAAGACCCTGAAATAGTTTTTAAAACTCTTTTGGCCTCAAATGACGAGGCACACACCCCCCCGGCGAAGCCCAAATCCAGCTGCAAAACTTCCCAAGAAGTTTTAGGGGAAGTTAGCCATAGATCTGCAACCCCAGCCGTGCCCCTCAGTATTTCAGGCCTGCAGAATAAACCCGTGGCGTATCCAGCGCCTTTGTGAAGCCGAGCCGAGCGGCAGCACCTCGGCAGCGCCCGAAAGCTGCCGAGCGGGCAGCCCGGTCCGGCGGGCGTGAGGCGGGGGACGCCGGGCGCCGCCGCCCCCCCCCCCCCCCCCCCCCCCCGGGGCCTCACCGGTGCGGATCTCCTCCTGGTCCGTGCCGTTCACGTAGTCCTGGCTCACCAGCGAGGCGAAGCAGGCCTGAGAGAGAGGGAAGCGCGGAGGTGAGAGGGCCGCGGGGCGCCGGCGCCGTGAGGGCAGCGCCCACCCGCGGCCTCCCCCGCCCCGGCCCACACACCTCGAAGGACGCTTCCAGCTCGTCCACGAGCGTGTTGTTGGGATTGCGCGGCCCCGTCGGAGGCGGGATGAGGCCGGCCGGGCCGGGCCCACCGGGAGGCCCCGGCGGCGGCGGCGGCCCCGGCGGCTGGTTGGCGAACATGCCGCTCAGCGCGCCCGCCATGGCGCGCCGCGGCGGGCTGAGCGGCGGCCGCGCATGCGCCGAGGGGCGGGAGCCGAAGGCGAGCGCAGGCGCTGCCCGGCGCCTCAGCGTCAGCCGCGCTGGGGTCGCCCGTCCTCCTCCTGTGGGCCGGTACCTCAGGCCGCGGCAGCGCGGAGCCGGCACCGCCGCCTCACGCAGGCGCAGCCCGAGCTGCTGGGTATCGTCCCCCGTGTTAAATGGTAAACAGAAGAAGCAGAGAAAACAGAGCCATCCTTCCCAGCGGGGCCTTCCTTCTCCAGCCTGTGCCCTCCTGGCACCTCCCAGACTCCGGCCTGGGTAAGCACCAGTTCAGCACCACTTGTTACACACCAGCGTTTAACAAAAAAAACCCACCCTCGGGGCCTGGATCCCCCACATTCTCAAGAAAACATCGCCCCACGTTGTAAGTGATAAGTCTGACGTTTGAACTGATTCTGGGACTACCGTCCCTGCTTGGAGCCTGACAGCCTCACACAAGTAAAGGGGGGAAGCAGCAGGGTGACAGAAATCATGTGAGATGGTGGCATGCTACCCCCAAAAAACGCACCAACGAAACACTAACTTGCATTCATTAGTTTTTGTAAAACAGTTACAAGATACACCCTTGTTGGCACTTGTTTAAGACTCACTACATAACTTAGTGCTGAAGCCATGCTCATCACACCAATTGCAACAGCCTAAAAAGTCTGATGGTGCATCATTTCTGCCTCAATGCACACCAACAGCAGTTTTCGTTTTTCTAAGGAAAAATGTTAGAATGGCATTTTTATAAACAACTCCGCAAAGAGTTACCTTTCACACCACCTATGATTCACCCAAAACTGAGGCACAGCTATGATCTCCATCTATTGTTAATTCTCAATCAAAACACACACTCAAATAAGAGATTTATTGTTTGCAATAATTATGCTTACTTTACATATAAAATAGGAGTTCAGATGTTTTCCATCATCATGTTTTGGTACTAAATATCTCAATAGTTCAAACAATATTTTTTATTTTAAACTGCATAATATGGGATGACAAAGATGAGATACTCTTACCCAAGTAATGACTTATAAAATGCATTTGTAGTTCATTGCCATAGTGAAAATATGCTTGGGGCATTCATTTATGAATAATACTTTTTAAGATTTTTTTCTTAAGGCAGAGTGGATGATTTTAGAATAAGTATTTTATCTGGTATTGTGACTGTCTTGACTTAATCGAGCTGCAAACTCTACTAGCGTTCTTGTAGGCCGCCCTGCCATGCCTTTTCGAAGATAGGGCACCTCATCTTTATTCGACATCACACCAGCTATATCTAAATGAGCCCAGTGAGAGGCAGTGACAAATTCCTTCAGGAATGCAGCAGCTGTGCATGCTCCTCCAGCTCTGTGGGAAGCAGAAAAATTGTATTGTTTCTAAAGCAACACCAACAGTACAAACATTGAACGAATACACTGAAAGAAAGGGGCACATGAAGGATACTGGTACATCTTACCTGCTGTACTTTCCAATGTTACTCAGATCTGCAAGAGGACAGTCTGTTACTTGTTTTGTGTAATGGTCAAAAAGAGGCATTCTCCAAACTCTGTCTCCTGTCAAAATGCTGGCCTGAAAAAGAAACAGTGATAGTTTTGGCTTTTTTTTTTTTTTTAAACTGCATTTATAAGCCCTGGTATCATGCATGCTTATTTTTGTTTAGCTTTGATCAGTCTAAAAATCTTCAGCCCAATATAATATTAGTTATTTGGAAATACACTGCAAAACAAAACAGTGAATCCTACTTTGTAGGTACTTTAGTGTTAGTCAAAAAGCAAAATCTAAAGACTGCTTTTTTTTTTCCATTTTTTTTTCCCCTGAAAACACAAATCCTTCCCTTCAGAGACTTGCTTTAGCCATCACACTTCAGCCACTCATGAGGCCTCTCTGAATTTCTGTGTTGTTAAGCAAGATGAATTATCTTTTTAACATGAACTAATTACTGTCAGTAGTCCAGAGCTTATGCATATGCAGTAAGTCATCAGAACATGCAGATCCTTGAGGTGATGTGCATGCCGTTTGCTGTATGATATTAAACCTCGCTAAAGAGCTAGTAATTAATAGTAAAAATTAATTATTGTCAATTAAATACAGTACTAACACCATTCCTATGAGATTTCAAAATGTAGTAACATACCTTTTAGATTTGCATAAAGTAAGACTTTCAGTAATGCACTAACTTTTCAATAACAGCTATTACTGAATTATTAGTATGATTTAATAATAGCGCAGATTGCCTACCTCATAAAGGTGAGTCCAAAGCCAAGATGAGTTTGTGAACACTCCAGTCGCAGCAGACCCCAGCGCAACATCCATGGCACCTACAGAAACACATCTTCAAGGTTATACAACAAAGGCAAAGATGGACCTGAGCTATTCCTCTGCATCCTGACTCCTCACAGAACCTTCCATTTTTAATTCCCATTATCAGCAATTTCTAAAGTCTGCAAAAACTAAAGATTTTAGTACACTTGCATTTTTAAACGTTTAAGCGTTGTTAAAACATTTATATAATCTAATAGGACAAGAATTCACAAAAATTATATTCTGTATCTCATGAAACAAGATTTTCTGTTTTCAGCTTGATGTTTCTTAGCAATATTTCTAATATAATGTATTCAGCAATAAGAGTGTCTTCTAAAAAAAAAAAATCTAAATTGTATTGTTTCCATATAGAAAATATAAGTGAGTGGACTTTTTCCAATTTATAGACCTCTACAATTTTCGACCTGATACTTTCCCTTTTGTGAACTTCACTTGCATAGACTTTTGCACAGCATACGTGAATTGACTTTAAATTAAAATAATCCTTACCAAAATACTAAACCATGCCTAAACCAGAGGGATTACATACATATTTATTTATTTGATGCCACAGAACTGCTTCTCTAATGCCAACACTCAATCCTCAGTGAGATTAAAAAAAAGAAAAAAAGTAGTTTAACAAAATGGTATGTCAAAGAAATTTCTACAGGACCTCTCCTCCTTCCTGCTTGGTGCCCAAGGATCCCAAACACAGAATACTCTATAGTGGGAGTAAACTCCTCCTTCTATCATGCCCTTTTTATGGGAATACTTTTATACAAGCCAACGATCTTAAAATTGGCTTCCCTTCTGTCTATTGAAATTTTCCACAGCATTTGAACTGGTAGGACTGATGGAACATAATTTAAAGCACTAGTAGAGAATATATAGAAAGATAATTATTTTGCTTAGCATATTCATTAAGCAACACAATGGACTCCTGTCTGAACTACTCTTGTATGTTTGCTCTCATTTCAGCTACAGTCACTTCACCCATGACAGCTTGTTACTGCAGTTCATGAGATGCATACACAATGCTGTTTTTAAATTTAAAATTATAACCTCATTCATATACAACTGTAGAGATGAAACAATTAAAGCACATTTTATTATGCCTGAAAGTATGCAAACTGCACATAAAATAAGAGATACTTCAGTCAAATGAATTCTTGGGAAGATGATAATGACTATCCTATTCTATTATCTAGAATCATAGAGACCTGAGCTAGCTCACATAATGGAAGAACTGGTGCTGGCTAGGTCAGAGCTCAGGCACTGAGGAAGCCATTCACAAAGAAGCTATTCTGGCTCCAGCACGGCCAGTGCCATATGGACTTGGCAGGATTCTTCCACAACCATGCCAGTATCTCTGCATCACACAGCCTCGGGAGCTGGGAGGGCTTAGTTGAGAAATGGAAGCACTGGGACACATTGTGCAGAAACATCAAAGTCTGCATAGGTTTTCCTGCTCTTCTTAGTTCCAGCTCAGCTGGGCCGGCCCAACTTCACCTACGCTGCTGAGCATGTACCGTGCGTGCCAGTACTCTCCCCAGTCCAGACACTGTGCAGCTGTGCAAGTTTTTAGAGCATGAACTGTGCTAGATGTTGTCCTACAACATGTAAAATCATCTCGGATGCTTTCAAATTCAGGTTGGCTTTATATACATAGCGCAACTAATCCACAGCCCAATTAATGAGAGTAACAAAGAACTGAATTGCAAATGAGCAGGGAAGGGAGATCGCTTACCTGTTAATGTTGCAGCATTCACAATAGCCCTCGCATTAAAATTGTGGGCGTAACAGAGAGCATCAGCTAACAGCAGTCGTCCTTCTGCATCTGTGTTATCTACCTTCAGGTGCAAAATTAGTAAAAACAGATTAACTACTGAAAACATCCCATTCACTGACTTATTTCTTACATATTTTCTTAAATAGCTGTCAGATTGTGAATGCACTGTCACAGGCTCTAGGAACTTCAGGTAATCAAAATTTACTCAAAAAAAAGACAGTATTGATATACAGTTCTCTTTATAAAATAAAAGCGTATCTGTAGCTGAGGTCAAGTCATCTTTCAGCACTGCAGCCTCCTCTGCGTGCTGGGCCTTTGTGCTGCTGGCTCCTCAGAGGAGCCTGGAGAGGTGCCCCAGTGGAGTGCAGGGGGCTGGCTGCCATTCCCAGCAAAGCCCCAGGAATCTCAGGGGCTGCTTCCGAGCAAGCGCAGAGATCTGGCCAATGGAAACCGCAAAGGAGGAGAGGGTACCACAAAGCAGCACAGATGCATGCCTGGGAACAGCTCCTTGTTATACTGCTTTCTCTTTGAATCTTGAAACTTTTTGCCTCTTAAAAAAAAAAAAAAAATCAATAGCCCCTTTGCTCCTTTCTGCTTTCAGGGAAAATTCATGATGAATTCTGCAAGATTAATTGCATGATGTGCTCTGAGCTACTAGCACTTTCTTGCAAATTTCTTCTTGGTGGGGGACTATGTGCCCAGTCTTTTCCCTCAAAGCAGAGGGTGACTGAACTCAGTTTTGGGAGAAGAACCTCAAGGAACTGGACGGTTCAGCAAGTCAAAGGTGGCAGAATCACAGAAATCCAGACAGAGAGAAATACTGATTAAGCCATCTACTTGTGCAGGAAATCAGTGTGTCTACAGCACAATGACTTTCAGTACCATTTAATCTATTAGATGAGCATGGAACAGTTTGGATTAAATATGAAATATGTATTTTGGGTACTGATTTGGCAAGCTCCTTTGAACCAACAGCCCCTATGACTCAGAGTTCTGATTGGCAGTGTAAAGACCTTGGTTACATCAGCAGGAAACTAATACTCTTATGCCTTACTCCAGATAGGAGGGAAGTGTCTTGAAGGGTCTGCTGGAAGCAATTAGTATGTTATTCATTCTGACTGAGAACCTATATTTATCAGCATTGTAACAACCTCTTGTGCTAAAACAAGATTTTCTAGCATGTTCAATGACCATACTTTTCAGCTTTTCCTAGCAATTTATAAAACATGTCTAATCTCTTCAATCTGTATTTATATTTGAAAGAATCCTACCATAGCAATTTCTAATTAATAACATGCTGCTTACATTTTTAAAAACAGTACATTTGCACTGCTTATCTTTTTAAAGGGTCTTTTCAAACATGTACTCTGACTGCAGTCATATAACTTGATTGATTAAACCAATTCTCTAAAAGTATTCAAAATCCAAGTTTCACATGCATACCTGTATTGTTTTTCCATTCTTGGCTCTAACTACATCCCCAGGCTTGTTTGCCTTACCACTGGGCATATTTTCACAGAGGGGTGCCAAACCTCAGAGAGAAAAACAAAAGTGCATTACTAGTTTCTTTCTCAGAAAAGATGTAGAAAAAACACTTAGAAAAAAACCAAACACCTCCTTAAGAAAACAGTACTATTCTCATCTTGAATTTATGCTCAAAATTCAAATGTTCCTGGTTACTGAAAGACATATAGTCCAGTTTTCAGTCAGGGAAATTCCTCTGCATGTTGCACCACCACATTCTCTCACCTACACCATTTTACCACTAGGATTTACTTCTACTTTATGCCCAGACAAGTGAGATCAGAGGAGCAACAAATATCTTATGTCTTCCATATATGAATAATTAGTCACATGTAAAGGGAATTCTTTCTTTCTGAAATTAAAAACTTCTCAAATTAACGCTCTGAGCCACTCAAGCTCTGCTGATTGTAAATAAACATTGTGTAATGTCAAGAGGGGTCCAAGGACTCGCCACAGAACTCCAACCATAAGAACAGCAAAAAGATGAGCAAAAAAGAGGGTCAACGTCAAAACTCCAACTATGAATAGGATAATGGGATGAAAGGCACTCCACCATTCCTAGGGAAAACCTGCTCCTGGCACAAGGAATAAGCGAATTGTGGACCACCACTTTTCAGTGGAATTATGTACACACACTTTTGCTCCACTGATTCAGCCCTTCCCATTGCATACTTTCAAGTGAGGAATGTCGTGAGGATGTGTGTTTCGCTGCCCTCTACTGGTTGAAGCCTAAAAGTGACTAAAATACTAGTTACCTGAAAGTCAAGGTTCTCAAACATAAAACTTATCCTAGAATGGATTGTAGGTCATCACCAACTGGTTTTGCCACGGTTCCTGAATCAGCTCATTTAGTTTTATCTGTGCAACATTTTTGCAGAGAAAACAAGCATTGCTTGTACTTAAAAACAGTACTAGCAGACTGTTTTTGTTTGTTTGTTTTACATTTCTGCTGAGATATTCACCTAAGGAAACAAGAGCTGATCCCTCTTCCTGTTCAGCTGTGGCAAACACTCATGGAGGTAGCTCAGCTAACTCCTTTTCATTTTTTATTGCTTTTACAGATATCTACATTCCTTCTTGTAATGAAGGATGAGGACTTCTGAAAAACTCGTTGAAAATAAGTTTATTAACAATCATTTCTCTCCTAAGATCAAAAAATCATGCCTTCAAAATTTTAATTTGGTGTTGCAATATTTTCTGCAAGCAAAGCTAGTAATTTTTTGATAAGCAAGTAAAAATGGAAGAGAGGCTGAGCAAGGGAATGAAAGAAGTAGGTCTCCAAGAGTCCATGACATTTCTATAAGACCATTACCACTGCTGATACTAGAAAATTACTGTCTAAACGAAATCTTGTAAAATTAAGATTTTTGGATTCTCACACAAACACACTTACCAATTATGTTAAGAGGTAGATTTAAAGCTGCTGCTGTCACAATGGCTGAACAGATAGTTGCTGCCCCTCCCATATCTGCTCTCATCGCATCCATACCCGATGACGGCTTCAGTGAAATGCCACCACTAGAACAAACAGCACAAGCATGCAGGAGTTCGATGTTGCATATGCTGATAATATTCTGTCCATCAGTATGTTTTAGCACCAAATATAAGTAAATGCTAGACTTGGTGTTTTCAAATATTCCTGCAACAGCCTAGTAAGCATACTGAAAGCAAGGTATCTGGGTTTTCATTTCAGATAAAGTATGTCCCTGAGTGATTGCGTCATAATTAGGATGCCATAAAAATCCAGGTAATCTGCAGCGGACTAACTCAATGGTCTTCATAATAGCAGAAGAGCACAAAACAAGAACAAAATAGTACACTTGGTAAAATCAGCATATGGAAGGGGAACACACTGATAAATTCTTCAGTAGTTATGTGACATGAAAAGCAGTTATAAGGAGCTGCTGCAAAGAATGAACTATTTTCTCTTTCCTTAAGCGTGATCTAGGTGTCCAGTGACAGACTGCAATTCTAAACATGTAAATTATTGATCCAGAGGTTTGCTCAGGCCAAAAAAGAAAAAATAGCACGTTGTTTTCTTTCCCCCTGAATCTCCATTTTCCCCTTACAAGACGAGGGCATATCAATTCCTGCTTTGTCCAACCGCTCAAGCTTGTCTTATCCCCAGGAAAGGCAGCACAATCTACTATATGAGGCAAGTTCACTGGAATGGCACTGGAAGATGTGCTGAGCAAAGAAAAAGCATCTCCCCATTGAACGTGAATAGCAGGAAGGCATTTCCCACCCCCTCTAGTCATTAAAATATTAGCATACGTACCTGTCAAATGTAACTCCTTTTCCTACAAATACCAACGGGGAGTCATTTGTATTAGCACTACCTAAATAGTGAATCTCCAGAAAGATGGGAGGTTCAGCCGAACCCTTAGCTACACTCAGGAATGCTCCCATCTGTTGTGCTGCTATCCAAGACTCCGGTCTGGAACAGAAATACATATTAATTTTTTTTTGTAATTGGACACTTTGACCAAGGTGATTTTGTTTGTTTAAGAGATCACAATTCTTGAAGGTTCGTACACAAACTATTAATTTCATTTTAGTTAGTTATTTTGGAAACTGTAATTTAAATCCAACCATTATTACTTTTTTTGTGAAACAGAAAAATACTTCCTCAAAGTTGCTGCTTGGTTTTTGTTTTGCCTTGTTTAAAAAAACCAACCAAAACAACAAAACAAACAACAGCTCGTCTACACTTTCTGCATCAGAAACATTAAACTTTCACTTGCCCACAAGGCTGTAGTCTCTGAAGGCATCTGAAGTAACAATATTGAAGCAGGTTACAGTTCAGCTTTCTGCTATCGAGATGGTTAACTATAGGCAAAGTTGATTTCCCTCAGTCTTTTGCTTTTCAACAAAACAGCCTCCAACACTTGCACAACCAGTTAGCCCATTTCCACCGAAAAGCAGTAACTAGAAGTTCAGAGGCAAGAAGCATTTCAATCTTGCAATTGCAAGGGCTTTTACAGCTCCATCTCAACATTTTTAAAAGCTAAAAAAACCCCCAACAGTAACAGCAATAACTAGAGGATGTTTAATTACCACATCCACACAAAAAAGCAAAGGTGTGTATAAAACCCACTTGGGAAGAAAACAAAAGGTATTCAAAAAAAGGTACCTAGTATTTGCCCTCTATTCACCGAGTCTTCATCAGGCTTCCTTTCACAGCACGTGTTCATTAAGCAGTAATTGACTGCATGACTAATTGACAGTTAATCATTTTACTATGTCACAGTATCTTGCTCACTCTGCAAACTAGAAGCTCACCTTCTAATACTGAGAGTAGCTTGCAGTCTGGGCACCCCTCATACCTTTTTGCCAAACATTTTCCCTGCTTTTGTCATTCGAAGTGGCAGAGTGAAAATGAGAGCCCACTGCCGATGTGAATAACCTGGAAGGTATCTTACCGTATAGAGGAATCATTTCAATGGAATTTACCTTATATGGACATTCACATTGCTGAAACTTCTGAGCTTCTGTTCAATATGTTCGGCAAATTTGATTGGAGTTATATAATTAGCTGGAGCCTCCATAAGGTACCGAGCGAGGTTCTGACCCTCAGCATAGATAACACCTTTTTGCCAGGCTTCACTTTCAGCACTAAAAAACACCATACAATAATCAGGATCATAAACATTTGCAAAAGTAAGATGTCAGCATCCATCTGTTCTCTCCTGTTTGAAAATGCAGTATCATTAATTTGGGGCAATTAAGAATGTCATAGTAATCTCACTACAAGGAATTTAGTATGAGTCCAAGGTGCATCTAGTTTAGTAGCACATCTCTGGTTCTAGTCAGTGCCAAATGCTTCACAGAAAGCTAGAAGAATCCTAGAGTAGACAGATGTAAAATTATCTGTCTAATACATTAGGTCTTGTCCTAATCCTTACTAGTCAGAGATTGGCTTATATCCTTAAGCACAAGGTTTAATACCCCTTCCAAAATTTGTAATTATGTTAATTATAACAGCCCTGAAAGTTTTTATTTACCATATAAAGCCTCCAATTCTGTTTTTCACTTTACTGAAATATGATTATGTGATAAGAGTGGAATTTGGATCTCATTTCACAGTGCACTCAAGGCACTTCACTAACAAATGACAGAGCAAATGTTCGACGAGCTGCCTGCATAGGAAATGGGGATGTGTCTCTGGTTACTTTGCAACACGACCAGTACAAAACCTTTCATTTTACTGAGACAGAACTGAAAGACTTACTTGCTTTAAAAGATATCGCAAGGCAGAGCATTAAGCTGGATTCTGCCTCTCAAAAGAGCAACACAGTGAAGAAGGAATCCAGGAGGAATACAGAAACATTGCCTGGATATGGAGGGATGGAATTAAGAAGCCAAATCTCAGCTGACACTGAAACTGGCAAGAAGTGGGAAAGGCAACAAGAGGACTTCAATAGGTGCATCATCAGGAAAAGCAAGGTCAGGAACAATGCTGTCCCCTTGCTAAATGGGAAAGGCAATCTAGTGAACACTGAGAAGACTGAAGTTCTCAATGCCTGCTTTGCATCAGTCGTAATAATTATTAAAGTCTGCTTCCAGGTTGCCCAGTTCTTTGTGCTTTGTAACAGAGTTTGGGGAAGACAGGTACTACTCATGGCAGAGGAAGATAGACTTAGGACTGCTTAAGGAAGCTGGACATACACAAGTCCTCGGTAGCAGGCAGGATATATCTGAGAGTGCCGAGGGAGCTGGCTGGCATCATTGCAAGCCTGGTCTCTTTCAGTTTGAAAGGTCATGGTAACTGAATGTGGTCCCTGATGACTGGAAAAGGACAAATCCCCATCTTTAAGAATGGCAAGGAAGATACAGGAAACGACAAGCCCGTTATCCTAGACTAATCCCCTAAAATTTTATGGAGAAAGTAATCTTGGAAGCCATTTCCAGGTACATGAAGGACAAGATGGTCACTGGGAACAGTCATTATAGATTTATTTGGTGCAAATCATGCCTGACCAACTTGACTGACTTTTATGATGACAGGGTTGGCACAGAGGACCACAGTGGATGTCATTTATCTTGGCTTTAGCAAGGTTTTCACGTAGAATCCTTGCAAATTGAGAAAACATGAACTGGAGGGGTAGACTACAAAATGGGTGAAAAACTGGAAGAACTGTTGGGCTCAGAAGACAGCAGACAACAGTTGAATAGTCTAGCCGGCAGTTAGTTACGTGTGGTGTTCCTCAAGGGTTGAAACTGAGGCTGACACCTGCATCAACAACTTGGACAACGAAACATACCCTCAGAAGTTCATGGACACCATCGCATTGCGGGGAGCAGCTGAAATGGGGAGGGTAGGGCCACCATTCATAGGGGCCTTGACAAGCTGGAGGAGTGCACCAAGAGGAGCACCGTGAAGTTTAACAAAGGCTGGCATAAAGTCCTGTACCTGGGACAGGACAGCTCTATGCAGCAGTCAGGCTGGTCACTGACTAGGCAGAAAGCAATGTTGCAGGAAAGAACCTGGGGATCCTGGTGGACCAGTTGAACAGGAGCAAGCAGTGCATTACTGCAGTGAGAAAGGCCAGCCACATACTAGGTTGTATTAGAGCATAGCCAGCATGTTAAGGGAAATAACTATTTACCTCCTTGGCATTTGTGAAGCTGCATCTAGCTACGTCCACTTTTGAGTTCCTGAATACAAAAACAATACTGATAAACTGGAGAAGGTCCAAAGGAGGGCCCCTAAAACAGCCGGGACAGCTGACCCCAACTGATCAAAGGGCTATTCCATACCATATGATGTCATGCTCAGCATATAAAGCTGGGGGGAAGAAGAAGGAAGGGGGAAATGTTCAGAGTGATGGCGTTTTGTCTTCCCAAGTAACCGTTATGCATGATGGAGCCCTGCTTTCCTGCAGATGGCTGAACACCTACCTGCCGATGGGAAGTAGTGAATGAATTCCTTGTTTTGTTTTGCTTGCGTGCGCAGCTTTTGCTTTACCTATTAAACTGTCTTTATCTCAACCCACGAGTTTTCTCACTTCTACCCTTCTGATTCTCTCCCCCATCCCACCAGTGGGGGAGTGAGTGACCAGCTGTGTGGGGCTGAGCTGCTGGTTGGGGTTAAACTACAACTGGTATCAATTAGCATTTCCTCATTCTCAAAAGGATTTATTCATTTATGGAGTCTGAAATACCTCTGCTCCACAATTTTAGCATGCAATACCAACAGAAGTCCTTTTATGTCACAACTATGCTTCAAGGGATTTTTTACTTTTATTTTTATCCTGGGCTGCCTTTTCTACAAAGCAGCATTTATTTACCCTTAACCTCAGAACATGGCATACTAACAAAACATATGGAGCAAACGCTATAAATATAATTGAGATGTAAAATACTTCAGGAAATTCAAAGGAGTAGGAGTTAAAAGGGATATTGCTGCTAGCCCTGTTCTTTCAGTTTTATGTTCTTCTCGTGCACAAGCATGCACGCGGTTTTATAAATAAACAAACAGATAAATAAATAGGCAAGATTTCCTTTTGCCATCACCTTGCATGAAGCTGAGGAGTAACTACAGGTTTCTTTTTTTGCTTCAGCTCGTTATATTCATGCAATCCAAGGACAGCACCTTCTGCAGCCGCTTGAGCATCTCCACAGGGGTCTACTTCAACACAAGGGATCTCCAGATCTTGGATCTGTCTACAGCCAACTGAAAAATACAGCACAGAAGTAGTAGGCTGAGTATTGCACAAAACAGCAAAACAGGTGTCTGAGGTGATCAATATGACATTTCAAGGACAAAAATAATTTCAACTCGATATCTGAGTTTATAAGTAAATCAAAAAGATCATGCAGTAGAATAACTAAAAATGCCAATGACCATATACTGACAAATTTTGACTAAAAATATCACTTGATGAATTGTAATGATTAAGCCATTTCACAAGAATAAAAAGGAAAATCCACAGTTGTTCTGATTCCTTTAAACTCACTCTGTATCAAATAAAAGCTCTATAATTCTGGAGTGCTATGGATTATGACTATCTACAGGTATCAGAAATTTGCTGTAATTTAGGTTTTTTGCTAAGAATATATGACTGCTCTTTTCTTCCAAATTAGTTTATAAAAGTGTGTATAAACAAACAAACAATAATAATAATAATATATTCCATAAATTCTGTTTTGTACCCAAATAATTTAACAATGTTTTGGCAGCTGGTAAGACAACGCAGGCTAGCACTTTGGACATACAGCTGTCATACACGTGTGACTGACCTCCAATCTCAGATTATAAACTGTGCAGTGAGAACTCTTTTTATTCTTGTTTTGTACACACTTAGATGCAGCAGTCATCCTTGATTAAGATAGAGAGGCCTCCTCTGCCTACGACAGGTAACATACTGAATCATACTACTGATGTTGTGAAAGATATCAGTTTATAACACAAATAGTTACAAACTAAGTGGCAAAAATAAATATATGTGCATACTTGAGTACAGCGTGAGCATAAAGTGAATCGGTGATGCTCTCAGGCTCCAAAATAGTAGTAATTAAACAAGTGCCTTTTCAATATCACACTGTTTAGGAAAGTTATTTGATATAAATAACTGCAGTTACCTGTCTGCAGATTGATTTACATGCCCTGTAACTCCTTCCTCACTAAGGAAAAACTTACATGAATATCAGTGACAAGTAAATGCATTTAGCAAACCATGCAGTACATTTTGCATTTCGAAACAAAATCATATCTAGACTCACTCTTCAAAAATGGAACATGCTGCACCACTGCAATAGTTTTATAGACAAAATGCTTAAGAAAAGTTAAAAATAATTAACCTGCAACAGCTGCACGAATATTTTCTTTGCCTTCATTCCAGTTTTCTTGGTCATTTACTCCAGCATTCTTCTTACCCAAGCCAACTACAACCACACTCGGAAAGTCCTAGATGAAGCCGACACACAAATGGATTCACTTTCCTCATTGTTACAGCCACAGCAGAGAGTTGTTAAAAAGACCTTACTTTCCAAATCAAACCAAGCACAGCATTAAAATACGTTCAGTACTTTCTCTGTTACGCACATTTCTTCGTTAAGAGTGCCAGTATGGTGCGACTGTCTTACACTCCCAATCATTTGCCACAGGGATGCAACCAGTTGTTCTGTTTGTCCAGTTAAAAGTTAGTTATGTGTATTGCAGCAGATAGGGCTTTATGCTCAACACATAGCAAACTTGGTACTTCTAAGGGCAAGTCTAAGAATCCTTTGAAAGCAGATCCAGCTTTCCAGCTGCAACAAAGGCCAGAACTGAGCTGGAGAAGTGTAACCTTTTGTTGTGGAAGGTGGCAAAGCTCAGCTACATGAGCATGTGGACCACACCCAAGCGAGACATAAAAGGCACATGGTAGTAACGGGGTAAGATTGTGAGGCTACAACAGCACAGGAATGTGTGTGAGTTATAAAGGCTGTTAATATGTTATGGAGGGCTTTAAGGACTTTGTTTAGCTGCTTAAAAGTAGTCGTTCATGATAAAGCAGAACTCATAGCTTGCTTAATGCTTTTGTTTAACATTGACCTATTCCCTGATTGGAGGAGTAAGATTTGGAAAGCCCCAGAGTCAGTTTGAGCCAGGAAAAGGAGACATAGTAACAACTAGCCTAAAAAAAACAACAAAACAAAACAAAAAAACAGGAAAGAGAAAGAACCCACCTGGAGACGAGAAAAAGGACCCAATGAGAGAGAAGACGACCCCAGACCCAAGTATTACTATTAGACCAGGCTACAGTGTGAGGGGTGGGAATTTAGATTGTAAGGGTATAATTGCCCAGGGAGTTTAGTGTTTGGGGTCCCTCTCCAGAGGCACACAGCTCAAGCTGTGTAAATTTGTACACCATAGATAGAATAAATTACGCTTTTTATTTTGAAGGCCTTGATTAGAGATTCTGCTTTGGGGAACCTAGGGTCAAGCCTGAGGGAAGAAGCAGCACCCAAGGGTGAGTGTGTGTGTGAGGAGTCAGAAGGGGCACCCATCAGCTCACTGGAGTCGCCTGCTGCCAAGGGACTCCAGTCCTAGCAGTTAAAAGTCTTGGGTGGTGTGTGTGCAGCTCCTTCATTGGTGTGTGAATGCTCGGGCAGTGGCCTCTCCCTTAAAGACACCTTTTCTGGCACAGTATTATGTTCAAGGAAAGAAAATCCCTTAAAAGGGTGAGCCTGTTACCTCAGCTCAGGAGCTGAGCAGGCACGATTTGCCAGGTAACAAACCAAAGCTGCACAGAGGTACACAGCTCCAGAACTCGGGAAAGCAATCTGGCACAGCAGACTGAATGCTTGCCTTACAAGCTGCAAGCTGAAGGCAAAAAGGAAGAAATAATGAAGAGTAAAGGAGCCTTTTAAGAACGAGTCAAATTTGCATAAAACTCCAGGCTATATATGTGAACAGATTGCCCATAGCTCTGAAGATAATCTTAGGCTTTCCCTTCCATCACAAATAGCTGCTCTGTCAGATTCTAACAACCGGCTTTCAAACTACTACACTGTAATAAAGTCTTTTAGTCCACAAGACGCTGAAACTAGTGGTAGCTTTCCAGAAGATCAGTGATTCAAGGTAACATTTTTTTAGTTATGATTATTTTCCAGACTTAGAAGAGTGCGTAAGGCCAAATTCTACTGCCTTCTCTTGCAGGGATTTGCTACTCACTTCAGAGGCCATCCTGTAATTCAGCACTGGGATAATGGGACCTTCAGTGGACTCCCGTTAAATTTCCAAGAGCTTTTCTACCGAGTCCAGTGTCACCTGTCTGGAGCCTCTGCACAGGAATTTATACACGGTAGGCAACACTCACTACAAATTGATTTATTTAAAATCATTTAAATAGCCGTAATGTAAGATTCAGTTACTTAGACAGGGACACCTAGTGTTGTATTACACATCTGCCTAGCCTCTAGCTACTACTCCAAAAAGGCACAGATCGTACCATATTTGCCAGCTCCATGTAGGTGCATTAGATATATTAGGGCTTCCCAAATGGCACCAAAAGCCTAACTTTAAGCAGATGAATCCACATCTCATACCCTTGTGATATATCATGTCTGTGCAGACAAAAGTCTTGCTTGAAGACTGGTCCCACATCTTGTTTTCAGAGGTTTCAAGCACATGACTTTAAAATCTCTGATTAAAGCCTATGATGGGACTACCTTGTGTTAGGACTGTCATGTCTGGAAGGTCTCTGCACATACTGGTACACACTCGTGCACTCACTCCTCCTGAGCACAGGAGGCACAGAAGTCTGATCCAAAAGTGTTCTGCTTCAGCTCATTCAGTAGGCAGTTCCTCAGAGCACACCACCTTTGGAGCAGACTTGTTTACACCTTCTCAATTTGCAGCATAGTGGAGGGGGTACAGGATTGTGCAAAAGGCCATGCAAACATGGGGAGTGCAGAACAGGAGGTTTCAATAACAACCACATCTTTCGTTGAGAGGGGGGAAGAAGAGCAGAGCATTTATACAAGCACAGCAGTGAACTCAGCTTAAAATAAGGTGTAAGGGCAAACCTCTCATGTTAATCAGTATGCACACGAAAATCCAAAGTTCATACCTGATGCAAACCATGGAATATGCGTGTTTTGCCTTTCTTCAAAGGTGGCCCACATCTAGGACACAAAAAGATTCTTTCAATAAAGAAGTCCTTACTGGTGATAAATCTTAGGGTACTACGTTCACTCCACAACCACCCAGTGCTTCTCAGCACTGTACTGGGACACTCAGCTCAGTGCCGATTCACAGAAAAGGACAGTTCCCATGAACATTTTGCATCCGTTTCCTCAGTGCTTGGTTTTTCCACAGGAGTTCCCCTCCAAACTGCTTGGCCTGGTAGAAGCAAATACCAGCCTGAGAAGTGGTATGGATACAAATACTAATAATGATAAAACCAGATCATCCTTATTGGTGTTTGCAGGTACTTTAATCCATTTCAGACGCTTATCACACACTTACACAGACAGAAGTTCGCTCAGTTTTCCAGACACAAGTCTATCAAAAGCATCTCCTGCACTAGTGAACTGGGCAGCACCTTCATCCTTTTCACTTGAGTAGATTCCCAGAACAAGACCCTAAAAAAGGACACGCATTAATGTAAACAACACGAAATTTAGAGACCTGTCTGAAAGGCAGCAAGCACACTGTTCAAACCATAGCTACTGCTGTATATATTCATCTCAGTTTACGTATTTATCGAACATGATGCACACAGCAACGCTTTGGTAAACCAGGATAAACTACTACAACTACTTTTAAGCATGAAAAAGAAATTAGATTCAGTATAACTGAAGTTATAATCATTTTGCCTAACACATAGCAACAAAAAACTCTTTCAAGCTGTAATTTTAAGTACAAAAGAGCTTTTTCCCACCCCCACCCCCCCCTCCAAAACGCAGGTCTCCAGCCAGGTGCATCCTGGAGGAGCACAGGGACTCGCACCACTCCTGACGGAAGCGCATCGGCAGGGCAGCGAGGTGCCGGGGCAGGAAGGCGGCTCCGCACCGACAGGGAACTTCTTCAGGGCGCAGGCTCGCAGCGGCCCCAGCACGGCCCGGGCAGAGGCACGGCGGCCCCCAGTACGGCCCGGCCCCCAGCACGGCGGGCTTGCGAGTTCAAGCCCCAGGGTGGACCTCGGGGGCACAGGGCGACCCCGGAGCTGGGCGCCGGGCACGCTCAACCATGAGCTAAGGAACCGAGCAGGAGGAAGGGACCGCCCCGCGCTGCCTCCTCCGGCCTCGGCTGACCCCGAGCAAGAGGGGCCCGCCATGGGGAGGCGCCCCCCGTCGCCCCCTCACCTTCCCGCCCGCTCCGCGGCTGTAGCCCCGCGGCGAGGGCCCCTGCGCCGAGCAGCTGCAGGCCAGGGGGAGATCCCGGCCGAGGCGGCGCGCAGCCACCCTCCGCACCCACGGCAGCAGCATGGCCGGCAGCCAGTGAGGCAGGCAGGCCGGCCTGCCGCCAGCCGAGCCCGGCGCGCTGACGGCCTCATCAGCCGGCGCCGCGCGGGGCGGTGCCCGCGGAGGGGCGGGAAGGAGGCGGTGGGCGGAACGTCGGCAGAGCTCCGCGGCCGGTGCCCGGAGGGCCGTCAGGCGGTTACTTCGTTGTGTACTTGTGCGGGAGGCTGCGTACGGCGAGGAACGGGGGGCGACTCGGTTTCACAGTGGGTTTTTGCCTCTTGTGGTATGCTCTAGATAAGTGTTCGCACGCGCTGCTGGGGATGAAACAGCTTCCCGTGTGGGCCTTTCACAGGCTTCAACAAACCAGTCCTGGTATGCGTACGGCATATTCAGTTTGCATACTGAAGATGAAAATGTAAATGGTTTATGAAAAAATAATCAAAGCTTTATTGCAAATGCAAAGACAACAGTTTTACATTATTTTCCATGTAGGATGGTCGTTTGCTTCTATACTATCACCATGTCTGTCTAGGAAGAGTTGATTAGGTTCTAAGAGAAATCAGTGGCAATCCCAGAGTGAAATTAGAAAAAAAAAACCAAACCCAAAATGTGGTAAGTGAAAATAAAAGGCCAACGAGAATGACTATGGTTATATTTTATCAGGAAAATTCACACCAGAATACTGGGTCATCATTGTAATATCAGAAGTAGCTTTACACTTCTCTAGTGAAAGCACGGTATGGAAAAGAGCTGTTTGGAGTTTGCTGACATTTATTGTATCATCAGTATGAAGAACCAGAGTTTCAGTGGCACTGAACATGCACTGGATTTTAATGTCAAGTGATCCAGATTTTTGGGGTTCCCCCCCCCAAAATGTGAAACATAGATTGTAAGTAATTTGCTTTTATATGTGAGAATCTGAGACCTTATGACACTATGTATAACAATTAGTTTGCTTTTCCATACATCTGTAACTGAACTTGCGCTGTTACATCAGCAGAATGTGATGAAGAAGGGTAGCTGGGTTGGTTCTCTAACAGTGTATTGCAGTTCCCACCTAACCGCTTTTTCCATTAACTGGTACAGAGAGAATAACATGTCTTATTAAGGACAGCGGCGCTCAGAGACAGTGACTGAGGGAAATTGCATCCATTTTGATTTACCTTGTAAAATTACATTTTTTAACATTAAATCATAACATTATTTAAAGAATCAAAGTGGTAATTAGTTTTTAGCTTCATTTATTTTGGAGAGGCGCTTAGATACAATGAATAGTTTCTTAGTTCTTTGAAGAATGGCTCCATAGTTTCTCTACATCCTGCATGGAGCTTCTATATATTCTGCATGTACAAATTAAGTGGGTATTTTCAGGGTATATGAAGTTGTCTTTAATTTTATGGAAAGATAGGATTTGACCCATAATCTCTTCAAAGTTGTGGGCAGATTTTGCTCATAAATGTTCTCATTTGGGATTTCGAATCTTCCAAAGTAAAAAGTACCCCCAAAGAAGTCTTCGTTTCCACATGTTGAGCACGCATATGATCAGATACATTATGTGAAGTATAACTAAAATGAAAATGTGTAAATAAAGTAGATCACACTTATATCAAGTTCCACATTTTTTGAAAGCATTTTATGATGTACAAGGGAAAGCTGAAAAGGTCTAAGTGATAGACTTACCTATTGGTAACCCTAAGATGTGCTTTGTAATTGTACATCTTAACTACGTGTGATTGCATTTAACCTTTTTTTCCCAGACAAAATTTCCCAGGGCAAATATTCTATGCATTGTCCCATCAGTGTGTCTTAGCAGTGCTTAAACTGAGACAACCTGTGCAGCTGAAAGGTTAGTTTAGCCTTATATATTTAATTCATGCATGGTAATACTTCTGTTCACTCTAAAGTGAACTGAAAATACTGTTTTCTCACAAGTCACAAAACAGTCATTGGGTGATAATGTCACTTGGTCATTCAACTTACGCAGCTACAATATCCCACAATAATACTTCATACATCTGCTGTTAGAAATCTTTTGGACCGTTACTGCAGAGTATGCTTCATTGTGGAACAGATTCAAACCAAGAAATTAAGCTGATCAGCCCAGCTTTCCCTCTTTATTTATACAGTGTACTCTAATGGTTCTTTCAGAGCTACTGTGACCTGTCTAGAATTGCAGTCCAACAAATCTGTAATCTTGTCCTTACCTAAGTAGTCCCATGGCTCTTACTCAATAACTAGTTTTGGGGGGAGGTTTGAGGGGGCATTAAGCAGTTCATTAGCAGTATGAAAAATGTGTTGTAATGCATGCATATTAGTACTACTGAAAAGCATTTCCAAAGCAATCACTCTATATGGAGGGTTTTAAAATCTGCTTCCTTCTCACTTCCTAAAGAGAATTATATTTAGTAAAGGCTAAGTAATGTGTTACAATATAATTCTTTCTGTACAACAGCTACTTCTAAATTACATGTTCATAGAACAATGACAAATGACAGATATTTTATTTTCTACTTATGTAACTATACTGCAGTTTAAGGTCTTCTATTTCAGAGCCACTCAGAATTTTCTGGGAGGTGAAGGTGGTGGTACCACAGGGGCCTCTGTGGACAGTTTTCTGGCCAGTACTGTGCTGTTACCATCTAAGGCACCTTCATAGACTGGGTTCGTTTGCTGCCTGTCCATGTACTGGGTATCGCACCGTCTTCCTGGAGTTGGGGCCCAGGGTGGAGACTTGAGTGAAAGCACCAGTGAAACCAGAACAGTGAAGTAAGTGGGTGGTATAAATTAGGAGTCACTTTTTCTGCCTTATTGAGTCTCCTTTATGCGAAAATCGTAACAGTGCTCTAGACTCATCAAAACTTTCCAGCTGTCTCTTAAATTTTTATGGGACTTTTAAAAAAAATTTTAGTGCTCCTAAAAAAAAAGGCAGCTAACACCGTCTTGAAGAAGACAGATTATTAGGGCCTATTGCAGAAGCACCCTCACAAATTTCTGCTTCACTCATAATCCTGCTAAACTTGTAGGGCCAAAACCAGAGATGGTACAGGCTACAGTAACAAGCACTGCTTATTACATCTGTAGGTTGAGTTTGGCTAATAACATTTCCTCTGAAACTAGGCCACTGACTGCCAAATGTCTGCTGGTCTTGCTGCACATATGCTGAAAAGGACATAAATAATTTTCATTTCTTACCTGACACAGAGCTTGCACATACACTGCTGAAGCATTTAGTGAACATAGTGATTTGAGTCGGCTGTGTACATTAAGAGTACTTTGAATAGAGTTTTACAACAGCAAAACTGATTTGATAGGAATACCAAATGAAAGTAGAATTTACTCCATAAATCATCTGTTTTCATTGGTCTTTAGATGAAAACAAAGTAAAAAGAGCATGGAAAACAAGTATTTGGGCCAAAGATAATTACACTTGTAGGCGTAAGCTGAGTTACAATTCCTTATTTAAATATCTAAGTAAGTGGCCTAATCAGCAAACATGTTGAATATCAGCTTATTCTAGCAACTTTCTTTACTGAGTGTTCTGCACACTTCAGTGACAAAAATAGTAATTTGGGTGCATCAAATACGGTTTTAGGCACTTCTGAAAATACTTGACCCTTACAATGCTATCTTTGTGAAGAGGTCTTTTCAAATAAAAAATAAGGAATTTTTGTATATCCTGACATATCCTTAAAACACTTTGAATTCCTTTTCTAAAAAAGTTACTGTTTTTTTCAATGAGCTTTTCACAAGAATAGTGTTACACAAGTGGTCTGATGAAAAGTAACTGACTGCAAAATAATGTGTTTAATTTAGATGATAACTTCATTCATTCAAAGTCATTCCCCAGCTATGTGTAGGTTCTGTTGCTTAAGGGTTAGTATGTGTTCACTATAGCAGTCAGATTCTAAAACTGACATGCTTAATGGCATATTCTTTTCTCTGAAATATTCACTACTCGTGACCCAAGAACTGGTTGAATGCCTGTCAAAATTACAGTACTCCCTAACAAAGTAACTTTTCCATCCATTTAACCATTTTTATTCATTTTAATACTGTTTCATCATACATCACTTTTACTTGATTTCAGATAGATATAAGAATTGACAGGGTTCTGAAGACAAGTAATCTGTCAGATTATTATTTTCCAGGTTATCTAAAAGCACTATTACTTAGATTCTGTTTACTTTACTTCCTGAAGCTGCAATGAAACCTTCGTCTTGCAGCTAATAATTTTTTTTCGTAGTCTGCTAGCATCCCATAAACTTTACTTTTCTCACTTCTTTACTTTGTGGGGTTTGATAATTTCTGTTTTAAAAACATTTCACACATACTTAGCCTCTGCTTCCCCTTAACTTTAGCTTCACAGATGATGTTTTCTTTTTCAATGCAGTATAACATCACCAAACATGTCTTATATGGCCCTCTCAACATTTTCCGGATAATTCTGTGAAGGTAATTGGCAAATGTCCATTCTTTCTGTTTTGAAATAACCTTATAGTATCAAAGATTTGTGACACACGCATTTTCTTTCTAAACAAAGACGACACTGGGTTTCGATGAAATCGTACTTCACCTTAGTTTTCTAAAATATCTCAAAATGTGAATTTTCTAAAAACTGCGAATAGCATATATTCACTGCAGATATTGGTCAGTTTTGAGAATAATGATATTTGTAGCATTTGTTTTTCCCACTTTCCCGCACATGTTAATTGCGGGTATTGTAGACTAACATCTTTACTCATGTTTATACCAAAATCATCCATCCAAATCAAAAGCTGCAGAGCCAAGAAGCTGCTTCTGTCATGACAGTTCACTTGACCAAAGTAGTTTTGTGTAGATTTATTAGTACATGATATCTTCTGCTGTAACATTTGCTTCTTCTGTTTTAGTCTTAATTTTAGGGAAATGAATCCCACTAATGGCTATTAGCAGCAAATTTACTGCATGTGCTGTGGCACTTGCCACACAAAGCCAAAAACAGTCTTCAAACCGTTCTTCTAACATAACAAATTGAAAGACATTTTCCCGAAAATTGGCAATTCTTTCTGTGAGGTGATGAAGTTTCACAGCAGCCATAAAGCTGGTGACTGCAAGTACTATAAATCCACCTGCAACAAAATGAAAGAAATATTCACCGTTATTGTCAAAACAAGACAGACATTTTGGCTGTGCTTCAGAAGGCTTATTGAATACAACAGTGAGCATTATACAGAGTAGGGATAGACTTAGGCATGGCTTAAACATCTTCCGAATGCTTAGTCTTTATTGTATGGCCAAACATCACACCAGTGTTTGTAATAAAGTCCTTTTATCAGTGATACGGAGCCTAAAGACTGGCATTCATAGCTCCTGTAAAAAGTTGACTCGACACAATAAGCCGAGATGCCACCTGACAGTTCTGTTTTGATAGATGAGAATTCACTGCTAACTTAATTTTATTCACAAATATTTAGGTCGAGGACATATTTAGTAAGGCAAGAGAAGGAACGTTTACTTTTAACATTTTGTATGAATGTGACTGGTGAAAAATACTGGTAAATGATTTTACCTGCAAGGAAGTTCCAAAGGCATACTCCTGCTGGACCTTTAATAGCCCGGTAAGGAACTTTTATTGTGTTAAGAATGCAGAATCCAAAACTGACCAGAGAAAAGAAAATGGCCACACAGAGGAATATTATAATCATCACGTGCAGGCCTGTATTCAGCTTTTTCACCATGTGTGGGAAAACTGTCAAGAAAAAAAATCATCTATTCAGTGTGTATTTTTTCTTGACAACAGTAAACATCACACTGTGCTGGTGCCACAAACTTAAATTAAACAACTATTTTTTACAGAGGCGATCGATTCAAGTTGTTACACACATCTTAGTTCATGATGCTTTATTTGTCACTACGTCAGACAAACCAGGGATATTCTACTACAGGAATAATCCTTTACACAGGGTCTGTGAATAAGGAGTCAGGCTTAAGTCCCGTTTTATTTATCTAGTTGCGTTAATGTCTTTATCTCTGCTGCTGTATCATCTGCTACATTCTTTTCTGGCTCTTTTTCACCTCTGCTCTCCATCCCAAACTCCTTTTTTTGAGCTTCCCGTTCCTGTCCCATGCTTTTAATCTCATCCCCTTGAAGTCTGATAGTCCCAGTTTCCTTGTCCAGTCCCTTGCTGCCTAAAATAGTATTACTCTTTTCTGTGTTTATTGTCTCATGTTATTCTTCTTTCTCTGTCTTCCTCTCTTTAATACTGGCTCCAGTGAGAGCTACTGTGATTTCATACCTCCTAATCCCACAGGTTTCCACTTTCAGATTCCCTTCTTGGTTTCTCATCTAGTGTTTATGGCCCCTTTATGCTCTTCTGGGTATCTGGCAGCGTTTCAGTTACATCTGTAGGAAGCTTGTAAAGTATTGCACTCGGGTGGGCTTTAGGTGAAGTGCTCACATGTTTTGCTGTAAGGCACGAGCAGCAGGTCGCTCGCCTCTCTCTAAAGAACGGTAACTTTCTTCTTTTTGCCTTCACAGACGGAGTTACCTTGTTGGAGGGCCAGATTGGCCAGCAGCAGGGAAGTGTGGAGCACCTGAGCATTCAGTTTATCCTGCAGCCCTTTAGTAACAGAGTCAGAAGAAATGTGAGTAGGGAACTGTAGGCGACATGCTGACTGACAGGAAAGAGAGAAGCTGATTGAGAAGAACCCTAAAATACCAGCTGATCTAGAAGAGCCCTTCAGGTAGCGTAGCACTGCACTCTCATACATGTTTTGAAGAACTAACTGCCTAATTACTAAAAAGTTACTAAAAAGAAGGTACATTATATTATAAACAAATAAATAGATTGCTTCCTATGCTGCATAACTGAAAAAAAATCCAAACAAGCCACATAAAAATTAGGCAGCAATAATTGGTAAATGTCACCGTGAATATCAGGCATACAATTTGGTCATCATGACATGACAGAATTCTAGTAGATTATGTAGAAAACTTCATACTGTACAAATTCCATACAAAAATTCATGATTCAACAGTTCTGCCTTTTCAGTAGCTCGTTCTGGGGTTGTAGTTGGGCCTGGTGTACATGGGAGCTACAGAAGAGACTCTGACAGCAAGAAGAAAGGAGGGCAGTAAATGAGAATTACAAGTTTATATGAGAAATGGGAAGCCAGAAACTAGCTTGCTTTCTTACTGGAAAATAACTGGCAGTGTAACAACAAGGCACACGGAATTTAGCCTTCTTACAAACCAGCATAGTTTTTAGGGTGGTTGTAAGGATTCTCTTGCCTCTTTTCTGAGGCTCTCAGCCAAGTCCCAAAGACATGACCAGTGAGCCTCGCTTAGTACACAGAAATAAGAATCCTGAGGAAGGACATTGCCATGGAGGCTCCTGACACATTCCAGCTGTGTTTGCTATGCACAGGCAAAATGCCTGGCTTCCCCGACTCGTTCTCAGGGCTTGATTCGTTGTCAAAACATAAGCATCTTATGCCAATTTAGATGCCTTAGGACTACCATAACAACCATGTGGGTCTAACGTACATGCCACACTGTGTATGGGACACCTCCAGAAGCAGCAGCTGGAGGCCAGATGATACACCTTGAGGAGTCTAAAATAGCACTGGACACCTATTATGGCAATTGAATCATGCTGTCACTGTCCCAACTAAAAGGGAGTGTGCCAGCTGTAAGCCTACTCTAGTGAATGTTAACACAGTGAAAGGTGATGTACTAGTAACCGTATATGATTGCGATTCGGAATTCCAAAGTGTCAGAGCTACTGCAGTACTGCAGCGTATGAGGTGCTAGCTTTCTGTCTTGCTCTGTGCTGCCTGCACAGTCCACTTATGCTAACACATTCCCCAAGAAAAGTCTCCCGTGTCTTGCTCCCCAGTAAGTTCAGAATGCTTGGAGATTAAGGGGGACATTCAAAGCAAAAAAAGTGAAGTCAGACCCAGAACCCCCAGAAGTCCTGCTGACCATTGTGCAAAAGTATTTAACAGCTTTGTATACTATCGTGACACCATTTTGAAACCCGTATTGTGAAAGTATCAAACCCGACAGAGCTATTAAAATACTTAAAAGGGAAAATCTCTGGGACGCTTGTTCACCTAAATGCATGGTTGTGCCCACTGCACTTAATGACCCGATTGTACAGTTCTAACAGGGAGAATTCTTACTTCAGTGAGAGCTTTCTTTGTCTAAGGAGTATAGGATCATGTCCTCCAAGTAGGTATCGATGCAGTCCAGAGTGATGGTGGACCATTAGGCCTTCCTCTCAGGTTACACAGTAATTAATCAGAAAGTTTATTGAATAGTCCAGAAAGTTGTACAGAGATTTAAAGGAGATTGGCTACTTTTTTCCTCATTCTCTCTGACAGGATAGGGTGAAAGAACTGGGACTGTATTTCTGAATGCCCTGAAAGGAGCAGAGCAGAGCTAAAAGAGCTTTGACCTGATGGCCTGTCTGCCAGCCATTCAGACTCACTAGACGAAGCATTTGAGCATGACTGCTATGTCCATGTCATGAAGTTGCAGCTGCAGTCAGAGCTTGAGCAAGACTTGGTTATTGTAAAAGCGACTAGGCCAAATTCATCACAGCTTAACAACTGGTCATGCTGATCTAAGTTGAGGTTGTTCTGGTTCTCTTCTCCATTCCCTCTGAAGTCCCACAGTCCTGCCTTCCTTCAATTTTTTATAGTGGTGCTTGTGCAGTTGTGTAGTCAGCCATGATCCTATAGGAAACTAATTTTTTTTTTGTAGATTAATTTTTTGGCCAGCTTAACTTCCTGAACTACCTCACCACCACAACTACCAGAGCCGTTGCAAAGGATGGGGCAGGACAGCATTGCTGTGGGCCAGGGATAGGGTGAGACTGTGGCAGCTTCAACTCATATTGGTTTAAGTTGCAGTAGATCTGCACACTGAACTAAAAAATCTTCAATGCAAAATATCATTTTCACTACACCACAGCATGTGTGAAAACTGGAAATCATCTAAAGTGCAGATCAACATCTGAGTGCTTTTGAGATCTCAAGAAAGTCTTTTAAGTTAAAGGGAATACATTTATAAGAGTTTCTACATTTTTTAAGAGTTCAGCAATTTTTTCTCTCCAAAGTTACCAGTGTCGTGGTTTAACCCCAGCCAGCAGCTAAGCACCACGCAGCCGCTCCCTCACTCCCCCACGCTCCCAGTGGGATGGGGAGGAGAATCGGGAAAAAAGGTAAAACTCGTGGGTTGAGATAAGAACAGTTTAATAACCAAAGTAAAATATAATACTAACAATAATAATAATAATAGTAATGAAAAGGAATATAACAAAAAAAAGAAGAGGAAAACAAAAGAAAAAAGAAGGGAAAAAAAAAGAAAAAAACCCCAGTGATGCACAATGCAATTGCTCACCACCCACTGACCAATGCCCGAGCAGCGATCTGCCCCTCCCGGCCAACTCCCCCCAGTTTATATACTGGGCGTGATGTCCTATGGTATGGAATATCCCTTTGGCTAGTTTGGGTCAGCTGTCCTGGCTATGCTCCCTCCCAGCTTCTTGCACACCTGCTTGCTGGCAGAGCATGGGAAACTGAAAAATCCTTGACTTAAGACAAGCGCTACTTAGCGACAACTAAAACATCAGCGTGTTATCAACATTATTCTCACACTAAATCCAAAACACAGCACTGTACCAGCTACTAAGACGAAAATTAACTATCCCAGCCGAAACCAGGACCCCAGAAAAGAAGGTAAAAATTTCTTCAGCATGTTAATAAAGTTAGGAGTATCTGCTATGGCAGACATCTGTGTTAGGACAGCTAGAGCAATACAGAAATGTAGCCAGCTAAATAAATCTCTACTTCTTAAAGGATAAAAAAAAAAGGGAGGAGTTCAACAGAGAAGGCAAGGACAGAGGCACAGAGAGACTGCAGAACAACACTTGGCATACGAAAAAGTCAAGGGGAAAGTATGATTTACAGGGTCATCTCCAAATGACTTTCACTCCCTTCAGAAGACTAAAAGGAAATCCTCTATCTAGCCCTAGGGGTTTTTTTTCCCATCTTGATTCCAGGATTACAGAACATAACTGGAAGAAAAAAGCTAGCCTGAAATGATAGAGATTTTACATTCACACTCAGATCCCAAACCATAAAGACCACAAGTCAGCCACAAATATAAATTTAATAATAATAATTTGCATTCTGTAAGTTCTGTAAACAAAAAGAATAGAGTGCTTTTAAAGTTGAACTAGGCATTAGACTAAAGAGGCAACCGAAGTTGTACTTACTTGTGAATTTGGAACGCCGCCCGCCCAACCCACACTGGCGTATTTTGCCGCCCCGAAAGAGTCCGTAGTAAATTTCTCCAATGAACTTGACCAGCTCTGGATCTGTGGCATTGACCAAATCAGCTCCTGTTTTGCAAAGGATCTTTCCAGTCATCCACTTTGGGGTCCCCATTGCAACAACGATCAAGATAAAAGACACAAAACTTATTAGAGAAGCCAAGGCAAATAAAGTCTTTTTAAAACAGCCAGGCATCCTACTGGTTTCAAGGAATCATCTCCAAGGCCTCTCTGCAGCAATCAGGCACGTTTCCTGTTTTTTCTCACGCTCCGAAATCCACAAATGAATAGCAGGCATTTCAAAATACATCTCATTGTATTTTGAAGCTGCAGAAATTAATCTGTACAGTTAAAAATGAAGTCCAAAAATATGTTTTACTGCGACAACATCCTGAAATGGTTGCAAGTAACAGCTTCATTACACTATAGTGCGGTGATGCTTGTTTCTGCAGAAAGTAATCCTATATCTATTGCCTGGCTAATGTTTCATCAGAGGTTTAATTGTCCTGCTCAAGTTCCTTACTGTAACCTCATGGGAAGAAAATTAGGACCAGAATGCACGTTTTTAGATTATTAAAAACGTGGATAAATAGCTGTGCGCAAGGGACAAAGCATTGAAACCACATGATTTGGCCTGAGGATTCTGCTGGCATCTCAGCCGTGTTGAGCTGCCTTCTCTCGGCGCTTACTCCCACCCTGCCTCTAAATGTCACCGCTGTCAGAGCTACCGCGACCGTCCATACGCCTCGGAGCGGTGCCCTTCCATCTCTAAGCCTGTTAACTGAGGTACAGAAATGATGTTTCACGATGCCGAGATTTCATGTACGAATCTCCTGAACTAAAACGGGGCGCGCACAGCTCCTTGCAGCCCGGGCAGGCCCGGCCGTACCTGCCGTGCCAGCGGCGGAGCCCAGGTGCTCGGGGACTGAAGCAAGGGGCGTAATTCAAGCCACAGGTGCGATCCAGCAGTACTAAAGAAAACCGGCCGTAATTGCCTGCACTTCTACGGTTACTGCTACTCAAGACCTGCAGGGACCTTTATAACCAGTAATTAATTAATCCTGGCAGTATCCCTGCGAGGCAGGTAACGCAGTCCGCCCCTGGGGCTCAGGCCGGGTGGGGAGGGGCGCCGGGGCAGGCAGGTAGCGTGGGTGGGTGGGTGCCCGCCCGCCCAACGCTGGCAGAGCGCCGCCGTTTTTCGCCCCGAGCCAGGCCTAGGCGCTGAGGGCCCGGGGGAGCCGCGGGTGGGGGATTTCCTGAGGTAAAAGTCTCGCGGCAGCACCACCCGAGCCCTCGGGGGCAGGCGGGGCTCGGCCGAGGCACCGGGATTTCTGCTCCTCCCGGCTCCGGCCCGGCCCCGGGGAAGGCAGCCGCGGGGCCCTCCTCCCACCCCCCGCCACCTACGGCCGGGCGCTGCCGCCCCGAGCCCGCCCTTCGCGGGCGGCAGCCCGCATGCGCAGGCGGGGCCGGCCGGGCGGCGAGGCGAGGCAGCGGTAGAGCCGGAGTGGAGCAGGCAGCGAGCATGGCCGCGGCGGGCAGGGTGCTGGTGTACGGGGGCAGAGGGGCGCTGGGGTCCCAGTGCGTGCGGTACTTCAAGTCCAGGAACTGGGTAAGCGCTGGGCCGAGGGGTGGCGGCGGCGGCGAGGTGGGGAGCCTCGCCGAGGGGAGCGCTGCTACCCCGGCGGGACGGCGCTCCCCACGGGGGGAGCCAGCCGCCGGGAGAGCGCCCGAGCCGCGGGGCAGCGTCAGGCGTTTCGGAGAGCGGGCCGCTAACGTGCCGTTCCTCTCGCCGCGGCAGTGGGTGGCCAGCATCGACCTGGCGGAGAACGAGGACGCCAGTGCCAACGTGGTGGTGGGGGCGACCGACTCCTTCCCCGAGCAGGCCGAGCAGGTGGGTCAGCGTCGGGGTGCGGGGCGGCCGCTGCCCGGGAGGCCTGAGGCGGCTCTCTCCGGACGAGGCCGTGGAAGTGGTGCATCCAGCCTCTCTCCCTACGTGTCTTGCTCCATTCGCCCGTTGCCCGCTGGTGCAGTAGCAGCAGTGAGGAAGGCGGCTGTGGCGATGGGTCCGGTTTCAGGCAAGAAGCCGCCGCTGTGGGGCCAAGGAGCCCGGCCGGTGGCGGTCCTGCTGCAGTACCGTGAACCCGAAGATCCTAGCTTCTGCTCGTCGCTGCTTTTTTTTTTTTTTTTTTTTTTTGTAATTTCCTTTTAACTGCATGCACGCATGAATATGCAGAAAGAGCTTGATCTGGGATTTTGGAGGTTCAGCACGTAGGGCAGTTTTGCATTCTTTTTCTCTTGGCGGCTTGAAGAGTCGCGGACTGAATCAGATCAGTGTAATGAAGATCGATTAGGACGTCTTAAAATGCAGCACTTCTTTCTAATGTTCTAACTCCTAAATGTGTTGTGTGTCGATAGATGGTATACTCAAAGCATGCAAACCCTAAGCCCTGATGGGATCCCTAGAGAATGCACTGGTTTCCACAAAGGTACATATGGGAGAATCCAAACTAGCCTAAAAACTGTTTTGCTTTATTCTCAAGAGATAGGATTTATTTTTTTTTAATTTTAACTTTTGAACCTATTTCTCTTATTGATGAACTGAATCACTAGCCAATACATTTTTCTTTGTATCTACAGAACTCTTAAGGCTTTTAAAGAGTAATATAGAATGTTTGCAACGTATTTTTCAATGCTGAGCCTTTGTGAAAACCAGTGGATTTTTTTCTTTTGTTGAGAGATGGATTGTTTGCTTTTCACTTTGGCAGAGAAAATTCATAGCCAACAAATTCATTACCGACATTTGAAAGAGAAAAAGGTGCTGGATATCTAAAAGTATACAAACTCAAATTTAGGGGCCAGACTCGAACTGATGGTTGTGGTCTAAATAGAAGCAATAAAGTGGCTAATCTTTAGTAGTTCATTTCTTGCACTGTCATCAAAAGTGACACCAGTACTCCTGGTCAGACCTGGAGTTTCATTTCCCATATTAAACAGCACCATACCCAGAGAAGAACCTGTCAAAAAGTAAGTCACAAATAAAAATTTCTGTTAATGATATAGGTAAGGGTCAGATCTCTTAGTCCTGCTCAAATCAGTTATTTCCAGTGACATCACGCACTGTACAGTCTGACTTTCTTCTATAGTTACCTTTCAACACAATTATTTTGTTTTGAGTTCATAGATCATAAATGTTGATTTTCTGCAGCTGTTTAAATTGCTATGTGTTGTGTTACTCGGCTACATAACTGGAAAAAAGTAAGGCAGTGTTGATATTTACTCCTCTACCTTATCAGTCCAGTGTTTTCAATATGTTTTTGTTCTGTGTATTGAAGGTGACAACAGAGGTTGGAAAACTTCTTGGTGAAGAAAAGGTGGATGCAATCTTGTGTGTAGCAGGAGGATGGGCTGGAGGCAGCGCCAAAGCTAAATGTAAGCCTTTTTGGTACATGCATGCTAGTGAACACATGAACAAAATCTGAGAGGAATCCTTAAAAATCATGGTAATAAAGATATTTGAGAACATCTTTCTTCCTGAGTCCAGAAGAGGACATGAGTGTAAAAGTACAAAACAGCTCAGTCGCAGTGCTTCTTAGTGCTTCTCTGAATTTTTGCTGTCTGTTAAATTTGCACAGCGCTTAGTATTCTCAGTAATACTTTTTGATGCACCAATTTTCATTGGAAAAGTCTTGATGCACTTTATGAAGGAGTTCACGAACTAACTTTCACTGAGGTTACCTGTGTCAGGCGAGTTACATAAGACAGTGGCTGCATAGAAACATTGATGGTGTTTCCTAATTCATTGCTTTATGCATAAAACCTCAGTTGCCTCCTGCAGTTCTCTGAGCTATTACTGTGCAATACAGTATTGGAAGGAGCTGTCTAATGACCTGAGATCATGCTACAGAAAAAAGCCTTCAGTTTAAAAAAAAAAACACCTTTTAAACATGTAATAGTCAGAATGAAATTTTATACTCTACCCACTAGTATAGAGATACAAGGAAAAAAATAGCCTTGTTTTCTGCCTGGAGTAAATCTGGTAAACTGTATCCTTTTCTTCCCCCTTTCCAGTTTGGACATTACAGGCAAAGATTTCTTTTTAAAGAGAGACAATATGGAAAGGCATACACACTTACACCACAGTTGCATTATATTTGATTGTTATTAGTGTGCACCATATTTTAAATAAGATGAGTTATCCTAACCATGATTTATAGTAATGTTATTGGTAGGGCAGCAGGATATCTTGGGATAGGTGGTCAGCTTACGTCACAGAGTTATTTATACTTATTCCATGTTGTGTTATGGAAATGGTTCTTTCTGAGTACTGAAACTTTGACAGGGCTAGTTGTTGTTTTTCTTTTTTTCCATGCAGATATTGATAATAAAAAACAATGATGAGAGTTCAGATTTTGCTTTCATTTGAAGTTATTAGTGTACCTGCCCCGGTAGGCTGCCTTACCAGAGGTTGCCCTCCAGTATGTAGGGGCGCTGGAATGCACACTTGATACAGTGCAGATGCATGCATCTTCGAAATTCCACACCAGCGTACTACTGTCAGACAGACAGATTGTTTCTTGGTTTATGAAGTAACCTGGTGATAAGAAATATTTTTTGTTCAACTCCTTTATCTCTTGGAGTCTTCTGTCTGCATACTAATGGAGCGTAGCTCTTTTGCAGCCAGTGAGGAAGTTATGGAAAGAGACAGATCATGCTACTACAAGGTGAGATGAGGCTAATGTGAGAGTCTTGAGATCCTTGACATAGATTGAAGTAACCCCTACAGGAGTTTCAAGAACTTGGAAATCTTTGAACCATTAATGGAGAGCTAATGGAACTCTTGTGTTTGTTTATTTTTTCATTTCTGGTAGTGAGAAAGCAGATAATTGCCTAGAATATATGCTGTAGAGCTGAGACTCAGAGCCCAAAGACAAGGGAGATACAAAAGACATAAATTGATGTTTTATCCAGTGTGGAAGTAGAAAATGGTAGAAGGCATGTTTTCATAGTGCTGTTGCACTCTGTGTGACAGTAAGGAAATTGGAGTTGGAAGTCTTCTGTCTAGCAGATAACTGCCTAGAATATATGCTGTAAAGCTGGAGTACTGCGTTCAGCTCTGGGGCCCCCAGCATAAGAAGGACATGGACCTGTTGGAGCGAGTCCAGAGGAGGGCCACAAAGATGGTCAGAGGGCTGGAGCACCTCTCCTATGAAGACAGGCTGAGAGGGTTGAGGTTGTTCAGCCTGGAGAAGAGAAGGCTCTGGGGAGACCTTACAGCAGCCTTCCAGTACCTAAAGGGGGCCTACAAGAAAGCTGGAGAGGGACTTTTTACAAGGGCATGGAGCGATAGGACAAGGGGTAATGGCTTTAAACTGAAAGAGGGCAGATTTAGATTAGATGTGAGGAAGCAGTTCTTCACTGAGAGCGGTGAGGCACTGGAGCAGGTTCTCCAGAGAGGCTGTGGATGCCCCATCCCTGAAAGTGTTCAAGGCCAGGTTGGATGGGGCTTTGAGCAACCTGGTCTAGTGGAAGGTGTCCCTGCCCATGGCAGGGGGGTTGGAACTAGATGATCTTTAAGGTCCCTTCCAACCCAAACCATTCTATGATCTTTTAGTTGATTTCACTAATTCTCTTCCTAATCAGCTTTATACAAAAACTGTGATCTGATGTGGAAGCAGAGCGTTTGGACGTCAACTATTTCCAGCCACCTAGCCACAAAACATCTGAAAGAAGGCGGCCTCTTGACTTTGACAGGAGCTCAAGCTGCTTTGTCTGGAACCCCAGGTAAAATGCAATGCATGATAGCTGCTGGGACATCCGCAGTTATAGCTGTCTGTTAGTCTGAGCATTCTTGTTTGTGAAGCAGCAGTTTCACTCCCCAATTTCTTGACATCTAGTACAAATGGAAAATTGCTGCTGAAACACTTAAGGAAAGTGTAATTTTACAGGTAGCAATACTGAATCTCTTGAAGCTGGAGTGCGAACAGAATCAGTATTTAAGTAATATTTGGCATGCAGTGGTGAAATGTACTTGGTTAATATGTATGATACAGTAAAAAAAAGTTTGGAAAATAATGAAGAATAGAAGCACACAGCAAGCTGTAAGTACAGTGCTTAAAAAAAGTTAAATCTATTTGTGTTCTGAAAGGCAGAGTCCTTAATTGCCCAATTTTTCCCTTGGTGATGACTCAACTGATTCTGTTAACTGTGCTTGTCCTGTTCATGTTCTGATTCCAGCCTACCTTTTCTTCAGACATAGATAAGCTTGTTGACCTTCGGCTTTGCCCTCCACTAGCTATTTTAATACAAACTTTATTGAGTTTTTTCATCTTGCTGCTCGCCATGTTGGTCTGCATGGAGGAAGAAATCTGGGAGCAATTTAAAATAGCACTGACACACAAGCCCACAGGCAGGGAGAGGAAAGCTTTTTGAGACAAATACCCTTCTTTCCCAATCTTTTATTAGCGTGACTTCAAGAATATTTTGATGAGACATAGATACTAAAATTTTAAAACATATAAAATTTATGAATATTTCTGAAAGCTGTGTCTAAAACTGCTCAGGAAAAATATGCTGTATTTTCTAGTTAATGACTTATCATCTATGTTTACAGCTGCATCTAGCATAGTCTGAAGATAAAAGGCTTATTTTATGAGAATAAGCAGATGAATAATTTACTGTGTACTACTGACTGACCATATACAAATGAAAAAATGTGAACTCTGGCAAACTTGCATGTTTTTTGTTTGGGTGGTTTTGGGAGGTAGGGACCACAACACAGGAATCAAAGTGATTTGCTTTCATGTTTTGAACTAGCTGGTTTCAATGAGTCTGGATTTTTCCAAAAAACACAGCAATGCTTTGGGCAAACACGTGCAACTTATTAACATCGGGAAGAGTTGGGAAAGAGTTGTTACTCAACTTTTGCAAATAGGACTTGTTAGGCTTGTTACTACCAGCCATTATGGAAGGAATAATCTTTTTCTTGTTTGCTGTTAGAGTGACTTTTCTTTTCCTATGTGAAAATGTTGACTCACATAATATGAACTGAAGAATACTGAAAGTTACATAAAAGTTACAGAAGCAGTCTGATGGTGATGGCTAAGAAACATAGAAGTATGAAAAGGTTTGAGAAGACTTGGAATGTTTAGTTTAGACAAGACAAGGGGAATATGATAGTGATGCAAATATCTTTATTGTAACAGTAAAATAAGTTAGCTACTGCTGCCTGTAATTCCTCCTAATAAAAATGGATGTTATACAATATGTCTAATTGAATATAATGGAAGCACTTCTACAATGCAAAATTTCCTTTGTAACTTTGATACAAAATACTTCCTCAGGAACATTAGAAAGGGGTTGTGTAGTTATATGGATGGGTAGAAGGGCATCCAGTTGTAGTAGAAGACAAAATAAACTTATGTTTTGTTATGCGCTTAATCTGTGTCTGGACTGCTTGGCAGATATATACCATGAGACATCTCAGACCTACAGCACCCTGATTGTCCAGATCTTGTACCTGACCAGTGTACCTTATGCTCTCATTCCTGTTGCTCTTACACTGCTAAATACTGTCTGCCTAGAAAGCAACAGTGTTTAGGAAGAAGTTTGCTTTACCTGCAGGTTATTTAGTAATTTTCTACCATGAGGGTTGGGTTTTGTTTGGGTTTTTTTGTAGTTTTCTCCAAAGGGCCTGTCAGACTTAGGATGCTGACCAAGTGAGTTACAGTTCCGGAGAGAAGTGAGCTGTATCTGTTTGGGTCCAAACCTGCAAATACCTTAGTCATATGATTAAAATTAATGGGTGATTGCCTTATTAAGGTCTATAAGCATCTTCACACTTACTCTATTAAATTTGTAAGGTTAGCCCCGTAGGTCCCATTCTTCAGGGTACATTTGGGTACATTAACTAAATGTACTTAACTTGGTAAGCTGCTTATTTCTGTAGTGCTGAGTAAACTGAGTTCTGTGATAATTCCTGGATGTCTAGTAAGAGCTTTTTGTTTTTTCTTTTTTCCTCTTAATATGTATGTTTTGATATGTTTTAAAAGTCTGATTCTGTTCTGGCTGTGGTAAGTGGTCTTACTATTCATCAAACAATCTGAGTTTCTGTCATACTACTGGTGATACTGAGAGCTGTTTTGATGGTGCTCTAATTTGCCTGTTTTTAATTGTTAGGGATGATTGGCTATGGCATGGCCAAAGGAGCAGTGCATCAGCTTTGTCAGAGTTTAGCTGGTGCCAATAGTGGCTTGCCATCTGGTTCTGCTGCCGTTGCCATTTTACCGTAAGTGGTTGCATAGTTGCCTCTGCCTGCATTGTTTTATTTAATTACTGCTATAACCTAGAGTCACATGGATATGCTTGCGATGTCCTGTTCACAGTACACAGACAGCTTCTCAGACCTACTTAGAGTTTCACAGAGAAAGGAGGCATCTTGAATGTATGAACAAAATGATATGCAAGTCATCCTAAAAATGATCAAGTTCTTTTCCTTTCCTTTGCAAAACAGTAGTGGATGTTGGGATTAAAATTTGATTCACTTTTAACCAGTTTAACTGTAGTCATGCATTAACGTGTGATTTTTTTTTTAAATTTTTTTTCAGTATAGACAGAACTCTGAAAATGAGATGAGTTATTCAGCACAGTTTTAGACTTAGCTATGTGATAATAGTAAAGCAAAGGATTACTTGACAAGTTTTGACTTGGTTAAAGATGCTTCTTCATAAGGTGCTGCATATCTATGCTTGATCAGTAAAATTAGGTCACTTTGAGGATCTGTGAAAATAAAAAGTTTAGCTTGTATTTGCCTGTCACAGCTTTCTTTTCAATGAGGAAAGCTAGTAAAAAGTGGATGGCCTAGTAGGTCTTCACTATGTCTAAATTTTTCAATTCTGCTGCAAAAATTAAAAGTATATTTCTTGCCAGATGCATATCTAGTTCAGGACTGAAAACTTAGAGTTCTGTATAGGGATTTGGAGCACTACCTCAATTCTCCCTGCTTTGTTTTCCTCATATACATGCTCTTATGCGCACTTCTTCAGGTCAGAGAGCAACAGCATTAAAAGTGTTTGGATAATTGACACCACCTTCTACAGAGCTTTAAGAACAGGCAGACACGAAGATCACTGGACTTTTGGGCATTCTGCAGTTGCATAGTTCTCATGCAAAACTGCGTTCTTGAGTGAATTTTTGAGAGAGTAATTATATCTTGGATTGTCAACAGCATTTCAGTGAGGGAGTTGTGAAAAGTTCACTCCTTGATATCATTGTATATGATGTATAAATGCATAAATATGTATCATCAAAGTCAAAACTTCTATGCTTGTGCACTTTATCTCTGCATTTGCAGCTGGCGTGAGGCTATTTGAAAGCATGGATGTAGTGCACGTGTGCTGTGCAGTACATGTGAACAAGCATATTACTGCCATTCCCTGTCTGCATGAGAGAGACTGGAAGGGAGCTGTGGGCTAAGTGATTACCCTAATGGGCTGGATGTTAGCAGCGAGCCAGGAAGGTGAGGGGTTATAGGTTGGAGCCTTTGATATACATTGAAACTGATGGCTCTGTGCTGTTAACACATGTAGAGGATGTAAGGGAAATCCATACCACGTGGTATAAAAGTCAAGCATGTGTTACAGCAATGAATAGAAACAGGTGGTGCTCATCAGAAACATGATGTATAAATAAAAGGCTTATCTCTTTTAATCACAGAGTTACCTTAGATACACCAGCAAACAGGAAATCAATGCCTGACGCAGATTTCAGCTCCTGGACACCCTTAGAATTCATTGCTGAGTGAGTATCCGTGTGGTAACTAAGCAATTCCTCACTGTCCCTCTTGCTGCTGCATCTTATTGCATGTTCTTTCTAAATAGCTGTCTTGGATTTGGGTGGCTCTTTTTTCCTCCGTCATCTCCTCATTGTGTATGTTTCTAAATCACGTTGGGTTTATTGCACAGACTTCATAACTGGAGAAAATTAGCCCAACTCCATCAACTTCAGCGTCTCTACACCAGTTATTCCGACAAGGGAGATAGCCTTAAGCAGTTGGAAGCCAGAGAATCTCGTAAAGCCTGTAGACAAATTAAATTGCAGACAGCAGATGCAGGAGACAGTAGTCTGGCTTAAAGGTAAACTGGTAATAGGCATGTAAACTTTGGTGGGATTTTCTTTCTTTTAAACACTCTTTACTGCCCAGCCTATGGTGTGTTAGTTCACTTCTCTCAGCTGGCAAAATTCCTGCTCTTGTTTAGAAAATGTGGTCAAGATTTTTTGTTTTCCATCATCCACAAAAGCTTGTCCTGAATGATGTTGCAACATGCTGAAACTTCAACTGTAGCTTATGGAACAGCAGGCTGAGATTGTAAGGCTTACTGTTTCTCATTCCTCCCAGTTAGAGAAGTATAAGTACCGCTTTCTGCGGTGTGACGGGGAGCAGCAAAGATTCTGCTGAGGGTGAGCTGTCAAAAGGAAGAAAGGAAGGACGCAACTGTCTTGCCTCTGAGGAAGAACAAAGATGAATCTATGTTCATACATTGTAAAGGGCTTTACTCTTACACATTTTTGAAGTCTGTTAGAACTGACACTGAAACTGCATTTACCTATGGCTAATTGTTCAGAGTAGTTTAGTTCTGACATTAGATTTCCTTTTTTTTGTGATTTTTTTTTTTTAAGTTGGACATCAGAGTGGGAAGTGGTTGTTGTGAGAAGCCTATGCAGCTGTTTGATGTGGCTTTTTAAAAGGGCCCCATCAATTGAATTTAGTTGGCCTAAAAATGTTCAAAAAAAGACCTTTAATTTATTGTGCTCCAGTGACTGCTTAGCCAGATGTTGTGGTTTTACAAATTCATTTTTTTAATTTTAACTCTTTAAAGTATTTTTTTTCCTTGTGGGAGAATTAGGTTGATTGGTTTGTTTTGTTTCTTTGGTTCTATTTCCCTAAACTTTAAATCCAGCTTTGAAAACTGAAAATCTCACTGGCTGTGGAAGAAAAACATCCAGCGTTAAGTGTTGGTAACATCTGCATCTTGGGAAGGATGCAGGAAATCTTTTCCTATATGGCACTTGAATTTTGTGCCCTGGAAGCCGTTGTGTCAGATAGCAGGACGTTCCAACATGGCAGTTGTTATCTCTGTGATATTGGAAGGGGTTTTTTTACTGAAAAATATGTGGCACTTCCTGTATTATATTTTGAGTAAGGAGTTTGTATTACATTTTGATAAGGAGTGTTCTGGTGTGCTACCTAGAGTGAGTCCGTCTTACTCAGCACTATTTTGGACGTCTTAAGGCTTTCTGTGCTTCTGCTGAGACCACTTTCACAGTTAAATGTCTAAGTGTTATAATGGCCTGTTGGTAGAGTAATGGGTTTAGCAACTCTATTTTAGCCATAAATCTGTGTTTCTGATATATACTATAAAGGCAACTTAAGTAGCCTCTCCTTCCCCTTTTCAAAATTTTTTTTTTAACTTGGAAAAAACTTGCCGCTTTGGCTTGCCACTTCGGCATTTTAAGCTCCTGGCCTTTTCCTTTGAGACATTCTGAAAATCCTGTGTGCGTGCTGTAAAGCCCTACGGATTTCTCTGGGCCTCTGTCAAGCTCTGAGGGTCTGAATCCAGTGATCGCATTGCTTGTTTACAACATATGTAGAAATCACTAGAGAGGGCAACAGGAAAAGAAGGAAAAGTAATAGGCTTTTATTTTATGCTTCCCATCAATACACCTGATAGTAGTATGTATTTTTTTCCTCCTCCTCACTCTGTTTTATCCATTTATTTTAAAACAGAACCTTTTACGACTGGATAACAGGAAAGAATCGACCAAACTCAGGGAGTCTAATCCAGGTGATAACTACAGGAGGGAAGACTGAACTAGTTGCAGCAGCACATCTTTGATGTCGGTCACTTAAGGCGGTGGAGCTTCAGCAAAGGAGAAGCTATGGAAATCTGTCTGCCAGTATAATTTGGATGGCCTTCTGTAGCCAGTGATTGTAGTTATGTCATTAATGGAACCAGATTTCAAGTAATATTTATGTGCTGTCAGTTGTCAGCTATCAGCATTTGTTTACCAACAAGTATCAAGTATTTGTCTCTAAAGGAAAGTTGCAGGCTTTAAAGTCTGATGTCCTAATTCTGAGCATTATATGTCAACTTACCTGCTTTCTCTGAAATGGGAATTGTGCTTGCTTATGTCGTGTAATCACATACATAATGGTTGGATTTTTTTCTTGGTCAGTAAGTGTTTCTGGCAACTTACTGTGAATCTTTCAGTAGTCTGTCTTTTTCTGTCTGAGAATATAACCCTGCCCCTGCATATTATGTTGGCTGTAAGTATAGGAAACATTGCAGTCATATAATGTCCTGGTCTTGTAACATTTTTCTTGTGAATGTTCCACTTGAGTTAATGGACCTGTATAGAGATTACTCACTTGAGAAGGAGTTCCTAATTTGCCTTACAGTTATAAGCTGCTATCAGGCCTACAGTTGTAGGATAAAACAGTTGTTCTGCCAAATGATTAGTATGTCTCTGTGTTAGCCATGATGCTTCTTTACTTTTTGAAAAAGCAAAGTGCTGTAAAGAAGTACTGGGAAAAGCATACACACACTTGTATTTGAATATGGAACTTTTTGTGCTAAATAAATGTATATTGTTTATGTACTGGGCTGTCTCCATCACTGTAATCCAAATATCTGGATAACATTTTAATCAGTTTAACTGAACTGCAAGTTCAGTTAAAGGACTTCATTTTTTTACTTATTTCCTTCTGATCATACTGTGTAAAATATATTTCTGTGGTAGAGGTGCAAAGGAGCTACTAGCCATGCATAGAGGCAGGCCTTCAGCTGGAGCAAATGTTTTCTTTAATCCAGCTGATCAAAGCTGTAATATTTAATTACATGAAAATACAGTTTGGTTGCAGAGTGAAAGTATTGCCTATTCTGAGCATAGACTTACATGGAACCTGTACTGTCACGTTTTTTGGAACGTCTTGAAAACAATTGAATGTGCAAAGTTGTATGTACGTTTTCTCTATGCACTTTTTTTAACTTCAGGGTTGTGTTGGGAAAGGATTTACTGCCATGAGTCAGGAAACCTTTCCCCTCTTCCCACTAGGAAAAGCTCACATGTGCCTATGTCCATTTTAATGTGGTCATGTGGCTGCATGATTGCCTTTTGTGGTATCACTGTCCCTTTACTTGTTTTGTTTTGCTGGATGCAAAGGGGTAGAGAGGAATTTTTATGTCCTGTCAAGAACTGTCAATTCATGAAGCTGCTTTTGATTTTAAATGGAAGACTTGCAGCCATGCTATTTGACCAGCGATTTCTACAGGCTAAGAGTACAGACAAAACCTGCAAGGCACTGATAAGGAATGAAACACTTAAGGTGTTCCTTGATTATTCTGGAAAAGGGAAGAGCTATCCTACTACAAGCTTACATGATTTGAAGGCTTCCCTTTGCCAAGCTACCTGAATTTCCGAGTTGCTGTGTTTGTGTTGTCTTGTAAACATCTATTGAATTGTCTCGGAAGCTCCCTGGAGAGCAGATCAAAGTCTTGAATGGTGAAGGGAGCACAGCTGGGATTCCAGATGTGCATTTATACAGCTGTATAAGAGCATAGGGCCAAGGACCTAGCAGGCTGTATGGCTCATGAATATTTTTGCAGAACTTACTGTGGCAGAAGATAACATAGCAAATGGGACTAAGACAAGCAGAGAATCTTTTATTTGCTAGGGGTTACAGGGGCTTTTCAGGTATCTTCTGTAGATAATGCGCACATACCTGGACCTTAATGTTGTTATTAATAACCTGGTGAAAGAGGCAAATAGCTGGTCATTGGTCATGTGAAATTAAGTTAAAGGCTGTGACTAACCAGCCCTGAGATTATACAGGAGGAAAGAGGGAAACCAAATTTAAATTTTCGTAGAGAATAAAAGGTCAGAAAAAGACAATGAGGTGTGATCCACGCATTTCAGAAGCTAGATTGATTCCTTCTTCACTAGAAAGACCTGATGGTCCTGGTAGGAAAATCTGTGGTTCTGACCTAGATGCTTCAGGTATGCTCTCCCAGTGTCAACCGGAGATAGGCCCTTGAAAACAAGGGAGGTGTCTACACTGTGCTAAGGAGAGGGTTGCTAAGCTTGTGGGAGACCTAACCTGGTTAGCTGTCTCCCTCCATGTCATGTTGCCTGAATGCACCCGCGCAGGTCTAGAAGCAGAACAGCTGTGTTAGGGCAGTGTTGAACATGAAGCAGCGGCACCAGTCGCTGTGCTGCTGTACGTGTGCAGCTCTAGCTCCAGTGCCGGTTCAACGCCTCACAGGGGTCTGCTGTGTGTATCCTGACTGCTGCTCTCACCCAGCTAATTAAATGAAAGGCTATGGTTATTGTAAGACAGAGTAGCTGTATAAACTCATGACATGGAAGAAATCCATGTTGAATGGAGTGTGAACGTAGTACCAGGAACATTGTCCGCAACAGAGCTTTCCTTCTTCCACACTTGCTTGAAGGGGGAAGAATGGTAGAAAACATGAGCAATTTCTCCATTCCATAAAAGATGTCTACTCCAGTGTCATTCAACTTGTACTGGTGCCTACTGGATAAGAAGCGGTAATATAGCTATTGGAAACAATAATATGTTTACTGTAGCAATGTAAGAGTGGTGCAATATGCTGACTATGAAACAGTGAATAGTGTTAAAACATAATTGTGAATGGAAGACTGTTGACTGGATTATTAACTTTTATCAGTTGCAGGTATGAGTGGAAAGATATGGAAATAGCGTTATTGAAGCTTGAGAGTGAGAATGAAGGTGTTGGCAAGTGTATGTCAAGCTTGCTGCTAGAGGTGAGAGATTTAACCTGGGGAGTTTGATGTAAAAGAGGCTTTATGTGACCAGTTTCATCCTGTGTCTCTACAAACTTTATTGCAGTTAAGTAATTGTCCAGGAAAAAAAGCCACCCTGACACTGCAAACATCCGGGTTGCCTGGCTCCTTCAGCAGGGTCAGAGTCCTGTTGGTGCTGCAATGAGGAGAGATGTAGCCTGTGGGAACTGCAGGGAGTTACTCCATACTAAACACACACACACACAACTGGAGACTGCAGGTCTGTTGTGAAGATTTTCACAGAATCACAGAACGATTTGGGTTGGAAGGGACCTTTGAAGATCACCTAGTCCAACCCCCCTGCCATGGCCAGGGACAACTTAGTGCTTCTTACAGAAACACAATACCCCATGAATTTCCACTCTAGTGGTGTTGAGAACCCCTGAATTGTTCAGCATATTTTACTATTTATATGGCACCATCAACAACAATGTAATACTGCAGAAGTAAGAAGTTTATCCTCCTCTAACTTAAGGAATGCAATATTTATTAATTTCTTACATATAGTAAGCAGCTGAATTTATCATTTTTTTTATTTAGGACTGTACAACTGGTGTCATATTAAAAAAATTCACATGCACAGAGCCAATTTAGTAAGGCACTTTTCTGTACAACTTCCTTTCGAAGATGCATACTACTGTTTACTAAAGAAAGAGATCGGTGAGGTCTGGGGAAAAATAAAACACAAATCGTGCCACGCAGATCAGTCCTGCTCTTACACTCTGACCCATTTGTGCTTAGCATTCTGGTTTTTACAGGTGTAGCAGTCTACCCCTTGTTCTTAGAAAAGGGATGTTTCCATACCTGAGCCAATGTGCCTTTGAAAAGATGATGCAATTACATGGTACATCCATAGACTCATAGGTACAATTAGCCCAAACTGGGGTGGCTGTTACACATGGCATCAGATACAAATGTGCAGAGACAAAATACGGCTTTGTCAGAATGCCATGGCAGCCGGGACAGGTCCGTTCTGTAGTAATATTTTTTTCTCCTACAGATTTAGAAAAAGTAGATTTTAATAAAGCACAAGTAAGTATAAAAGAGAGTTGTACAGTAGAATATCAGTAGTATCATTACAAATCCAAAGACCTCCAACTACTGGGCAAGAAGCTGTTTTCAGCATTTCAGGTGTAAGTGGGTGAGAACCTGAGCTGCCGTTCGGACTGGGGCTGCCATCCTGCGAAGCCTGACCCATGTACGGTCCTGTTGCTTTGCAGAACCCTTGGTTCAGTGCAGGACTGAGTCTGAAATGTTTTCAGATTTCACTGTGAAATGAAATTCACATATTTTACCAACAGATTTAATTAGTTTTTCAAAGTTATATTTTTATGGGAAAATCTGTTTTCTACCAATTAGCTAATAACAATTGCCACAAAATGAAGGTTTAAAATCACGCTCTGCACCCAAGGAAAACAGATGGAATGGTTTCCAAATACGATGGTAGCTGAGTCATTCAGCAGTTGCAGTTCTGCATTAAACCAAAATTGCGCTTTGAAACCTTTTGTTGAAATAATTCATTATGCTAAACAAGCACCATTTTTTTGTAGCAGAATGAAAACCACCACCACAACAAAAAGTAACATTTATTATCTTGTTTCTTCTTCCTTGTATTGGCTCACTGGAAGAAAACAGATGGGGACTGTGATAGCATGCGGCGATGCTTCAGACTAACCCTTGTAGTGTTGAACAAGGTGAGAAGTAGGCAGACATCTGAAAAGCATTGCAGAAGTCAATAGCAAATGTCACTTGAGATGTAGATCCCTGTCAGACACTGTCATTCTTGCACTTCCTGAAACACTTTGTTCTAAAGGATTTGCTTTATAAATACGGCCAGTCTCAACACTGTCTGTGAGGACTCTTCAGGGATATGATCACAGACTCCCACAGCTGAGTTGAGGCTGATCTTCAGGAATGCCAGTAGAGGGCAGAGACTTCCAATACATTGGGGAGATTTCGCTACTACTAGGAATATGTAACTATGTTCTTTTTGGCAGCGAGGATTTTCATTGTGCCACAGCCTCTACTGAGAGGCTCATTCTCCTTTCTTGCTTTATTGCCCACAATCCAAGCTTTCTGGCCTTTCCTACGCCAAGCACGTGCAGCCTGTTACGTATACCACTTCCAGAAACTGTTCCATCTGTTTCAAACAAAACAACAAAAAACAACAAACACCACCACCACCACAAAAAAAAACGCAACAAAAAAAGAAGCCAAGGGTGTGAAGGGAGTCCCACAGCAGGGTGTAGCATTACTGTTGACATGTTATCAGCAAGTGGATTGTCAATCAATATTCTGTAACACAGCTTTAAGGGCTTGGACACAATAGGAAGGGAAACAGATTATTTAGCTTCTGTACTGCAGATAAGGATTATAAGAATTTCCTAACCCAACCAAAAGAACCAGCGTCTATTCAGACTAGACTGGTATTAACAAAAAGATGGAATTTGGAGACATAAAAATTACTATGGGGTTTTGAATGTGAAAGTTTGAACTCCTTTGCCTGTGAAATGAAGGAATAGATAATATTAAAAAAAGTATTATTCAGGAGGGAACAAGAAGTAGCAAGCCACACGACTGTCATTTCTATAGTTCAATATTCATTATCCAGTGCCTCCTGTAGATATGAACTACACCACTAATCACAGTATTTTCCTTGTATGAACTTCCTCTTAAATACTGTTATTAAGTATGTATTAGGACATTCTTAAAAATGAAAAGTACAGAAAAACCTTAAGATTGGAGTCCCTGGTTTCTGTTCGTGCTTTGGGTATTGGTCTGCTGGAAGACTTTGAATATACCTCTGCATCCGTGCCTCGTATCCCAAATATATATGAGACCATTTTAAAGTGCTTTGAGATCTACTGATGAAAATCAGAACATATGAATGAAATACAATTATCTCTCTGTGGTGCAATAATAGAAGCTCAAAATACCTCTTTTGTCATCAGTCTCATTGAAATTAATGTAAAATTGTGGCCACAAGCCAAAGTCATATCACTTTGCTACCAGTCATATTCGGTGATTTGGAAAAGAAGTACTATGCCAAAGATTACCTCAGCCAGGTAATTTGGACATCACTTACCTGTGTATCTCATAGTAGGTAGTGGTATTTTCTATCCAGCACAACAGGCATTAATTTTTTGTGACTATCACAGCTGAAATTTAAAAATACAACACTGTTTTTAATTTTGAACAAACCAATTACTCTTTCTACCAATGTATTCTTACATCTTGGTGAGACAGGGCTGAGGAAATAATACAAATGGGCCTCATATTAGATTCTGGATCCACACGAGTTAGCATGACAGCTTTTTTATTTAAGCCCATACACAAACATCACCTGGAAGAAAACAGTCTCTTTGACCCCCAAGAAGGTATTTTTTCTGAATTATTAAGATCCTTCTCATATGCTCAGACTCCCAGATTTTTCTCCATCCTGCATGTGAAGAATGATCAGACTCTTAAAATGCTAGCTGCTAGTTATCAAAATCAGTGCATACTCTCCTGGACAGCAGGGCATAGCTATGCATGTCTAAAGTAAGTGCCTCATGCATACAGTATTGCACTAATCAAATGAAGCAGTCCCTAATCCAGCAGGTGTTAATGACCTACTTTATCCACATTACCTGATAAATAGCTTTAACTTGACTAATTTTTGTGAATAACAAATTTTCTTTCTCCTTACAACACCCGCCCCCCAAAACTTCCTGCTTGCAAATTTAGGCCTATCTTCAACCAAAGTGTTACGTTGCAAACCTTTACACCATCTGTATAGCTAGCATGTAGGGAAACCACACTATTAGCAATATGAGGCTACACAGACACGTAAAAACGTGTATCCTCCCCCCTCCCCAGTTTCAGCTTCCCTTATTTTCCCTGTGGATTACAGTCTTTCGGCCCAAATTTGCTCAGAGAGGTGTCAGGCAGCATAGGAGGCTGAGGTGCTGTGTGCCTAATGGTTTTCTGCTCCACTTTCCCTCACTGGTTTTCCTACTGCTCTGTTCCTTGGTGTCCTTGCCCCAGCATGGGATGTCCCTGAGGGGACCGCGGGCACCGCACGCCGGGGCAGCAGCGTCCCTGAGGGGACGCTGCTGCCCCGGCGTGCGGTGCCCGCGGTCCCCTCAGGGGTGCCCCTGTGGCCACAGTCCCTCAGGGGCATCCCACAGGCAGCAGCCCCCTCCATAAATGCACGTACCCCCTTTTGGCACAGCAACAACCCCTCCCCGAGAATGTCCTCAAGCTGCTACCAGCGTCCTTCTTAAAGAAGTTTCAGCCAGGGCACCCTGTGCTTCCCCGACTTGCCGTGGTTTTGGTGCACCATGCATTTGTCTCCACAGGTGTCTGGGCTGGATGGAACCGGTTCTGACTGGCCCAGGACAGTTCCTGGCTGCCTCCCTCGCAGGGCACCGGGCAGCCCCTGTGACTCACAGCTCCCTGTCACCCGTTATGAGGGTAAGCACGGAAAAATATTGTGGGCAAGGGTCAGAAAAGGACCAGCTTGGGAGGGAAAGGGAATTTAAAAGGTAAGTTTGTGTTGAGCTTTTGCCACCTTGCCACAGGGTGTGTTGAAAGACTTCTCTGATGTGACTGCAGGCACGCACCATGTTCCTGCTGCAGAGGGGTTTTATCTTCACTGTGCTGGTAGAGAAAAAGAGCATACGCCATGCTTAGCATACAAACATCTTGAATGCTGTAGAAAAAAGCATGAAGATCATGTGGAAGATACATGGGAGGGGGGAAGGACATGTTATTAATGATGTAAGAACTGTTTAGCTGGCGTGCAGTCATGTATTCACTTAAAACATTTTTTTCTTGGTGTTTATTAGGAAGGGCCAAGCAGTGTTTGCCCTTATAGTCATCAGGTGGTATAAAGTGCTGTTTGAAGGGATGAGGACAGTTTACCGGCTCTCGCTGTAGGCTGCTCGCCAGGCGCTGGGTACAGCTGGCACAGGGCCGCAGGCAGGGCACTGCATGCAGGCTTCCGGGCGGCACTGCAGCGTACCCGGGTACATGGCTTCTGTAGCAGCTGGTCACCAGGGTTAAACAAATAGGTAAATTGAAAGCAACAGGGGTGGATAAAAGTATCTTTCAGAGAGTAAGAGTTCAATTTTCAGACAAGGTAATAGGTAATTCTCTCATGAGGGTCTGATACCTTTTGAAATACTGTTTAAAATTGGAACAAAACAGGAATTGTCACTCTCAAAGTGCCCACTATTCATTTCCAGTGGGGGCTGAATTTTCAAATTAACATCTTCTCCTTAACTCTTACGCTTTTAGTTAATAACTTGCCAAAAACACTGGACTTCAGATAAGGGGATACACCTCCTGTTTTTCTAACTTCTGGTTTTGCAGTTAAGTGGTTTAAGTCAATACTTTTTATTCAGAAAGAGATACTAGGTGCATCTGCTGTTACTTACATCTGCTACAACAAAATTACTTGGGTAAGCACCTTCAGGATTAAGGCCTTCTAAAAGCTGTAGCAAATTTGAGTTACATTCCATCATTTAATGCATTAATTTCACCTGAACTATAGTCAACAGGGAACAGATGAAAACAGAGCAATTGCTTTGTGCATGGCTGCATTCTGTGGATTTCATGCAGAGACTCTGAATGCAGCTAAATATGTCATGATTAGGAAAATTCTTAATGTTTAGGGGTTTTTTTCCTATAATGATTTTTCACTGAGGGTGGCATTTACAGGGTAATTTTGAAGTTCAGCAGGAAAAAAGGGGGATTGATCTTAAGTAGTTTTGTTCCACTTACTCATTGTTAAACTTATTTTTCTTTGTCCTATTAATTTTTTTGAGATCTCAATCAAAAACACTTTATGTGAGGCATGATTCCAGCCACTGTGATTATAGGTTGTTTTGGATTGCTGAGCAAAGTGGAACTGTTAACAAGAGAGGGTCTCTGGTGTGGGTGAGCTCATGCTAGAGCTTTAGAGCACAGTTTATTCTAATGGAGAACAAGTGGGAACAGTACTGGAGGATGATGGTGATACTGAAGACTAGGGTAAAACGGATGAGTGAAATGGGAAGAGCAAACATGGACATGAGGAAGAGGGGGGTTACTCTTCAAATTGAAGGTAAAAATATGAGCCCAGAACACCAGTATATAGCAGGAAGCAGAGCTGTGCAACACCCTTGTTTTCTTGTTGAGTAACAGAGCAAACCTAGGGCTATACTAGCACTAACTGGCAGGTTTTGGTGTGAGGGTGTCAACATCATACAGAAAGATCAGCATTCTAAGTAAAGATACAAATCGTGGATTTATGACCAGGAGGGGAAAAAAACCTTGAGAGGTGAATTTTGAGTTAAGAATTAGCCAAAGCAGGCATGAATATTAACAAGGTATTTTCTTCTCTTGCTTGATTCTTTCTGGGTTAAGGGAACCAAGACTCCACGCGTTCTTTATGCAGTCATGAAAAAAATCAGCTGACTGTGTCAATCTCCAATACAGTGGAAATTATCAGCCAGGTGATAGAAACAATGTACCTGTTCCAATCAGAAAAGATAACATTTTAACCCGATTTGTATTTCCTGAACAAACAAGGCTATTTTGTGTTGCTAACTTCAGAAACCAACCCTCCTTGTAGTAATGCAGACCTCCCAAATGTGTGTAATGAATCACACTATCTGTGTGTCATATGTGAGCAAAACAGTCTGCTGTTTTGATGGGAAGCTTCTCCAACCATACAAAATGAATATTAAAAGACTATCAGGTGCTTATTGGCGGCATAAGTTGCGATTTGGATTAAAACATATAATGTGGTCTCATTGAACCCAGGGGAAACAAATGGGTTTGAATTCTACATCCTTCTGCTTGTACCAGGAGGTGGAACACCTGTAACATCACTGCAGAAATTAAAAATGTGGTTCACTGTCAGCATCTTCTGTTACCCCAAGCAGTTACAATTTCAGTGGGGAAACTAGAGGTGTAAGGAGGACTTAGTGGAAGAAGTGGGTGAGAAAGAGAAGATAACGACCAAGACTGGGACACCATGACCTATAAAGTTAATTGGCTAGTGGGGAGGGATGTCGAAAATGGAAGATAAAGTCTAGGTTCATTCTGGAGCTGGAAGACAAATCCACTTCTACAATTTTCCACCGCGGTCTTCTACCACCCTCTATGTTCTCCATTATATCCAGGCTTATTTTAATAATAGCAGCCTCCCCGTTATGTCTCTTATTGTTGCCCAGTTACCTCTGCTTCTCTGCATCCCTCTTTTATTTTAAGGAGTGTAAGAGATGAAGTTCAGCCTCCCTTCAGTTCTTCCCACTTTTCAGAAGACACTCAGATAACTTGTCAAAACCAGTATGAAATATCACATAGAGAAAGACTCTGAATGTAGCTATCAATGCTTCAGTGCTTGCATTGGTGATGAAACTGGCATTTTGAGTTGTTAGTGCCCTGAGAAGAATGTTCTCCACTGCTACTAGCTTAATAACGTGAAATTGTAAAATGTTTCATGGCAAGTGCAGTGAAAATGAAACTACAAAATGTCCAATTTGTTGCTACCACAGTCGATCTTATCATGTCAAGAGCCCTGTCTATGTAGCTGTTTGGAATCATTATTTGAAAGCCAAGTTGTCTTCCATTCATTGAAAAATTAGTGTTGGAAAACTCAACACTTCACTTGTAAATTTTTGGCTAATCAGATGTTTCTTGTCAACTGAACTAGTGTAAGATAGAGAAAGTTGATCTTACAAGTTTCAAAACAGATTCTAGCAGTTAGTGTCACATCTGTGATTCTTTTTAGCCAGTGGCACTAACTTTAGACATGCCAAAGTGAAACATCTTAAAAAAGGTATACTTCTACCTATACAAAGTCCTGAAGTCCCTATAGGTCCTAACCCTGAATATGGTTTAGTGACCTTCACTGTCACCCAATCCAGCCAGGTATTTCAGACTGGAATACAGCCTAGTTTTAAATTAACCCAGGTATGGCAAGAGTACAGGCATCATAGGTCAAGGTTCAGCCTGAGCTATTTACTCTACTTAGAAACAGTTAAAAAAAATTAATAATAATGCACCTGTAATCTTCTTCCCTAAAATGCCTCTCAGAGGCTCAGACTGGTCAGAAAGGAATAGGACCAAAGAAAATATGCTTATTCAGTTAATTTTCATTTCAGTTACAGTTGGCAATGAGTGTTTCAAGTTAGTGTGCCTGTTTCTGTCACAGTTAGTATAGCTCTTCCTTGCTCTTCTAGTACTTGATCCTTAAATTCTTTCCCAAAATGTCCTATATTGCCCACTGTTGGAAACAGGATGCCAAGACAGATGGACTTCGGCTTTGGTGTAATATGCTAGTTCTTACATTTTTCCATTTTTACATCTTGCTACTAAACTGACATAGGTTCAACCTAGAAATTAGAATAAGGCTCTGGTCATCAGATCTACGAGGTTTTGGAACAGCCTTCTCAGTGGGATTGGAGAAGGGCAAAATACTGCCCTATCTTCAAGATGGAGCTTGTTAAATCTGTATGTATTGCATGATGTGACCATGTGTGACATGAGGGGCAAGGCGTGCTAATCCTAGGAGCTTTCTTCATTCCAGCGTTTCTTATGCAAAAAACCCACAATGGTCTGCTCCTCAGGAGTCTCTTTTGCACCTCTGGAAACAAGGAATAAGACTGTTTAAAGATGATGAGATGAGTGCTGGCAGTGGAGATAGCAACAATTTGCCTTTCTCTTGAGGATAAAACAAGAAGATATATTCATTTGATGGCAGATGTCAAGAGTCATGGAAATTACAGATTAAAAATCATTTATGTGGGAAACAGATTTTACATCTCTCAACTTCTGTTTTGAAAGAGTGTCAAATTAATGCACCATCATCTAAATGCATTGTGGGAGCAAAGGATATGAGAAAGGCTGTGCACTAACGGTGACCTACATCCCGGGGCATACCAAAGCCACAGCAATGTCAGACAGGATCTTCAGATTGGCCATTTAACTGTCAGCCACATGATTTGTAGCTGGCTGGAGTAAGGACTAAAAAGCCAGTATTTCCATTAATATGTAGTATGTCAGACACATATACAGGGAAACAAAGCAAAATAAATTGGCAGCACTGAAGTTTTTATTCAGATTGTAACTTGAAAATGAGGAATTCCCACTCACACCAACCATTTCTCTAATTGTGTACTGTTTGTTAGGAGTGGCTCTCTTTTTTTCCCCTTCCTCTGGAGGAAAAAAAAAGTGCAGATATGAAACACAGGTTCAAAATATGTGCCACATAAAGCGGAGCACAATACCTCCATTGCCTGTAGACTGTCAACTCAAACAGGCAGAGATTGACTCTGAGCTAAGGCGGGAGTCACGGCCTATGAACCAGCCCTGGCCCTTGAAAAACAGGAATTTTTTTTTAATCTGGGTCTTTTCAGTCTTTAAACTATTTGAGGTGCTTCTTCCTGACTTTCCTCAACCACATCAGCATAAACCCTATGAACAGTGGCTTTCAGGTGTGCCTCTTCAGTGCTGTCCCCTGCAACTGCTTCCTTCTCGTGATTCTGTTCTCGCCTTGTGGAGTGCCGGGCAGGGCTGCGCAGGGAGGGGGAATCAGCAGCACGGAAATGTGTTTCTGGCTGTGTCTGCTGAGGAGAGCAAAACTGAAATTCTGGTGTGATGTAATGTCACATCTGATGTGAAATCAGTACTGTTTTTCTCTTTTCAAAGAAAACCTGCTCTGTGTCCAAGAACGGTGGGGAGTAGCCATTGGTGTGTGGGCAGACACTTAGGAGCACAGACAGCTATTATATTGAAGATCTCCGTGGGAGAACTTGTAGACCATTGAGACTTGTAGACTACTCCGTCAAACGGATCAGTTTGACTGGGTGAGACGTTTCTATGTTATTTCTATTGCTGCAGTATGTTATTGCTGGTCATGCAGTATCTGATTGTAGCAGCATGTCTGCTGTGCCCATGGAGTAAACAGCTGTATTGTATTTGGGTAGCATGTCTTGTCCTCTGTATTACTGGTTGAACTGGATGTTTTTCTGAGGGCAGGGGATGGGGTTCAGAAAAAAGAAGAAAAGAAAAGCTTTAGTAGTTAGCAAAATCCATAGTTTAGCAGATCTTCTTGCATTTCTCCATGAAATAGATCTGCTGTTGCTAGTGTTATGAATGATGGCTTATAGTCATGAAGAGAACCATTTCACTTCAGATGATTTGATCACAGATGAAGTGCATCTAAGCTCTCTGCATCTAGTCCTTAAGGCTAGGAGCTGCTCTGTTACTTCGTTAGTAATTCTTTTACCATCACTCCTATTATCAATAGCCTGAGAGACAGGCAGCAACATTTCCTTGCCCCTGCCATACACAGCCTTGTCAGACACAGATAAATGTAAATCATAGCCTGTTCTATGAGGCTAAAATTGCCCTCTGGCACAGCCCTCTAAGCCTTTATTCGCCCTCAAATTGGGATCCCTAAAGCATATGAATGGACATGAAATTGCTGAAGTGACAAAACCACGGTTCCAAATGGCCTTTATATTTACTTAACGATCTGAAAATCTTGCTCATCCTCTCTGCAGGTGAATAGAACGAGTGCTAGTGTGAAGACAGGATGAGTGAGTCTGAAGATGCAATGAATTAGAGGAATGCAGGAGGCACCACCAATAGCTCTTCAGTTGAATGATCAGCTAGCCCCGATTTCTTTTCATAGTGTACAACAGTAGCTCCCTACCTTGCTCCTAACTAATCTTTTCTAAAACTGCTTGGTAGGAAAGGGTGGGACTGGTGATGGATAGATGTTAATCTTGGACTGTGTTTCTTAGAGACCTACAGGGCTTCACTATTCTATCCACCACGTAGTTTTTCTTCTAGGTGTACTTTGTAATATTTGCATGGACACAGTTTTGATTCTAGACCTTCTTGAAATGATTCAGAAAAGTTAAATCCTACTTGGATGCTATTGCTTTGTGGGAAACTCAAATTTTTCATTGCCTTGTTACTTTTTCAGTTACTGATGACTCGAATGAGCTTTCATCCTGTGTGTGTTCTAGTATGCTACCATGCAGCATAAGGAAACTACGGATCTAATCTGCTAATGATCAGATCCACCTAAACGTCACCCTGTGGGCATGTATTTATCAATTAAAAAATCCCAAGACATTAATTTATATATCATGTGGCAGTAAAAGTATGTGGGGAGGCAAACAAAGCAGGATCAGAGATGCTGAGTTAAGTGTTAAGTGGGAACTTAATTTATGTAACCTAGGATGAATATACTGTATTTCAAAGCAATAATTCATGACTGAAGGTTCACTCATTATCTATAAGTTAGACAGAACCAAAGCAAGAAGCTTTCTTCAAAGGTACTTAGAAGTCCAAGCCTGAGACAGAAGTCTTTGACCAGGATTTAATCAGATCCTTTAGCAGGGTTGTTCTGGTATCATTACAAAAATAAAATCACCAACTTTCATATAAACAGCCATTCTCTAAATAGTTTAAATGTAATGGAAGAGTCCCAGGAGTAGTGACAGATTTCAAAAGGGAGATGAATCCATGTATGCAAATTGACACAAAAAGTTTCAAGTTTTATTTTGGAGATTTGACTGTTTATCTCAAATGCATGATGGAGCAGCAGTGGATGTTCTGGTTTGGACATGTCCTTTCTTCAGTTATGTTCAGTAGTTAACTTGATCTACCAAAGCAAGTTGTCTTTTCGGAGGAATTACAATACAGCCTATTTTAAGAAAGAGAGAAAGAAAAGCCATGAGTAGGATCAGATTTTTTTAAAAGCTCATTTGGGGGAAAAAAGGTAATTTAATACTTTGTAATGTCTGAAAGGCTTGATTTAAGGCAAAATTACTAGCCAGTCTAGATTATTTTTGCACTAATGTAATGAAATTTCCCTTTTTTTTCTTGTAGCTAAGTCTGTAACGAGGAGATTCAAGCTGACAAAGAAGTAAATAGATTAGAAGTGCATTTTGTGAAATTAGAGAAAATAGAAATTATTTTTATGTATATTACATTAAACTATCAAACCGCTTTCAAAACCTGTTCTTTCAGATAGAGAAAAACCTGTCCTCTTCCTTTACTTCTACCTGATGCTTTTGGTGTGTAAATGTATATAAAAAACAGAAAAAAAATAAGAAAGTAAGTCTGAGGAAAGTTTGCTGCACACTTTTTTTTTCCTTGTTAAAAAAAAAGAGGAAATAGGGAAAATGCAGTGAAACCCTCAAATAGTTAATGAGGAATTTAATTGTGACTAAAATGAATTTGTTTTTCTTTAAGAAACATAGATGGAAAAATTCCCATCTGTTTTACCAAGAAGTGCTGAAACTTGTCTTTCGAGCTAATTACTGATTCTGAAATAGTTGAGAAAAAGAATTATAAAATCCTTTTCTTTTTTATTTCAAAAGATTGATCATCTTTAGGATGCGGTTTCCCCCCTTCATGGCATAGGAGGAAGACAGTGATAGTGATTAATGTATTGACATAGGATCCAAATGCTCTTCCAGTCTACATTTTCTTTAAAAATACACTTTATCTGAATGTTGACAATCCAAAGATTGCATGAAATATTAAGATAATGTGCATTTACAATCTGCTAAGTATAAAACACAAGAACAAAAATACTGAATAAACATTTTTGTTTGCATAATAAAAATATTGTGCCAAATTACAACCAACTTAAGAAAGTAATTTAGTCACACTAGATAAAAGTATTAGTTTTCCTATATTCACCCAGCAGCAAAATGCTATACAATCTGTCTCTGTCTTGGACATCTATCATCTTGGGTTCCAACTCTGTGCATTCCTTTTTAATACTTTATACTCCTGACAGTGTTTATGTGAACCTTTTCCACTGTTACCAACACTACTGACATTGTTCATGTGGTAGCAAGATAAGTAAGATTAGTAGCAGGTTCCTTATATTCACTGAATTTACATGCTTCTCTTTGCTGTTCAGTGTTGTTAGCCACAATCCGGCAAAGATTGCAGATCATTGCTGTAAAGCTTCATGAGATAGGGCTTTTATTTCACTGATTCCAAAATCACTTGTCTTCTCATTGACTTGTGTTTTCTTTTTGACTATGCAAAGAGTTAGGACTAAGGAACTCTCCGAAAGCAGAAGGGAGGAAAGAATGGATAAGAGTGGATATTGGAGGGTTGCTTTTTCTAGTAAGAGGGATTAATGGAGTAAAACCTCTTGTAGAATCTCCCTAGACAAAAAGGATTTATCCACATTACACCACAAGAATTTTTCCCCCCTAGGCTTATGAATGTTCCTTCAATTTGCTTAAGAAAGGAATGTTTTTTGCTTTTCTTGTGGTAGATACATGGAAGCTTATGTATGGGCAGCATTGTTTTATACTAAATTTCAAAAAACATCGGAATAGGAAGGGAGGGATTTTAGCCAGGCTTAATAGGCACCGTTCAGCCAACAATAGAAGGAGGCTGTTTAGAATCTGAACAAGGCTGTGCCTGTCTATCACATGGGCACAGAATAAGTGAGGGGCACCAGGAGGTCCTGCTTCTTCACCTAATCATGATTCTTCCTAACCTTTCATTTGGACATAAACAATATTTCTGTACTTATAGAGTGAGGGGTGTAAGTTGCTAAGGACCGTGTAGATATACACTATATTTTATAGGATTAGAAAGCAGGACTTTTAACTGGCTTTGCTGGTAGGCTGGATATACACAACTGAAAATAATCTTGTACCCTAAAAACTTAATTTAGAAAGTCTTCCATGTATGATAAGGAGAAAATAATTTCCTGAAAATATTTAATTAAGATAACATACTTTAGTAAAAGTAAAACAAAATATTTATGATATTTTCTTATTTCTCACAACCTGGGGGCAATGTGCAAGTAATACGCAACCAAATATTTAATTGCTAGCATATTAGAAAACATTGAAACAGTAGAGCTTAACAGTGAATTTTCTGTAAAAGTTAGTTTAATTGGTGCCAGAGCAAGGATTTTTTTAACTGTTTAATAGGGTAGATTGGAGTTTAATAGAGAGACTATGCTGTTATGACTTTATGACTTTCTTCCTTGTTATTAAACAGTGTTGTCCCTCTTCTTTCCCAGTAAGTTCTTGGATCATAATTTGAAAGGTACCATATTTAGATGTTTAGGTATGTTGGTCATACTAGTTCCTCTGAGAATTTAAAGTAATAATAATAATAATTTTAAAAAAAAAATCAAATAGAGAGAGTAGGTAATTTCAAAGCTGGTTTGCTCTATTATTTCTCAGTTTGTTAATTTGTTTGTTTGTTTTCTGTTTGGTTCTTATCCTTCTTTCCTTTCTGGAAAAAGGAAAAACTTTGTCTCTGTAGAAATACCTATTTGTTCTTGCTTAGTACAAACTGTAGGTATAGGGAGGAGAAAAATGAATGCAGTAGTCCTGTCATGGAGTCAAAGACAGAAAGTCTTCAATGCTGAAATTCTCTTTTTCAGAGCTTTCCCTAAAAATATAAAAATGTAAGCTGTTGTCGTGGTTTAACCACAGCCAGCAACTAAGCACCACACAGCCGCTTCCCCCTTCCCCCTCCCAGTGGGGTGAGGAGGAGGAAAGAGGGGAAAAAAAGTAAAACTCGTGGGTTGAGATAAGAACAGTTTAATAACTAAAGTAAAATATAATACTAACAATAGTAATAATGAAATATAATAATAATAATAGTAATGAAAAGGAATATAACAAAAAAGGAGGGGGAGGAAGGGAAAACAAACAAACAAACAAAAAAAACCCACCAGTGATGCACAATGCAATTGCTCACCACCCGCTGACTGATGCCCAGTTAGTTCCCAAGCCACAATCCACACCACCCGGCCAACTCCCCCCTGTTTATATACTGGGCATGACGTTCCATGGTATGGAATGCCCCTTTGGCTAGTTGGGGTCAGCTGCCCCGGCTGTGCTCCCTCCCAGCTTCTTGCACACCTGCTTGCTGACAGAGCACGGGAAACTGGAAAGTCCTTGACTTAGGATAAGCGCTACTTAGCAACAACTAAAACATCAGAGTGTCATCAACATTATTCTCACACTAAATCCAAAACCCAGCACTGTACCAGCTACTAAAAAGAAAGTTAACTCTGTCCCAGCCGAAACCAGGACAGCTGTAAATATGGTATATTTCTCAAGGAACTATTACACATCTCTTTTCTGCAGCTAGGCTGCTGTGTGAGCAACGTAAATGCTGATTTTAGGTGAAGATCATCCTGAATGCAAAGTTTTGCTTGCTCTTTATTTATTCAAAGTCTCAAATTTTGGCAGATTTCTTAAATTAGGGATACACAGTACTTGAAGTGGGAACTTGTAAGGGACTTGATGACTATGTCCTTGCTATAGACACTTTTGTATCCTGCACAAATAATCCTTTGTCCCTTTAACTGGAGTTACCCAAAGTCATCCAGAAAGGTTTGAGCAGTAGAACAATTACACCCTTAATACATACAGACCAAAGCTCTTTGCGTAGGTGTAGCTATCCTGGCAAAAGAACTCTGCATATTTTATTGCACCAAAACCAGAAAGGACTAACAGTGCCTGTGCTGCAGTACTTGGGCTGCTGGCTAGGCAGTAGATTATAAGAGGCATTGCTTTCAAACTGCTTTGTTCCCTGTACAAGCCATTAGGACAGTGTTTACCTAGCACATGCTATGCCTTCTGGCCCTCTTACTAGGGGACAGCTTGGGAGCAGGCTGCAGGAGGGATGGATTGACCTGGAGATGGCATCAGCAATATCCTCCTGCTTAGCTGCTGTCTTTATGAGTCCCTCAGGTTTCTTTCCTTTCACCTCTGCTTCAGGACTCTAGATTTGCTGAATGAAGGTGTGATTTATATCTGTTGTGTCCCTTAAAAAAGCAACAAGCCTGCTTTATAGGGCTGATACGTTTACCATGTACACACTTAGGTAACTTCCGTGAATGCAAAAGAAAGCAAGTTGTCTCCCTGAGCAGGATGAGGAGACACATGAGGTCTGGAACCTGAAGTTCAAGAACCATGGAGAATACATATTCTGGAAGATTCTGGACACAATTCTTTTTTGTGATTCCCAAGGTCTGATTTTTACATTCTCCATAAAAAAACTTCAGTGTATGTTATTCTGTGTTACATTGTAGAAATTACGAAAATATCTGATACTGAAACTACTCTGATTTTTTTTTCTTCATCTTGACTGTGAGGCCAAATAACACTAAAAACCTGTGCAATGAGCAATAAGGAAACCTGTTAACATCAATTCAAGGAGACTGTATATCCTGAAACTTATAGGAGAAAAAATGATTAATAAACATTCATCTTGTCACTCAAGGAACTAAGACTGCCAGGCACCTCTAAGCAATAAATGGCAGCAAAATAGCAATGCTGATTTCATAAACACGGGAAGTTTTAAACTTGTTTTTTCCTTTGGCTGCCACTTGGGCTAGTCTGCTCCTCCTCTCAGTCTGGGGACCCAACAGCAATGTGCTACAGTAAGTCTCTGAAGGAACAGTAATAGTGCAGGCTGGATCTGGTACCTAAATAAAGGGAAGTTAATTTTTAAATTTGCTGGCCTTTGAGATAATTACAGGAACACATATGTGCCAGTCTGCCAGTATTGTGCTAACACTTTTTCTGTAGCATCACCAACCTTTATTTTTCCCTCTCAGATATACCTCTGATTCATGATTTTTCAGTGTTATGTCAAAATTAGTTCAGTAAAAGATTCCTGCTGGGTCTAGATTGCTTGCACTATGCTCTTGTGATTTGACATAAACAGACGTTCAGGACTGAATAGCTGTCTTGCCATCACTGCAGGCTTATGCTGTACATATAACAAGTTCAACAAGGGCTGAATTACTCTCCCTTTAAGCACGCCCGCTTTCTGTTTCATGTATTGCTGACAATCTACTAAGGAAGAAAATTGCAGTCAAAAATCATGGCAATTCAGGTTGCCACAGGACAGAGAGAGCAACCATACAAAACTTTAATTATCACAGTACATGGAAGAAAAATTTACCCAAATTTTCCTTAAACTGAAGAGCAGCGTCTTGCACAGTATTACTTCTGGGCTAATGCTGAAATGAGCTTTGGAAAGTAAATCAATGAATAAAGGCTTAATACAGTAGATTTATGTATGCTGTCAGTTTCTAGGCAATATAATTATTGTCAGTTTTCTGCCTCTAGCTACTTCTTTAGCTTCTGGGAATAATGAGAGAATGTGTTCAGCCATGTGACATTTTTTCCTTTGCAGAGCTAACTGCTGTTTCCCCTGTGGTGAATCTTGCATTTTAAAGAGCTCTCACATGTTATTCTGTGAGAATTTTGTAAAATACCATGTGACAAAAAATCATTTTACAATATTGTAGCTGAAGTGGCTTTCCATATCGCATAGGCTGCTGAGAAATCAATGTCAAGCTTGGATCCACAGAAACGTGCTGCCTTAAATAAACTGGAAGTCAAAAGATGCAATCCCTCAGCTTTATAGAAAGCTGCAGAGTGACCATATGATAGATGGGTTTGATTCATCATGACAATGCACTGCATAGTCAATCCTTTCTGAAAATTATTTATTAGAGACGTTCTTGCTTTCTTCTTTCTTGTTTATTGTCCTCTCTTTACACAGTTAGCGCAGAATGATCCCAGATCCTACAGTTTGAATGGCTGACCTTACATCAGACTTACATTTGACTCTGAAAGCTGGTGAATTAGTGCTCTGTAAAGTCTATAGATTAGCAGTTGTTTATTGTTTAACCATTTCAGAGAAGCAAGACTGCTTTTTCCGATTTGTAGTCTTGATCTTGGTCAGGAGAACAGACATTTCCTAAACATCTTTTTCATGCTTCTTTTAAATTAAACTACAGTGAGGACTGGTCTTGTTTTGTAATTCTGTGATGCTGTGAGAAGTGACTGATTAAATCCATGGTACTGCAATTTGAATGTGCAAAGTCATATAGGTTAAAGTAGTATATAGCTTTCATTACTGCTTCTATGTTCTGTTTTCCCTTCCTTATAGGGCCATGAACTTTGGATCAAAATACTCACAGAGGTGTATTTGTAACTAATAATGCAAGTTTGTATTAGGAATAGTGTTCTGGCCTGACTGCTTTGTTAATTTCTTGTAAGAAAGGAAAAGCAATATATCTTTTGTAGTCTGGGGTTTACTGAGCAGGAAGGGATGTGATCAGTAACGTCTGAGGTCAGACTAACTGGTTTCAGCTGCTGACTGTAGAATTAATGATCTCCCTGTTTCATTGGAGGGAGGCAGGGGAAAAATACCTCGTGAAAACAACAACAACAAAATTACTTGTTGTCTATAAGAACTGTAGCTGAGAGAGTTTTATTTTGATCTGGATTTTTTTTGTTTGTTTGTATGTAAAAGAGATTGACTTGACCTCTTTCATTCCTGCTAAGAAGTAACTCTGTTTTCATTTCTAGGTAATTTATGTTACAAACTAGGAATGCGATGAAAACATTTTGAGAAATGGAAACGTGATGTGAAAACTTTCTTTCGAATTTTGTGAAAAAGAGATGATATGTCATTAATATTTTTATATTTGTGAATTTATGGGAAATTATAACAATTTCTATAAATGACAGAACCTAATTAAAGTGCTAAAATATAGAAATGTGCCAATATTTTTCCTGTTGTTTTAATAAGACCTGACAGAAATTAAAAAGTTAGGTCAAAATCAGGCGAAGTATCCCAAAGATTTATTTAAACTTTAAGGTTATCATTCTGTAGAATAAATGTGCACAAAATTATGCAGTTGGTAGCCATAAAGCTTTTATGCTTTACAGACTAAATAGCCAAAGAAATTGTTTTAACTATGGTATACCTGTAATGCACTGACACTTGGGGTGCAAACGTGGCATCAATGCTCAAAAGGCTATCATAGTTTAACACAGCAAATGTAAAATTAATGTTGTGGGGTAACATGTTTCACAGAAGTGCTTGGTGTGTCAGTGGATTACTGCATCAGAGATTTGCTCAGGTTCTTAATTCTGGTTTAGGTCTTAAGTGGAAAAGAGAAAGATTTGACTGGAGACAACACCTGTTTCTGTATATCACAAAGTTATCAGAATCATTAATAGGATTTCTTTTCCTTGGTAAAAGGATGTGTTAAACCAGGATTAAAATACGCTATATGGAGTTATTTTAAGATATTTGTGCAGTAGCTTCTAAAGCCATTATTAGAGATAATAAGATTAATAATAAAAGGATAAGCTTCATTTTGTCTGCCACACAAAGTGAAGCCTGGTTTCATGTGTTTTCGTGAGAACTAGACAAATGTTTCAAGGGACTATGAAACAATGTTTAGATGGCTACTGTAATGAGCAGTGAATATAGAGCAGCAAAGCTCAAGAGGCATCTAACCTGGGCAGAAGTTAGCTCAGAAACTGTGTGAATTTACTGATCTCTATAGGTTGTCTATATTGGAAGAATGTTTTTAGAAAAAAAGGAAAAAATATTTAAAGAACAACAAACTTTCAAAATACCTTTCTTACATATAAAATAAAGAGAAAAATATATATATTTAAAGAAACATGGGAAAACTGAGAAAAGGATGCTTTTTTGAAGAGTTTTGAAAGTTAACTGTGGTATTGTGAAACTTTTCTTACAGGCATTTTCAAATACTGTAGTTATTTACAGCTGCTTTGTCAGGCTTTCAAATAAAGTACATGTTCAAGCAGATGCTTAAACTACTGAATTAAGCCCTATTGAATTTGAATGAGTACAAGGTTATATTTAGGCTGTGTTCTGCATAGTGATGCTTTAACAGGGTCTGAAATTATCTGGTTTGTACGCATCATAGAGGCCATGATTCTATGTTACAAAAATTTAGCACCAGTTCCAACAGAAGATATTTCCATTCCTTATGACTTGCTTCTATGCAACATGTACCTTTGCTATAAATATGGCAAAAGGAGAATTTGCAGATCTGATGTAGCTTTAACATCTCATTTCTTTGTTTCTTCCGTTTTGTTCAGGCTGCATCAGTTTCCTGGTCTAGTTGCAAACATGGCCCACAGAAGGTGGTGCTGGTCAAATTGAGATGGCCTGTATGCCCGAGTCCAGGACAAGAGTGTTTTAAATCATTGTTGCTGCTCTATTTTGTGAATATCACAATAGTTATAACAAGAACTGCTTTCCATGATATACCAGAGGAGCACTACTCAGTGAATTCTTGCTCAGCTCCGCAGAGTAACTTTATGTACTGGCCCTGCTTCTTTTGTAGCAATGATGGAGGTATGATTCAGCTGCTTCTCAGGAAACAAAGAACATGACAATCAATACAGGATCTCTCACTAAAATTGAAAATTTCTTTGCAGTTCAGATTCATACTGGAATAGCCGTGTCCTACATTGCTTCAAATACCTCCAACAGGTAGTGTTCGAAGTTGGCTGCTTGAAGCAGGAGATGACAGAAGTGTTAGTGGTAAATGCAAAGGTTGATCAGGGCACAGAATAAACTAGGCTTTGTTTAGAAACAAGTAATCACCTCTACTCTTCTCCCACATTCCCACAGCAGCTGAATAATCTATGATACCACTGTGAATTGCCCCATGTCCCCGTGGCCTCTGCCTGGAATAACTTCACCGCCCTACTGGGATTCTTTCAGGTGTATGCTGGAGTAACACAGCATGGGTAACGTGGCACTGAGGAACTGACTTTTGCCTGCCTTGAGTGTGTTATCAGAAACAGTGGAGAATTAAGTAGCTGACAAGGTCCTTTGTTCAGATTACATAACCCACCACAGCAATTCATAATTGGTTGCAAAAGCCAGGCTACAGTTTGGGCTCTTGTCTGATGTCAGTGAAACCTAGGCAACTTACAGGGAAGTGGGAAATAGTGAGGTATGTACTATGGTATTAGCTGAGAAGCTGCTGCAAATTGTCAAGCTAATTAAAACTTCACAAAGTTCTTTAAATATCTGATAATACTGTTTTTGTACGTCATATTAAGACAGTAACAAATTATTTGAAAGTCGTAAAATTCATCAAAGTTTACATTTTTAGAGTAATTTTTTTCAGTTCCCTAAACTTTTTTTTGTTAACATAAGAAGACAACAAATAGAAATGCAACTATTTTAGACTCCAAAATTAAATTACATCGCCTGATGTACCATTCTACCATTACTGCTTAAAAGCTTTACTGTAGTAAATTTCCAGTAGTATTAATGGGAATCTTCTGCATAAATCTCATGTGCATCAGTCCAAGATGCTCTTATGTTTGTTTGATTATTACAGATACGAAGGGTTTGTAGATTATGATGCTCTCCTTTTTATTCATTTGTTGTCCATCCATGTGATGTACTGTTTTGAATTTGAAAATCAGTTATGTAAAGTGTTAGGCGTGCACCTGGAACAATTAATTTCTCTATTAAACTTGCCCATATAGCTTTAAATATGCTAAAATGATAGCTTTTTTCTTACATTATAGTTTTTTTCTTTATATATTCTTGCCATGATTGTAGCAGCTGCTGGCACCTACCATGTATGGCAAAGTCCATCTGTAACAAACATTACACTCTGCGATCTTTGTTTAGGATGTGCTAAAGGTGTTTCTTACAATGTCAAATCTAATTGTTTCACCAAATTTTTATTAGTAACTTGTGTTTTATAAATGTTAAATCATAACCTTTTTAATGCAGAGGTATTAGGCTTCCTGGTTGTAGAGTGACATAATTTGTTTCAGACATCAGTTTGAATTCTCCTGGAAGAATCCATGATCCCTTGAGCTCCGCCTTCGAGAAACTTGTCTTCAAGTTTATCCAAACCTGATTTTTATATAAGTGTCTCTGGAGACAGTTTCATGAAGTCAGCTCTCTTCCTGTAGGACGTGTAATTTTATATAGTTACAGAAAAGTATTTTTGCTAAATAAATAGCAGTGTATGTTATTTGGAAGATAGGAAATCTAGAAAACTCATAAGGAAGCCAAGAACAATAGGAGAGAAACCCAGAGCTAATGGTAATGAGGAGTCAGAGAAATCCTAGTCGTGCTATAGATCCATTACTAACTGGAGATAATTAAATCGTTAATAATTATATAGAAGACATAGAAATATTCTGTAAGAGTTTCTATTCTGTACTTGGAAAGCCATGTGTTTGCAGTCCATAAGGTAAGAAAATACTTTTCAGGGCATAGATAGTCACTAAAGGAGAAATACTTTTAGAATTGCAGATAATTTGTACCAAAGAGTCTTTAAAGAACTAGCAAGGTATCTGGCATGCTGGTAATTTTTGATCAATCTTGAAGCACTAGATAAAATTCAAAAGAGCAGAAGAGAGAAAATGTAAATATTAAAAAGAAAAAGGACAAGTTGGATGAGGCAGCCAATGGTAGTGTGTTTAGGTGGATGGAAAAGCAGATACAGAAATGTACAGGTCTTTAATTTTATTTTTCTCGATGTATCAAAAGGTTCTATCATCTGGAAGTAGAAATTGAAAAATTCGTATTAGAAATAATTTTTAATAGGAGAAGTGATTAAGCCATTGCAAAACAAGCACGAAGAGAAGGTGTGGATATTTCATGACTTGAAGTCCTCAGATCAAAATCATACACCTTTTTGGAGGTATGTTTGAGTCAACCACAGGTTAGGGGTTCCATATTAAAGTCAGTAGGTAAAATGTACTGTACATTGCAGAGATCAAACCAGATGATCTACTGGTCTCTCCTGGGTTTTGACTTTAACAATACATCAAGTGCTTCCACTGTATTTCAAGCTGGGAAACAGATCTGAACATATGTGAACATGATGTGTCTGTTTATTCTGAAGGTAATAAAGGGTGGAAAGACAGTTTATTTTTAAATAACTTTTGCATCATGTTCTTCACTTATATTTTTTCTAATGTTTCTTGGCAGACAAGAAAGTTTCTTTTCCTGAAAATATGTAAATATATATGTGCATGTATGTATGTATATATATAATTATATATATACATTTCTTCACAGAAGAAGTAGAACATGGAAAACAATTTAAAAAGAAAAAAGGCTTTCAGAGAAAGTATTTCTGAGTTTCTATGGAGAGCTATGACATGCAGGGCACTGAAATAATACCTCGAGTATAGGTATTAAAGCGGGGCATTGATGCAATGTCTGCTCACTGGGACAGTTTCAGGCAGGATGGTGGGGCTTTTGCAAAGTTACAGAGCACATTTGACAATGACCAAATAAATGTTATATGATGGGGAAAAGGGATTATATTCTTTTGATACGTGGGATAGGATTTGAAGAAGGACTTACGTGCCTGAAACCTTGTCTGATTTTCCAACCGCACTGAATTTATGATACATGTACTACTATATTACCTCATAGTAATATATGCAGTAATGTATAATATATTTAATACCTTTAATTGCTGGCAAATCAATTGGTTCTAAAATGTATTATCTCTTCTCACAATCCTTGTCTTACTTAGATTCTTAAAATTTCTTGATTACAGCAACTCTGTTCCTAAGCATATGTCCTGTAAGCATTAGAGTTCAAAGAATGAGGAGACAAGATGTATAATGTCTTACAGTGATCACATTCTAGTGTGAGAATATTCAACTCAGTAAATTGTTTCAAATATGTCCTTGCCTGTATTTTTTGGTTTAGTTTTGGCTTTTCTTTTATAACACAACTGTTCTCCCTGGTTTATAAAATGTCAAGGTCAAAGAGAGGTGAAGCTGAATGGTGCTGGGAATCTGAGATGCAAATAAGTTTTAGATAATCCATGTGATGCTCAGAGGCCATCTAGTTTCACAGAGCCATTAGCATTCAGGGACGCTCATTAGCACTCAGGCATCCAGTCAGTATGCATTAGCAAAATGAGATGTGTTGATTAAAGTTACAAATTATGTGTTGAATGTTTAGACTTCAAACCATGGTGGCTTCACATTTATGAGAGTATATTTCTATACTTTCACATTAAAAAATGTTGACTCTTTCTAATCTTCAGTCCTTTTTCTGTGTGTGTGAATGTGTTTGCATACGTTTGTGTGTATGGGAGGAGAAAGAAGTGAAAGCGTGGATAGCAGAGAAGGTGAGAAGTTAATGCAATTTAAATATTTGTTGTTTTTGTTTTGAAAAGTCTTTGAAAAACTTACAGTTAGGACTGCTGCTGCTGTGATAGTAAAGTAAATTTGAAATAAGATTAAAAGTACTAAAAAGACTAGGAGGATTTTAACCTTTAATCTGTGTTATCCTAGGTACTGACCTAGGAGAGGGAGCTTACATTGTTTAGACACAAATATCCCATTGTTTTAATGGGACTTAGGAACTAACACTTTAAAAAAGTCTGGCTCATACTTCAAGGGATAATCAGCATGTATTATCTGATAATATTTCAGAGCTTCAAGTGAGATCTGGCTAAAACCAGAGGATTATATGGAAAACAATAATATACTAGTTTTATGTCTGTATTAATATTAAATTTTATCACACTGTGTCATGCTTATATTACATGGGGCTATCTTGTGTAAACATAATAAAAAAGGATACTGTACTTAACATTAGGCTATCAGCATTTTGGATAGCGTTAGTAAAATTTATCATCCTTATTATGCAATGTGCATCACTGCAGATACTCTAGAATAGTTATCTTAAGCAAACATAGCATGCCACTGTAATCTCTAACAATACCAATCTTTAATGCTGCCAAGATAAGGTACATCAAGCTGGGAGTTTAATCAGATACATAGTTCATACCCTGAAGTATAGAAATTTTTTCTGAGTGTCTTCAGCCAAACCTTGTTTCTAATTGCTCTATAGAAAAGAGTATTGTAGAGTCTTACTAGCTGAATAACTGAAGTAACAGTATTTGCTAGGAGTTTTCACACAGCCTAAACTATGAGTGGCAAGTAAGGATGCTGCACCAGTAGCTAACACTTGTTCTTACATTTTGTGGTTCTGTGGAAGCGTCTGGGAAGACCAATTATTATGCAGATGACTATATTAGATGAAAACAAGTTATGCAAGGCTGATATTGTGAAAGTGACTTATTTGCAGGACTAATAAGAAAGTAGTTTATTTGTCTTCTTTCTCAGGAAACAGTGTGTAATATCTGCAGCTGAAAAGGATCATGGAGAAGATAAGAATGATTCTGTGCATGACTCAGCGCAGAATTTCTTATTTTTTCTGGGTCTGAAACAGATATTTGAATAGATACGCTAAATCCAGACGTTGTTTTTAGGAGGAGAAGGGTCTTGCAATGTTACTTAAAACAAAAGCCTTTGTGGGGAAAGCCTTGCTGTGGCTGCAGACCAACTTTGAACACAAGATACTGTATTGAAAAATAGCATAGCGTAACTTCTGTTTTTCTTTTCCTGATCATGTTGCCGTAAGAACATTCTTGGTGAATTAGATGGAAGTGCCAGCTCATTATCAGATGTTGAGTCCAGCTCAGTATCTTGTTTCTGCTAGTGATGTCTCTGCTCCTGGGCAGACCACCACTTGGCAACATCCATCAGCTCTTTGGGTAGTGTCAGGGAGTGGTGGTTGCTGTCAGGAGTACTCTGTTTAACATCCCTCTCCAGTTCCCTGGCTTTTCCACTTTTCATGCTTTGACCTGTTCCTTTATTTCATTTGTTGTAGTCTGGGATCATTTGATTTCTCCATTTTGTTTTCTGTAGCCCTCTTGCTCCCTGTAAGGAGTCTGAGTTTGGGAGAAATCATCATTGGCAGCAGAGTGGGTAGGCTTTGAGATGTGATCGTCAGAATGCAGGATGCTTAGTCCTGCAATCAACATTCATATTTTGTATCTATGTGATGTTTCCTCCTTGAAGTAGACTTTTACCTTCTACGTTTACAATGATAAACATGAAAGCTGGAGAGGGACCTTTTACAAGGGCATGGAGTGATAGGACAAGGGGTAATGGAGTTAGTTAAACTGAAAGAGGGCAGATTTAGATTAGATGTAAGGAAGAAGCTCTTTACTGTGAGGGTGGTGAGGCACTGGAACAGGTTGCCCAGAGAGGCTGTGGATGCCCCATCCCTGGAAGTGTTCAAGGCCAGGCTGGATGGGGCTTTGAGCAACCTGGTCTAGTGGAAGGTGTCCCTGCCCATGGCAGGGGGGGTTGGAACTAGATGATCTTTAAGGTCCCTTCCAACCAAACCATTCTATGATTCTATGATAACAGAATCTGTTTCCTACTTGGTAACTTTTTCTTGGATCCTTCATTTTTAAATCATCATTCCTGTTTTGTTTTGTTTTGTTTTTTGTCAGTTGCATCTGCATTATTTGAACTGCAGATTCTGTGCTTCAGAGAGAAGGCTGTTTGTTTCAAGCTAGCTTATTCCTAGGGAAATCCAACAAAGATATCTGCCAACATGAGGTGCTGAAAACGTAGAATTAAAAAGACAGAAAGTATAGGGTAAGCCTGGTATTTTTCAGTCCTTCCTTCTGACCTGGAGGTTACACTTGTACCATCAGGTTTAATAGCTGTCAATAGATTTCTCCTTTATTTCACGTAATTTTGTTTCAGATCTATTTATATTTTTGGGCTCCATGACATCGTGTGACACTGAGTTTCATGATTTGATTTATGTAGTTCATACTACATACAAAAAAAAATCCTTCCTATTGCTTTGAATCTTTTGTTCTGATTTTGCCTTAAAGAATTGCCAGCTTTTGCTTTATAGTTGTCTCTAAACACCAGGGAGAGTTATGATTCCTTCAGAAGAAATCATAGGTTTTTCTGTCGGACAATGACTGTATTCAAACCATTAGAACCAAGACCTGTTTTAAATTAAATTATTTATAATTATAAAGAGTCATTTCCTTACAGCAGCAGGGTCCTTCAGACATTACTCTGACTGAATTATTTTCCAGCTAGTTATTAATAGCGTTGACAAATCATGATCTTGTGAAGGTAAAACTTGTGTGTGAAATGGTATTCGTTTCTGTGCTTTGGAATCTGGACTCAATCGTTAAACAAAAAGCTGAAAATGCGATCAAACTGACACTTCAGGCTCATTTCAGATCTTTGAACACTGGTTTCTAGCTTCATAGTCATTGGGATAAGCTTTGTGATTATTCCCAAATGAATGAGAAATAAGGCTATTAGAAAGACACACTCTGATGAACTCTTTAAGCAGTAACATATTTTTATTTGAATTCCTATTTTGTGCTGTTACCAGACAGCAAAAGGCTTTATTTTCACAATAAATGTACATGTGAAATTAGTATTAGGCATTTTTCCATAAGATTTTCAGTGGAAATAGTAATCTGTTTTTCCTTGGTGCGGGGAATGTGTGCTTTTAACTGAGGTAAGTAGAAGTACCAAATTTTCAGCATATTTAAAAAGATGTTTTTCTCTACCCAGATGTGATTCAGGCATTTTCCAGGGTGTGCCAGTCTCAGTGAAGATTTCTGAGATGAGGAAATAGCATGTTTGGGGTGAATTCCACTTGTTACCCATCTTTACAGAAGATTTGTCACTGATGCAGGGGAGTGCAGGCAGGCCCTGTTGTGATAGCCAGAGTGCTGTTGGTCAGAGCAGGATTTTTGAAATCTGAGAATAAATAAAATTATCTAAGTTTGCTTTCTGGAGCTTTCAAAATCAGTTGGGAAGTAAGACACATAATGAGTTTGTTTCTCTCCTGTTTGGTCACTTTTTATCATGTTTCAAATATACAGAAACATTTCACAGAAAAAAAATTCATAAAGGTCACAAGTGCTTTCATACTTGGGAGTTCTGAGAGGTATATTTAAGCCCTGGCAGACTTTTAACCTTTTCTAGCTTACAATAAGTTTGCCATCCTTTTAAAACGCTTTGATTGTATGGCTTTTGTTCCCCTGAAAGGGGGACAGGGCTGCCTGGTTACTCAAGCAGATGCCAGGCTTCTGATTTGCATTTGATGAAAGCCACTTGTGAAAGCAGAATCAATGCTCAGATTTACAAACAGTAAACGTGGGTATTGGCTTGTCATTTCTTCCTAGGTTGTTGTCCTATAAAGCTGCTCAAGTTCCTCTCTTCGCAAGAACGTCTTCCTGCTATCCCTGCTGCCCATAAACATCATGTTAGATCGAGATGAAGGGTGAGTAATTCTTTTTACCTCCATTATCTGATTTTTTTTTATTTAACAGCAAAAAAAGAAAAGGAAAAAAAGAATGAAAATGCAGCCATTTAGAATAATGCATTATAAGTTGATGAACCATAATGACCAAACTGCGTGTCTGAAGGGGCCTAATTACAGAACACCAGAGGCACAAGAGGGAGCTTATTGTGGACAACAAAATAGTGCTCTAATAATGCCGTCACTGTACTGAGTACAGCATCAGCATTAATCCATGTGGTTATATCCAGGTAGAGAATGGAACAGAATGCATCAAGAAGAACAACAGGAATGAGTCTGAAAGGGTTATATATTAAATCATAGCTAGCAAGGAGAGAGACATTATTTTGAATGAGGTTAACTGAAAGCAAGATGGCAGTGACTGAACCAGTATTTCTGAAATAAGGGTGTTTTTGACTAGTCTATGTGTAAACTCCCACTGATTAATGTGTAAGGAGTGTATATGTCTGTTGAGGTGTAGATATAGGAGCAAGAGAATCAGCAAGGATGGGCTTTTGAAGCACAATCTATTAGAGTCTTTTTATGCCATGAGATCAGCTGTTACAGACTATATCAAGACCACTGCCCAGTAAGAAGAGCTGTGGATGTATCTTTTCTCCTATTAAAGGATGTCTATGCTTTTTACTTTGGATATGTGGCATAACATTATTATTTCATGCCTAAGACATCAGTAGAAAAAACACATTGTCAATAATGTGGCCTAATAAAAGGACTATAGGAGAGGTGTTGCCGTTTCTCTTTAATATGAACTTGAATGAATCTAACTTGCTTTTGCTTGGGTGTCCTACCTCACTGGGCATGCTCCATAAAACCCAGTTCACTGTGATAAAACATAGCCATTCTAACAGAAAAGCTGAAAGTTTCACATGTACCAGATGAACATTTTTTATAGTGCAGGAGGTCAGATAGAAAACTCACCCACAAGCAATAGGACTGAATATAAATCTCAAGGTATTCAAAAGCTCATTCCTTTGTCTTGGCTATTTCTGTTTTTCTGTACCGCGCAGTGCAGTACAGTGCATGGACTCATGAGCTAGGTCTAAATGAGCTGTTGCAAATGTAGCTGTTACTGTAGTGTAGGTGGTAAAGCACCCCTTGGGCTAACTTAGATTTCTTCCTATGATACAGTTGCTGTGCTCAGTACAAGATAAATCATCTTTAGCAGATTTATACCATAACAACACCACTGAACTGCTTCCAGTGTCTGATCAAGTCTGGCTAGTGCCAGTTTGGACATCTCTGAATGTAGTTCAATTTTTTGTAATTTTAGATGGTTGTATATGTGGGAAGTTTTAACAGATTTATAAATGATCACCTTATCCGTGTCAACTTTTACTCTCACTCTTATTTTCCAAACTCATGTGTGCATCAAATATGCCAAAACATTTTTCAAATGTCATACTGAGGGCTTATTTCTGTAGGTGAACAAATACTTTAGTATGTCATAAAATTACAGCCAAAATGTTAGTTTGTACTCTTGGTTTTATAGTGCAAATATTTCATGCATTTATTTTTCAGAATCATAATTTCCTATTTTTTAAAAAGATTATTGCTGTAATATCAGACAGCTTCCCTTTAAAAAAAACCCACAAAATTTCCTCATTTAGTGACTACTTGCCACTTAATACATAGGGAGATCAGGTAGGCTGTTGTATGGGGTAGATATCCATATTTGGAACCTGAAGGCAGGAATACCTCCACAGAAACTCCAGGTTTAAAGATTGTCATTGTTTTTTTGTTTGTTTTTTTTTTAATATGTAAAATAAGAAGCAAGGTTGTGTTACTTGGTCTCTTCTAGGCCTGGCTTTTAGTCCCCAAGTACAATTCTGGTTTAAAGCCTGACTGCAGCAATCAGGGCATGAATTTGGCTTAATCACCTGAAACTTCATACTTTGTCTGGTTGTTTAATTTCAGAGAGTATAAAACGGAAAGTTTTCATCCTGAAGTCAAGTATTATGGTATACCTATATCCATTGCAATGCAGGAGTACACGATCTATTGTAATGATGGCCAAGTGAAACCTGTAGTGAGAATTGGCCTGGTGTGTGGAAATTTGACTGGTTATATGTCAATATAAATAGTTAATGTGAGTAGTTATAGTGAACCCTCTTGGCTCAAGATGTTACTGTTGCCTTCTCCAATGAGATTTGAATCTACTTATGTTCATTTATTTGGGGGTCAGTTCATCACCTGGTGTCATGGTTTAACCCCAACTGGCAACTAAGCACCACACAGCCGCTCGCTCACTACCCCCGCGGTGGGATGGGGGAGAGAATTAGAAGAGTAAAAGTGAGAAAACTTGTGCGTTGAGATAAAGACAGTTTAAGTAAAGCAAAAGCCATGCATACAAGCAAAGCAAAACAAGGAATTTATTCACTATTCCCCTCAGCAGGCAGGTGTTCAGCCATCTCCCGGAAAGCAGGGCTCCATCACGCCTAACAGTTACTTGGGAAGACAAAGGCCATCACTCCGAAAGTCCCCCCTTTCCTTCTTCTTCCCCCCAGCTTTATGCGCTGAGCATGACATCATATGGTGTGGAATATCCCTTTGGTCAGTTGGGGTCAGCTGTCCTGGCTGTGTCCCCTCCCAACTTCTTGTGCACCCCCAGCCTCCTCGCTGGTGGGGTGGGGTGGTGTGAGAAACAGAAAAGGCCTTGACTCTGCGTAAGCACTGCTCAGCACTAACTAAAACATCCCTGTGTTATCAACACTGTTTCCAGCACAAATCCAAAACATAGCCCTATACTAGCTACTATGAAGAAAATTAACTCTATCCCAGCCAAAACCAGCACACCTGGCTAAACTATTTATACCTGCTCAGTTTTTAGGTTGTAGGCATTCTAAAACACTTAGTATTCAGGACCAAAGTTTGGAACAGCCTTGGCTAGCTGAAGGCACCAGGAAACAAATAAAGGGACAGTTTTTCATGCAGATATATGATCAGGAGACAGGGATGGATAAGCACTACTTCCAGGGAGCCGAAATCTTTTCATACTCATGAGAACCAGTCTTCTGATGGTACTATAGCAGCTGTACCCTTCCTTTCCCTTTCTCTACTGTCTTCCAGTTGCACCAAGTAGCTGAACTTTCTTTTCAGTTAACAGATTCCACTACAAATTTTACTCCCTTACGGTTCTCTCCCTTTTCTGTCATTCACTCAAAGCCGAACACTTCTTAATGGCCTTCCCAAATTAGGTTTCTTTCTTGTTCTTGTTTTGCATACTATGTGTATATCTCTTCCAGCCTTTATCATTCCCATTTCATGACCCCTGTGCCTCTTACCTGACAGCTCTTTTGTGACTCAGTTCTTATGGGTCGACTCTTCCCTGCACTTGAAAATAGACTCTTCTATTTTGGCACTGCCCACCTCACTCCCTCTTCAAGTCTCTCATTAAATCCATTTCTCTCAGTTTACCACCCTTCACTGCATCTGCTCTGGCGCAATCCAGTTCTTAGTTGTGTGTGTGTCTGAAAACAAAAGAACCAAACACCTATAACTATAAAGGAAAAAAAATAAAATTAAAGACTCGGAACACCATCCTGCAAATAAAAATCCTTCTGGAGTGATCTGTATGCTCCCTTACGCCATCATCAGTCATCATTTCTTCATTATTATCTTACCAAGATTCCACGCTCTTCAGATCGGGGACCTGAGTTTCTGAATTGTCTGCAAAGTGCAATCTTTTCCAACACACTGTGAAAACCAACAGACTTGTTTTGTTGGGAACCCAGTTGTTTGTCTATGTATTCAGAAAGAGAGTTAGAGTGAGAGTTCATTTTCTGTGATCTCTTTTGTGTTTCAGATGGAACAGATGGCTGAGCAAAATAAACATCTGTATGTGAACTGTAAAGTGTTCATGTGCCAATGTAAAGGGAGACCTGGACATCAATACTTATCCACAAACTGTTTCTAGGGGGAGATTAGGAAAATTTTGATTTAACACATAAATCAGTAGAAATTTGCTGAGAACTAATCAAAAAAAGAAGAAATCACTGGCTATTTCTGTGGCATCAGTAACGTGCTTGGCCTCATACTATACAAAACAGCTATAAGCATCTCTGTTCTCACAGGATTTCTTTTATAATCATTTTACTGTAAGTATTTCTGTAAGCTAAGGCAAAGAGGAAGTCAAGGGCACTGTTACCTGCTGATGGTCTGTTGTCCTTGCTTCTGCTTTCTTTGATGCATGAAAATTACAATACAACTATCTGAAACATGCTAATAATTGCATTAGCTGATATTTGTGTGGTCATGCCCCAGAATTTCTGTTGCATTCAGTATTTGAGCTATGACTTCTTTACTGAAATTGGACTCTTCAGCTTTACTTTGATTTTCTTGTCTCTGGTTTAGGGAACAGTTCATGTAGCATGCAGATATTTCAGTTAGTTTTCTGTAGCCCTTCTACTGTCACTACATTTTAAAAAGGGATAATTTCTGTTTAATACTGAATAACATAGGCAAGGTTTGTAAGGGAAGAGAATATCTTCTATTAGACCTACTGATGCCATGGCAGGGGTGTGGGTGAGATATAGGCAAGTTTTTGGATGCAGAGGCTCTACTATAATGTATTCCCCATTCTCCTGTCCATTTCTCTGTGCTATGCCTGAGGTTTTGTATTGCTGTATCTGTTTTGTTTGAATAACACATAACTGTATTGTAGAAGTTGTTACAAGTTGCGAAGAAGGATTTGACATCTGGGTGTGGAATAATTGATGCTTTTGACTCCTGGAAAATTGTTAGAGGCTATTTGCTCTTATTCGGTGGTTGCTACTTGGATGATGGGGAGTGTTGTAGTTTAACCCGGCAGGCAGCTAAACACTACACAGCCATTCGCTCACTCCTCCCCAGTGGGATGGGGGAGAGAATTGGAAAAAAGGTAAAACTCATGGGCTGAGATAAAGATGGAAGGGAAAACAATAACAATGATAAAAGAATATACAAAAGTGATGCACAATGCAGTTGCCCACCACCTGCTGACCGATGCCCAGCCAGTCCCTGAGCAGCGGGCTGCCACCCCCTGGGCAACTCCCCCTAGTTTTATTGTTCAGCATGACATCGTATGGTATGCGATGGCCAGTTTGGATCAGCTGTCCTGGCTGTGTCCCCTCCCAGCTTCTTGTGCATCCCCAGCCGCCTCGCTGGCAAGGCAGTATGAGAAGCTGCCTTAGTGTAAGCACTGACCAGCAACAACTAAAACATCAGTGTGTTATCAACATTGTTCTCATCCTAAATCCAAAACACAGTACTATACCAGCTACTAGGAAGAAAATTAACTCTAAACCAGCCGAAACGAGGACAGTGTTCTAAGCACGCTGGCAGGAACAGGGTTGGTTTTTTTTTTCTTTTCTTTCTGTCTCTTTTTCTAGTGAATGTAATGTGAACTCCTAGTCTCTTATCCGACAAAGATGACAATCTGCAAGCCTGGAGTCTCTACTTCTGTAACTGTTGGTTGATTCAACTGTTATAGATAAACACAATAATAAAAATTATTAGCAGTGAAAATAATGTAACTTTTATAACCTCACTTTTTATATTTTCAAGATAAAACCCTGTTGTGATAAATAGGGCAGCTGAAACTTCTGAGAACTTGTTTTAGATTGTAGCGTCTTGGATGAAATCCTGATTCCACAAAAGTCAGCAGCAGAGTGCCAGTTGATATTGATGGAGCTAGGAATTCAATGGAGCTTCAATTTCTAACGCACTTAATGACGAATGTTAGGCACAGATATATTTAAATGAGGACCCCAACAATAGAAAGTTTTATATGCTTGTTTAATGCACGTATTCTGAGCTGAACTTAAACAGAAGCATAACATATGCTTATTTCTTTAGAGGACTAAATTTTTTACTGAGGTGGACTGAATTTAGAAGTTATTTTCAGTGCAGACCTAGTCCTACTTTTAATGTCAGTTGAGTCTGGTTGAGGAGTTTTATTTCAATGATAAGACCAAGATCCCAAGATTTTACAAACTAGGAGACCCCAATATCAAATCTAAAGATCTCAAGGGTTTTATCTGCACCGAGTTCTATTTTTTTAAACAACTTACCTTTGTTCTATTGCAATAAATTGAAATTCTAAAGTGGTGTTAACACTGTTGTAATAAATCAGTCTTGGCTTGCAGTAGTGAAGAATAAAGAACAAATGAGGGCATAAAAACCCCTTAGATATATTCATAATACCAGAGCACACAAACTTCTGTTCTTGAAATCTTTGATACTTTACTTATCTCCCATTTACCTTGGATTCACTTTCAGCTTTATCTAGTTCTTTTGCAACAGACAACAAACTCCATTTTACTCTCTCTTCTAATTTAAGATTTCTGGACAAAATTGATACGTAACTTCAGTGTCCTTGGTGCTCTTATTATTTCTTTTTCCTTCAGGTCTTTGAGAAAGCTGAGTGCTAAACTATCCTGTTGTAGATAACAGAAAAAAAGGAGGAGTAAATGAATGAAAGTTGATTTTGGTGCACAAGGCATACCTAGTTTTCATTTTCAAAACTCTTTTTTTTTTCTGTTTCTGATTAAAGCCACCTAGCCAAACCTGTTTTTTTAAACTCTGTATTCAAACCAGAAATTAAAAACATACAAGTCATTCTAAATGGATGCTGTACAAAACTGAAGTCAGCTTTAGAAAGAGTAAGAGGCGTAAAATTCAGGACTTAGAAAGCAGTACACCATGCTAAGGCAGTCATTCAGGCACATAAAGTACTTTTCTTTAAACCTTAATGAGCAAAGCTGGAATCTGTCTCAAATTTTTCTTAAGTCAGATTTTTCCTTCTTTAGCTGTTCTTGACTAAATTGCATTAAACAATTGCATTGCTTGTCTGCCACACAGCTGCAATGTTAGGAGGTGCTTATGTTCCATAGTGTATAAATAGCACAAGGAGGACTTCCTGTTTTATTTGAGGTTGTAAGTGTCTCCCCCTTCCCCAGCTGTCAAAAATAAGAAAAGAGTAAAGAATAGAAAAAGTTTTAGCAAAGCAAGAGGGATAAAATGAAATGTAATGTTCTTGTGGGTGTACTTCTCTGGGACAAATCAATATTCATCATACTTTTACTTGAAATGGGAAATGAAAAATGGAAAAGAACCCAAAACAGTAATTTAAATGGAAAATATTGTGTTATTTGGAAAAATGCGATGTTAATTTCAGTTTTTCAGCTGGCTTTGCTTTTTAATAATACTTTCTATTGCAATCTTCTGTATTTATTTTTTTTATCACATACTTTTCTCAATGTACTTGATTGCATTTAGGTTGAATATAAATTATAAAAATTACAGGAGCTAGAATTTATGTAAAATAATCTGGAAATCACTTGGGAACAAAACAGTACTAGAAGCAGATATGCAAAAGCCTACATTTTAAAGTTCATCAGGCTTTCTCCCTCAGAAAAACAGAACAAAGAGTAGGATCAGGAGCCAAATTTATCCTCAGTCTAAACGTATTTAAATCTGAGGATTGCAAGCCAGAGGACTCCCTCTTTCCTCAGCTACTTGAATGGATCACAGTGATATAACTAGCTGTTAACCACAGGATCAGAATTTTTCTTAATCCAAACAAATCCAAGGCCATGGCAGATGTGAGAAGCACAAGTACCTTTTGTTGCATGTGAGAGTAATATGAGGAGAGCAGCTGCAGAAGCTGCAGTTTCAAGTGGGCAAGAGTAGCGTATTGTAATCTGTTTTAGAAGCGAGGAAGGAATGGATTACTGCAGTCTGAACTACAGCTGAAAGGAGACGTCTTGACCTTGCAAAGCAAGCATCGGAGGAAAAAAGTTCACTCATCTTCAGATGTCTGTAGGCAGCCATATGTCTGACTACACCTCAGTCATGTGAATCTATTTAAATTAAATGCAGAAGTATCTCCTAATTTGAAATTGGAGGCAACTTTGTGGTTTCTTCATAATGTTTCCTGCAGGCAAAAATATTACTTATGAATTATATTAGCTGGGAAGCAGAAACTTAGCCCTCATTCAAGGTTTGATTGTGACTGTGTAACTAGGCACAGGTACTTTATTTTAAATCTGTGGAAAGTACATCTACTGGTAAGCTGGTAGCAGTTCATTCTAAAACCTTTCTAGTGGATTTGCAGGCATAGTTCAGTCAAAAGTGGTATTGTCACTGCAGTTCACAGGATCCAGCCATGAGTCCCTGAGGCAGATGGTAAGGTATTCTGAAGGTCTGAAAATTTCCGACAATTCCTCTTTTCATCATACAAAATTAAAGACTGTATCAATGCTAAGAGAAGGTGGGAAGGTCTGTGAGCAAAGCCCTAATTATCTGAGAGATCTTGGTACCCTGCTTTTCTATAAGGAAATGTTGAACATTTGGCTGGATATGAGGCACAAATGTCCATCTTGAAAGTCCCTGTTGGAAGCTGGGCGGAATCAACCCATCAAGCCTAGAGATCTGGTTAGAGTGGGGCTGGAAAGGGGCTGCTAAAGAAAGGTTTGGGCTACTAAAGGACTTCTCCTTTGAAGCTTTTCATGTGCACTATTGCTGATGAGTTTCATGGGTACTATTGCTGATGAGTTTGAGTGAAGAACCGATCTTTGACTGTTATTAGGGCAAGTGTAAGGATTAGGGTTGGGAGAGAAAGTGTATAGTGCTGATTCTGGTTGGACTGGAAATGGGCTGATGAGGATCAGGTGTAAAAAAGGGTACAGGAACAGGGACTTAATGTCTTTATTATAATCGGAATGTACAAAGAGGCTTTTCTAATTTTGAGGTTCCTGGTTTTGCGATCGGTAAAATACTCTTTTGACTTGTGTAATACCTAATAAATGTCAGGCCCTTGGACATTTTAAACTTAGAACCTAAATTAATGCATAGATATTTATGCATTAGTTATATTGTATTTTTATGTGCAGTATATTGCATTCAAACATTTTATTGGATTATTAATATTTAACATTTTTGTAATGTATGAAGTGCTTTTGAATTGTTTCTGAGAGTTGCCTTCAGCACAAACTGTGTTGGATATAACTTGATATGGCCCTGGAAACATAGACAGCATCAGGGAAGGCAAAATAATTTCGGCAGTTCTGTTAGTTGTTAAATTGGTTTAAGCATTTCCTTCCATTGATCTATTCACACATTTCTGCTGAAATTTAATTCCCTCAGTTGTGCTTACATGGCTACTTATAGGCCTGTTTGAAACTGATCACCAAATATCTTTTTGGATTCATGTGGTTCTCAGTCTAGTCCCATAAAATGTTAAGGTGGTCATGGGAATTAAAGTTAGGGCAGACTTGTTCAGTAGAATTTTGCTGCTTGGAAATATGATTTCGAAATTCTGGTTTTAGGCAACGTATCATCCTTTTTCTTGGCTTTTTGTTCACAGTTCTGCATGCCTACCCTCTGCCGCATCGCTGCAGCTGCCAATGCAGCTGGTTTGGGATCAGTTGTGAACCAGATCTTCTAGTGGCTTATCAGCAAAAAATTCTGGGTAGAAATCCCTGCATTTAGCACTAGATCTAGCAATGATTACACCACTAAACCAAAGCATGAGTTTTTTTACTGATGTCTCTGCTGCTCCTGTATCTCCAAGAAAATCTTTTTAAGAAAAACTCCCTGATATAAAAATAGACTTCTGACCTTAGCTGGCCAGTGATATTCTCTAGAACTCCATGAAGTATTTTTATTTTTACCTTTGTACCTAGGTACCATTAACAAATTGGAATTTACACCAAAGAGGAAAACTAATAAAAGAGCCTGAATCATGACTAATGAAATGTATTCCTGAGCATGACCTTTCTTTTCAATCAGCAAGCAATAAAGGCTTTATGCTTGCAAAGCCACATGTTGAACCAAAAGAGCAATAAAATAAGAGGCAATAGAGGACTTGTCAGTTTTGTCAATTTTAACAGGCCTACACTCCTCATCAACAAGTTCAATATCAGTTGAGTGTATTTTCAGTACATTACACTCAATTTTGTTGAACTTAGTGGTAAGATCATTAGGCAAAACCACCTAGGAAAGTATCTAAGGGTTGATGCAAAGAAATAATAGATCTACTTACAAGGTTATGTTCTTGAATCTTAATGTTCCATTTCATTTTGGGAAAAGTGAATTTACATGAGGTGAGGGCTTACTTATTAAACTATGTACATTTCATTTTATGAAACATCAAGAGAGTCTCTCTCGCTCCCCACCCTAGTGCATGTGCACTTGGTTTCCTTGGCAATTCAGCATTTCAGATCACAACTCTGCAAAATAGCAGAGGCATTCCAGATTTTTTTTTTAACCTCTGGATATTTAGGGTATTTGCACTGATACCATAGGAGTTACACAGCAATAAGCTAAACATCTATTTAATACCTACAATACCTATGCTGTATTATAAAGCTATGATTAATGATTTTTCTGTTGTAATTAGAACTAACAAGTGTGTGATCACCTCACTTCAGATGTAATCTACAGTAATTAGCAAATACATAAATTATGCTGTGAATAGATATTGACCTTTCTTTCACTATTTATGAAGAAAGATATCACGTGAAGAAGGCTGCAAATCTTAATACAAGTTAAAATCAAGTTCTCACTTCAATTTAAGGTATAAATAAGAGATGTTACAATATACAGCTGGTTATTTTAACGTCAAACATGTCCTGCTGAACTTTCTGCAAGGTTACAGCCAGCCCACATTGGAGATGCGAGCAAAAGTGAAGACCTGACAATTTAAGGCAATGGTTTTCATTGTTTTTCCTTTTTGTGGACCCCTAAAGGTTTTCCAGCAGTGATTCTGACTCCCAGAAATTTCACGAAGGTCAAATAATGGCTATATTTCACTTCCCATGGATCCCTTAGCAATACTACACAGACTCAGGGCCAGGGTGAAAACTGCTTATCAAACAGTCACACACACAGCAGTTTTCTTGAGTTCAGGAATCTATGCTGTTTCTCCATTTAATAGTAACCACTGTCTTGCCAGTAGATTGAATCAACAAAAACTTTTGTTCCTCTTCAAACTTATCTACATTCTGTACAAACCAAATCAAGGTAACTGGCTAGTCTCATCAGTTATCTTGCTGGCAGTGAGGAAAAGACTGAACGGGCGAAACGTGGGACCTTTTCCTTTCTCTGATCTTGGTGCAGGGTGGCTTGTTTTGAGGACTTTTCCAGGGCTATTTGATTGGGGTAATCAATTGGTCTCTGTTGGAATTTTTTCCTCTTTCTTTGAGGGCACCTCATACTAGGTTGTGGTGCAAATAGGAGCAAAAGTGAAGTCTAGTGGGATAGTTATGGGGCAAATTGCTTGTAGCAAGCAGAAGTAACACAGCTGGATTTATTTTTGGGTATAACAAGCCACACATTTCTGACACTGTGAGTCACTGTGCTGGATATTTTTTTATCAATCAAAGCTGCAGCTGTCATCTTTTGGTAAGACAAAATTCTTAAACCTTCTCTGTCATTGGTCCCCAGTATTCCTTATCTCAGAAATTCAAAGAGCAAGTAGCGTTCTTTTGTATTTCTGAACACTTTTTCTAGTGCACCTGTCCTGAAAATTCCCAGGAACATGTATAGGTTTTCTGGCTCTATGGTTAATGATCTCTTTGCTGCTGATCATGGATGTCTCTCCTTTCACTCAAGTTCTTTTTCAGCTACTTTAGCCATCTGTGATTTTAACAGTTTTGTGCAAGCATCCTTGCACAAATCAACGTGGTTTCTCCAGTTTGGACATTACAAGCCTGATTCTCTACTGTGTGAGACTTGGAGTCACTTTCTCTGATGAGAAATGAATGTGAAGTGAAGATAAGGGAGACTGATGCAGACTTCACTGTCCATTGTTCCTATGATACTAAAAAAATAATTTTCTTCCACCATAAATATAATCTGAGATTGTGGATTGGTGGCTCTGCTTTTGAACTGTGCATTTGTCTTTTGATCTAGAGTGTACATCTTCTGCTAATCTCTTCTAGTATGGAGTTTGCCCAGATTTTTCTTCCTTAAACTTTTTTCTATTTTGACTAATCTCTTCCTCTGGGAACTCTCCTAACTTTACCCCTGGGCATCTTCTTAACTTTTTATATTTCAAGTGCAGTGTAGAGCATTTTACGAATCTTAAAACCCAGTGAAAAGCTGTAAAGAAGAAGTGATTCTTGGGAAGAAAATGGCATCCTTTCCCCCTGAAGCAAAGACTGTTTCCATAACGTTGATCAGCATTACTGCAGCTTGCCAAGCTTCTGTGTTACTGCCACTTGGGAAAAGATTACTGTGTGGACAGTAGGTTACAAAGTAAAGGTGACCTACAGATTGGAGCTAGCTGCCTATTTGGGGAACATATGCACCTGCAGAGCTCTTCCCTAGTCATATAATGTAGAATGTATGACCAGTACAGGACAAGGCCTATGAGAAGACTGTAGTCTTTTCAGCATTCCCCTGCATCCACAAGTCATTGATCCAGGTGATTATCAGTAACCAAATAATTTTTGTTGTAGAGTAGTATGTCCAGATAGAGAGAGACCTGCTCTGGTGTAGGTTAAGTGGAATAACTTATTCTAATATAGCTATGTCAGTGAGTCTTATCTATGTCAGCAAGAACTTTGACCAGAATAAGCATAACACTGGAGCTGCTGCACTCTGTTCTGGTAGTTGTCCTCATTGGATGAGATGGAAGACTGGAGTTCTTACAACTAGGGAGTGTTCCCTGTCCTCTGAACATCGTTCATGTGTAGGAATGCTCTGCCCCAGAGCCTTTCCAGGTTCCACTGGATAATTACATTCTACTTGTCCAAATGGTTTCTTCCCTGTTTGTGAAAAGCATCCCTTCCTTTCTTTTTCAACTGCAGCATATTGTTCTTTAAAGCAGATGTAGCATTTCTATGTAAATTTAAATCACCTCATAGCTAAATGTCAGTATTTATTTGTTTTATGTCCTCCTGCCACACCCTAGAGTTTTTGTGGTGGTGGTTTTGTCCACAGCCAACATCATTATTTTTTGTGATGTAATCCAGCAGTTTTGTGAAAATCGGTCGCTTCAAGCACTGTTCCTTGAGTACTTGGTCACTAGGTGTCACTACTGATCTAGGAGAAAAGCAAAGCTTTGTTTCCATTTTTGTTTTAAATTTGTACAAAGCAGAAAATAATTTGTATATAAGAACTTTTGTATTGTCTATAAAAACTCATACCTACGAACTCCATAGCATGGTCGGTAAGGAGTCATTGTGTTCCCCAACTTCAGCAAAAAGTCTGCTATGCAATCCACTTTTAACTGCACAAGGAAGACTTAGTAATTCCCCCCCCGGCCCCCCCCCCCCCCCCCCCCCCCCCCCCCCCAGTATGTTAGCTGTTTTGAACACAGAATGATTTTAGCTGCTGTTCAAATCCAGGACCATAACTGTAAAAGGGACAATATTTTACTTTTTTTGAAAGGAGTACAGAAAACTAGGTTGTAACAGATTAAGAAGTCAGACTGTATATGCAAAAGTCAATTGTCAAAGTACACTTCCTGCTTGGAATTTCATTTGGGGCTTCTGGATTCCTGTTTGTGTGTTAGAATCAGTAGTTAGAAGGATTAATCAGCCTACACACGATATATGGTGATCTCAAGCAAGGCTGGAAAAATCAGACTCAAAACCTGATTAAGTATTGAATGGTCTGGCCTTTTACTATTATATGTGGGAGAACTAAATTTGAATCTGGACATAAATCTTGTTCAATTGTTCACTGATAGCTCTTGGTAAATGTGAGGCACCATTTTGGAATGTATGCTGCTATTCTAAGAAAATGAACTTTGGCCTTTTAGTGAAGGAAAACCTGCTTCCTTTGCTGCAGTGCTGTATAAACATCTCCTACTCATGTCTATTCTCTGCTCTTGGGATTCAACAGAGCTTAAGAAAAATATTTTAATGGAGACTGATTTCTAACCCCTGCTGAACATCTCAAGAAATAAATGTCTAATGATTACATTCACATTTCTTCTCTTCTAATCATTTAATGATCAGCAATTGACAGCAAAATGCCCCACTTGAAGGGGAAGGCCGGGGGGATGTTAAGTGATCCCTTCATGGAGGAAACTAACTATGTGTTTTGTCAGTCTCCCTTTTTTTGTTGTTGAGAAAAGCTAAATTCTATGTGCCTGAGACATCTTGTGCTTATCATAGGTGAATGTCTGTGTAAGCTATCAGTGGTTTCACTTTCTCTACCTGGGAGTGGCAAGTTTTTAAACAGAGGCAAGCGGTGGTTTAGCCCTGCCTGTTGCAGATGCTTTTGAATACAAAGATATTTTCATGGCACAGAGGAAAGAGCTCAGTTTTCAGCTCATCAAGTTGTACCTGCAATGTATGGCTATAGTGCTTTGGGGTTTTTTTGCTATTGAGGAAAATTAGCCCTAAGCACTGCTGAAGCAGTATTCAAAAGAATTTTTTGTGTAGAGCCTTACTAGAAGAGGATCACTTTATTTGCCCTGCTACTTCATCAGCTATCTCAGAGCTGATGACTGCTAACAGACTTGTGATTATACTGTTATTAAAACAGTTTCTGGGTAAAGGTTTTCCTGGCTTGTCACTGAGTAAATCTGTGGGTGCCTGATAGGTACCTTTGCTTGTGCATGGAGTCCTTGCTGATTTATTTCAGAGGGCATCACCCAACTTCTGTATTGTGACATGGAGGCTGGAAAGAACGATTTAGCGCTACATCTTTCCAAATGTTAAAATGTAAAGTTTCTTTCTAGAATCACGGGTTCATATCCCCAGACGCTGACTCAGCCCCTTTGCTGGCCAAGGCACATAAGCTTAGAATTGAGGAAATCTTTGTGTTAGTCTTCTGAAAATAACCATAATGACAGAAGTCCTGTGTCCATACTGAGCAAGCTAATAATTCTCCATACTTCTCTGTCAAAGTAGTTCCCCTTTCTTCCTTTTTGTCTTCTCCTAATAATGACCATTATTTACAAATTTAGTTTCCTCAGTGTGCATGTTGTTCCCACAAGAAGTCTCAGGCAATGTCACAACCTCCAAGGTAAAATCTGCCCCCATGTACTAAAACATGCAAGTACTGCGAAAGGGAGAAATCAGACTGCTCTGCCAGAAGAGGGAGGGAGACAGAAGTATGTAAGAACAGTCACAAAATGATTTTGCAAACCACAGTCTATGGAGCTTCAGTTGGATCACATGTCAATAGCTCCAAATTTATGTTCTTTTAAAGGTATTTGCTCCGCTTTTTCCTTCTCTAGCTTTCATATGTCCTATGTACATAGAAAACTCTGAATTCCCTCCCCAAGGAGCCAAGAAAATGTTTCCTTTAAATCTGCGACAGCAACAGTACTGTTGTCCATGTGTTTAATAAGAGCAGAATTACAGTAATGTTCCTGTAACATGTGAGCAAATATAGTAAGTATTTCCACAATGGCTACAGCTGGGATTTTGTAATGCTCAGTGCTTTAACCAGTTTAAATAAAGCAAGGCAAGTCTGAACCTAAAAACCCCAATCATCTGATTTGCTAAACAAGTTCTGTCCTGACTCTTTGTGTATATCCTAAATCTTCCTCCAGCTGTTAATCAAAACAAATGCATAATTAAGGAGAACTACCCCTTATTACTGTTTAATTTCCTGATAAAGACATTAAATTAAATTAAAAGGAATTTCCGCAAAAGCCCCCATTCCAAACCGAATCTCTGCACTGACAAGCTATTAGATTTTTTGCAAAACAGAATAGCAAACAAAAAAAAATCTACTTTTGGGCTTTCAGATTTGTGCAGTTTAATTGTTGGTCTGTTTCCCTGATAAGGTGAGACTAGTCCCATGTCACTAGGGGAATGGTATCCTGCTGTGTTTTTCCATCCTCATTTACAATGATTATGTTATCAGGCTAGCCAGGCAAAAGGGTGGAGCAACTATAATTTCAAAGCAGGATTAGGTTGAAATAACGAGGTCACCAAGTTGTGGTTGTCATGGCAACATCACATCTAAGAATATGGGATGCTTCTAGGAGATGAGGCAAGCCTGGAGTCTCTCTCCCTTTGCACAAAATCCCAGACTATTTCTGTAAAATTGCTTAATTGCTTTTAAACATTTTTTTTTTCAAAGTGGCTTTTGCCACAACAATGAATCCAAATTGTACTTCTTTTTATTGACAGTGTCTTAAGAATGTGTTTATCTCTGATCTGCTATTGATCCGGTTTTCCCGTCATCTTCTGAGTATGTATTTTGGCTGTCTTTTAAAGATCTTTTGTTTTAAATATATTACAAAAGCTTTAGGTAATTCAACGACTGCTCAGGTGTTTTGATTCTCCTTGAGACTTCACAATCTTTTGAAACACAGGGTTCTCTCTAAGGTCATATACTGCCCTGGGACCTCTCCCACACCCACAAGTAAGAGACAGTGTTTTGCTGTTAACTCTTGAATTTCCATGCTAGTGATGATAGTTTGTATACAGTTCTTAGTACTGTTTTATGGTTTTTAAAATATGTGTTAAAATATTTTTTTCTGGTAGCGCCTAAAAATTATTAAACACATTATTTGTCATTGTTTCAAGTTGTATTGGATAGGATAAATTTGAGTGGCTGTAGAGCCTTACTTCACCGTGTCACTGCTTGTCACAGGCTTTCACGGGAACTTCATGGTACAAACTCCTGACAAGCACAGTAGGAAGCAGCTGCATTGTGTGTGCTTTTATTTTACTATGTACAATCTCACCAAAAAGAATTTTGTTTCCTTTCTCAGCTTTTACCTATGCTTTAATATTGGAGTAACATTATGATATAAATCTCACAACACACATTTCTATTGAAATCAGTTTGATTTTTGTGCTTTTTCATTGCCAAGCATCTACTGCTATCAGTATAATGTAGCGTTTAAGTGTGCCAGCCTAAGGGATTTGTCAAATAAGGGAATAAGTTACAAACAATACAAAGGAGGTGGGGTAGACTGTAATGGTAGGCTATGGGTTTTAGTATGTAGTTTGGGAGCACTGAAGCCTGAATTGTCTCACAAGATCTTGTCTAAGTTTTTCTTCAGTGACTGGGGCACTTTTGTCTCTGGGCATCAGAGCTCCACACACTATGTGGTCTCTGTGCTGCAGAAGTCTCCCTGGTGGTATAAGTTCCATCCTGTTCTTTACGTATCAGCCGAGTTAGATGGAACTTGCAGCAACATAATGGATCTAGAGACCGCTACCTTTTCTCAGATTTTGGTTGAAAGAAGCAGGTGGGCATTCAGACAAAGACATAAACACAGAGAATGATCACATAAGGCCTGTTGCTGCGGGGCTTATATGAAACTGTAGGATGAGGGTACCTACAAATAGGAAACAGACTGAAAAAAATCTGGGTTTTTATAATGCTATGAGAAAATTATCAAGCTTGCCATATATATAGTTTCTTTGATAGGGCTTTTGGTATAAAAAAAATTAAAGAAAGCAGACAGAAAATACCATATTCAACATCTTGTTTCAAGGACATGAGATGCAAGGTCTAAGGGCAGGTGATGTTTTTAGACAACCTGATTTTCGACTGACATCAGACTGCCCTCATAGGACAGTATGGATGTTTTCTGTTTCCCTTCCTCCCCTTTTCCTCCACTATCCGGTTAGAGCTTGTGAAGAGTGTGGCATCTTGCACTTCGCTGACATGCTGGGGAATAGGGACTATGCAAAGCGGATGATTTCCGTCAATAGTGAGACTAATTGCTCAGTTCTGAGAGTAAAAGGAAAAAGAAATCTCAGCTTTGGTGTGGAATGCGCTGTTTAACCAACCGGTAGCAGAGTACTGTTTACTCTCTGACTTTGTTTGGAGGAGGTGTCTGTTATTTTCCACGAAGGGTGGGATCTTTCCACGGCAGCCTTGAAGAGTTGTTGATTAAAGTCCAGCCAGGTGAGGTTGGACTCTATTTATTTAACAGGTCTGCCACCTATGATGGTATATGAAAATGGGAATTTCCCCCCCCCTCTTTTTGCAGGTTTGTATCTTGTCCCAAGGAGAAGCTATAGATTACTATTGAATGGATTGAGTGTATTTTTTCTGTGACCTTATGATCTAATATTCTTCAGTGAGCTGAAGAACTATCTGGGAAATAAAGAAAAAATTAAAACCAAATTGTCAGTGGGTGTATCCACCAGATGGTGATGTTCTACCAAATTATTTGCACATTGATCTTGCAGTAAAAATCTTGTAGTTTGAGGGAATTCTGATTACTTCTTAAATTGCAGATGAGTGAGTCTTCCTGTTGCTTCACTGATAATTATGTTTGGAAAGAGAACATGTTTGTGCCCATGCTGAAGAGTGTACCCTGTATGTGTCCAGTACAATGGACACAGTGAGGAATGAGGAAGAAAAATCTGTAGCTTCTACCATATTGAAACTGGGCAAATACTAGCATATTAGAAGCAAGGTTTACATGGCTGCTTTGCAGTTATGGAGGACCATGAATCTGACAGCCTTGTTTACCATTTAGGGCAGTTTATTTCTTTGAGAAAGCAAGCACCAAAATGAGAAGGGTGAGGAGGGCTTGTATTGCTATATTGTTCCATGGCTCCTCTTTCCTTAGCCTGGAGGATCATGTGGATGAATGCCAAAGGTTTGGTTTGCTGGGTGGGGCCTCATCTGCATCTCAAGCTGGAAAGGAACAGATCTGCTGCATTCACCCTCCCTTTTCCTTGGCTGCTTGTTGAGATGAACAGCCCTCAGGAAAACTGTTCTATGGAAAGTTACACAATTTAAAGTCTAGCTTTTCTGTCTTGATATACAATAAACATCAATGCAGCTTATGCACATGCACTGCAGCCACTCAGATGGAAAGAGCTTTGCTATTAAAAATTGTTAGAGTTATTGATTTAGTTTGAGGAGTAACTGCCAGTAAAATTGGATACTTCAAAAGTCTTCACCAATTTTATCTAACAAAGTAAAAGATTCTCAGAAAACACAAAGAATGTTTTTTCTGTTTAGAAAGTTAGAAAAATCAAAATGATAATTTGTTGGTCTGTTTTATATTTGCCTCTTTCTCATTGTCAGTGACACTGTTCTGCACGCAGAACCCCAGTGAAGCTATTCTGTAGGATATCAACCACCTGTATATAGAAACTGTGCTGGATTTGATCCAACAAGGTCAAGAGGGCCAATTAATATACCTGCAAAATTCACCATTTCTAATGGGAATGCTCTTCCCAGGACAGAATATCAGTGACAGTAATGCTAATCTTAACAAGTATTTTCTTTGGCAAACCAAACTTTATTACTTAAAAAAAATAAATGAAACAATGAAATTAAAAAGCTATTGTACGAAATGGCAATTTCAAATAAGAGTTTCAGTAAAAATTATTTCTGTTAATTGTGAGGATGGTCTGCCTTTTCTGATAGTAACATCCTAGTTTGGGAGGGTTCCAGGTTAGGGCAGGTCTCATGGTGGGAACACTGATACCGATATGGTTCACATATCCAGATTAAATTCTGCTCTTCGCCATAGACTTCTTGGTAGAGGTGGTCATCTGGGGCCACTGTGCATTTGAAAGTAAACGGGATGATGTTCCTTCTTCCTGCCAGGATGACATTAATTACATGCTGCGGCTGCTGGCCATCCCCCTCAATACTGTTAATCCAGTTCTCTTCATGTCCTTAGCCTCCTTGTTCTTAGCCAGGACAGCTGGGGCTGATTTTTGTGTGGTTGCATCAACACTAGGAGCACAAATGTGGTAGTTGTCCCCATCCCTCACTACAGCTAGCTGCTTTTGTAGAGGTCACGTGTATGCTGATATTTTGTGGATTTTGTTTTCTTTTGTAGCTAAAAAGATAAACATTGCCCTCTCTCATGACCAGTATGCATTGGTCACTTTTTGTTATCAGTCTGTTTGGAAACTAGCCTGTAATTCCTCATTCCATTCTGCACTGCCATTTGTTGAGGCAGAAAAACAGCTCAGTTTGCTGCCATTGGTCTTTAGAGTACAACGTTTTTAATGGTGTAACTTTGTAAGTAGCCTTATCAGTGAAATGGCTTCAGGTACTTGGACTGGACTGTACCAGCTAAAGCAAGCTGTCCCATAGGCTTTTCTTTCGTACTGTGCAAGTCCATGGATGACCTGCTCATTGAATTGGTTTTCTCCTGCAGCCAAGTGTTTGATGGACAACACTGAACATTCAGGAAAGTGTGAGAGAGCTTATGTGAGTTTTCCAAGTTCTGTAACATTCATTAGGAAATTACCGAGGAACTTGCAAAATCTGAAAAACCCAACAGATATTCCGATGCACTCATGCTACATGTAGGTGGATGGCACTGTGCTTGCCCTGTGCAAGCTGAGAGTGTGCCACCAATTTATTCTGCTACACACATGGAGTGTTTGAGCTGTGGCCAGAAATGTTTGTAAACTCTTTGGGATTCTTCAGCATTTGCCTTCAGGTATTTGATTTGGTCACACACTTTGATGAGAAGTGTGATCAAAAACAAGTTGTTCTGTGAGCAGCTGTCCTCTTTATTATGATTTTGTGTCTAATGGTTGGATTCCCTTCTGTCTAGTATCAGTGAAGTTCTGACAGTAACTTTTCCCATGGGTAAGACAGCATTCACCTGTGTAGATTTTCTGTTGTCTAGTAAGGATTTATTTCACACAGTTGAACTTCCCTCAGTTAATTCACTGATAAGGTCTCCTCCAACCAGCCATTCATTTTAATGAAATGTATAGGAAAATAATAACTTTGAAACCATTGCCCTTCTGTCAAATCTGGTTGAGATTTACCAAACTTCTGTGGGAAAGAAGAGGGCAGGCTGACAGATGAGGAGTCACGCTGTGATTGCATAATCTTGTTTCCTATGAAATCAGGCTAACAGGGAAGCATTAGATGGCTAATCTTCAAACCTGTCCCAGACAAGGGAATCTTGCAAAGAAAACGGTGCTTGTAGTGTCATACAGACTATCTTTGTGAAACGTATGCTGGTTTGGCACCTAGACTTTAGTGAAACTGCCCAACTAAATTGTTAGTGGGAGCTGTGCCATCTGAACAGATGGGCATGTGTAGGCAGTAAGTAGTCATGTTTGTTCTTCATTTATGGGAATTTAGACCAGGATTTGAAATACCATGAAGCATAAAAAGCAAAATGCCCGGGTAGGCTATCCTCAGGTTTACATCCGAACTAGGTATCTTGAGCATTTACCCTGTTGCAGAGGGGACATCCTCTCAGTAACCTAGTCTAGGACAGGACATCTGACAGAAATAGTTTTTGGCTCGAATACTTCACCCATCTCAGTATTCAGATTTCTGAATTCATTCTGTCCTACCAATCCAATCCATTTTCCCTGTGAGTCTTTAGACCATGTTATTTTTGCTTTTGAATCCTTTTAACGACTTTGCCATATCTATTGCATTCAGTTCCAGCTTCCTTGCAGTCATAACTGTGAGTGATTCCAGCTGTGCCTGGAATTCTGCTCACTTCTTTCCACATCATCTTCTTGCCCATTTGCTGGGGTAAAGTTACTTCTCAAAGCATGTGGGTATACACACAAATTGTCATGAGGTAGGTTAGGTTGGAAACTTACAGCGTGTCAGCTGCACCCCCATAACTACCCAACTGCATTCTCTTCCTGGCTGTAAATATAAGTAATTTTCCTCCAAATTCTTACCCTTTTAAGTGTGTGCATTACTGAGTATGACCAGGCATAGAAGTAGTTACTGAGTGAGTGGTAGATATCTAATCATATGTAACCTTACAGTAACTTCCATGTATATTCAGTCCAAGCTTTCTTCAAAACATTTAGCCATCACCTCCAGTATCATACCTGGCGTTCAGAGCAGTTTTAGGCCTTTGTACATTAGGAGCATTTTACAATGGTGCTGTGGCAGCAAAACCTTCTAATAGAGACAGGTTATACCAACAAAACAGTTCTTTGGCTACAATGGCCTATACCTGTTCATTAAACAAAATAAGCTAAATCACAGAGAGAATTTTTTGCTTGTGACTTTGTTTCATCTATGGTAAGATTTTGGACAGAATGATTATGTCAAACAGGTCTGATTTTTATCACTTTCCATCCTGACGTAGGTAATCTAAGAAAATCTTTACATGCACACCTGGCCTTACTGAAAGCACACATGTTCTGCAATAATGTTAGATAATAACAGAGTTGAGTGATGAAATTTTGAGCCTGGCCCTTCATCTGTTCATGCTGTGTGGTATTACTTTGAAAGTCTGCACTAAGCATTCTGTCTCATTTAGATTAAGTCTCATGAGACAGGGACCATGTCTTTCCCTCTGTATTGCAAAGCCTCAGATACCTTGATGGCACTCAAGAAATAATAAATAATTTAAGGCCAATACTGTTGAGAGATCAGCCACATATGGAGTGTTTCTGGCCCATTTGATGCAGAGGAAATTCTGTGCAGGAAGTCAAAGAGGTGGCTTAAGGTCAGAGTCGGGGTTTACAGAGTCTCTGGCAACTTTCTTAGGCACATGTTAAAACAAGTGTTCTTCAGATTCCAGGGGAAAGCAATAGGCAATATGCATCGCCTGCCACAGACCTACATGTGTGTAGAGACCTTTTTCCAGATACGGACTTTCATGCATGTTTCTGTGTCTACTTGTTTGGAAACTTTCTCTCTAATTTATGCAAAATCATACTAGCATAGGGGATAACCATGTGTTTTGTGACTTAAAAGGGACCTATATAAACATGCTTTTCTTGATTCCTTGTTAATAAATGAATGGATGCACACTTGCACAAATGGAGTACATGCACAGAACAGCTGTTCTGCTACAAGTAAGGGGAGGGGAAAAAGCCCAGATGTCCAGAACAGAGTAGTCAGAGCAGTCAGTCAACAGCCTTAATCGTTTGCTAGGCAGGGACAACTTGAGAGCTGCCAGAATAACTGCCTGTGGATCTTGCCAAGGAGCCAAATACCCTGGCTGAGACTATAATATACAGACTGGCGTCTGGGCTCTCTGATTGTCATCAGTCCCTGAGCATGAAAGAGGAGGAAGTGGATAATAGAATTGAAATGCTCACTGCAGCATTTTAAAATTAATTATTTCAAATATTTTCCTAAAAAGTCCAACTATTGGGAAAATAATTAAACATGGTTTTTGAAAGGGGAAAGGCAGTGCTATCAAAGCATTGCAAGACTCCTTTTAAGGGATTGTTGTTTAAATGACTGTGTATTGTTTCCTTTGCTTAGATATTTCACTCCACACTGCACTCCTACAATTCAGTTAGGCACCAAGATAATTTCCATTTATTCCTGTAGGCTAAGTAGTTGCTATTTGTATGGAGAGAGGTCAAGATCACAGTCAAGACAAACTGTGGATGTGTGTGACTGCACCTCAGTTTCCTCTTATGCACCCTGGGATACTCTTGTGCTACAAAACTGATGTATCCACTAGGTCATATCTTCAAGAATGTTCTCTCACAAACTTTGTTATTTCCCTTTTGCGGGCAGTCTTGTATGATGTGAAAACCAGCAGCCTTCATGTGACATAACAGAAATCAACTCTACCCTGCATCTTTACCTTCTGGTGCCTTATAAAGTGGAACATAATGTTAAATTAGGGACTAGGGTGCCTAGTCCTAGATCTCCCATGAAGTTGTGTTAAAACGTCTGAACCTTACCATCCCTGTATGCTTCTAGGCTTCATACCTGGATGCCTGTGGCACTGCTTAGTAGTTTCAACCGAGAATCTGAGAAAGCTTGGCCAAGCCAAGGGCAGAGCCCAACTTTCCAAGAAGCTGATCTGTGGTTGTCTGCTTTGCCATTTATGCTTCTGTCACTCAACAGCATCTAAACCTGCACTGAGGTTTCTGGTTCTGCTGCTCAGAAGGTGGGGAGAGCTCAGCCATTCTTGGTCATAGGTGTAGGGGCTTTAACCAAGTGGGCAATGGTAATGCTTTTTCTATTTAGGGGCCTGGAGTTCTGTCTTCTTTTGTGATTCAAACACAAACACTTTTTTATTTCCTTCTGACATCTGTAAACACTATACCACAATTTGTTCCTAAAACCAGGAAGAGAAATTGAGTAGCTGCAGCCTGCTAGCACTACTGCATTACTGTGTAATCCACCAGCAAAGAGGACTTGTACATGTAGGAACAGATCTCCTCTATATGGGCTAGTCCACAGAGATGTGATAACTCCTTTCTCTCTATGCTACCTCTTTTTTTCTGGAATGGAAGAAGCTGTAGTTGTGATTATGAAGTTTTTGTTGCAGAAGCAAGCAAATCCCTTGCTTTTGTTACGGCCACAGGGGATGAAGTATGAAAAACACCACCAGCATGCTACAGAAGAGTCATTGAAAGGATCACTGGAATAATTTGTGGAATGGCTTTCTATTGTTGGATGTTGTCCTCAAAAAATAATTTAGCCCTTGCAGTAATATTTGTTTTGCAATGTTTTTTTCAATACTATTTGTATTTTGTTTAACGTTTATAATTTCAAAAGTACACAGTCTGGGTGCTGCAGGCTTAGTAGGTTCAACAAGCAGAGCCATATAGAAGATAAAGTTTTGTCAGTGCAAGCAGAGAACGGACACTCTTGCCTCTGAGTTCTGTAAAGGCCAAAAATATTTAATGCTTAATATTTAAATGTCTTATCTTTCCAGAAAGTAAGGTCTTTTTCAGCTTAAAGTTAGTGCTTATATCACAAGACACGACTAATGAGCTATAGAGCCTTCACCTCTCTGTCCCCCAGTTTAATAACACAATATAAGAATATAAGAAAAAATTACTGAGACCACAGATCCATTTGCTCATCTGACATCCTTCATAATAGACAGTAATAGATGACTAAGAAAAGAACACAAAAACAGGGCAGTATACTATAATATTTTTTCTCCATACCTTCTCCATTCCTATTGTACTGCAGCTTAGGAACTTCTTGAACCTTAAGTTATATCTGATTGTTTAAGTTTAATAACCTTAATACATTTTTCTTTTGTTAATTTGACTGATCACTGTTTGAATGCATCCATATTTCTGGCATCCACAGCATCCTCTTGCAATGAGTTCCTGGGCTGTTTAGGCAGTAGGTAGAAATCAGTTTCTTTTCAATTCTGCCTAGTTTAGTAGAGATTAATGTTTG